>NC_059473.1:11555371-11928496 GCF_018139145.2 Gymnogyps californianus
TTCTGTAAAGTCTCTTATGAGGAAAGGAGTTGACTCAGCCTCTTGGAAACATATAAGCACATAAGAGTCAGTAGTTGTGCTGTCCTGTAAGTATTTCTTTCTTCCTGCCTGAGATGCCTTCAGCTTATAGTAAGGTTAACTATGAAATATGTTCTCAGTCCAAGGATCAGAAATCTCACGTGCACTTTTCTTGATGAGGTCTCTCCCCTAGGAAGTTGAAAATACTGAGTTGGTACAGTGCTAAAAGCCATGTATGCCTACTAAAGCAGAGATCAAACTGAAGAGAGGGCCAATTGGTTTTTTTCAGTCTGCAGGATGGGATATGCATGGATGGTTAACATGCTGTCCTTGAGCAAGAAGGGCTTCCCTGGTGTACCTGAGGAACAGGCACACAAAGATCTAAGGGTGGAATAGGACTTCATAAGAAATGCTCATTAGGTTTGTCTGATGGCAAAGTATGACTCGTGTCACGGGAAATACCTCTCTGCAGCGTGATGATTTGTTGCCTCTCTGTAACTAGGCTACTGCAGCTTCAGCGACGAATTGCTCCACAGTTGCCTAAGGATCACCATGATTGTTGGATGACAGACATTTTAGAGTTGGCAAATCCCTTTGAAGGAGAATTTGCTGTGCCTTAAGAACTTGAGATTCTACTTGGATCTTTTACTCAGCTGTCCTGCAAATCTAATTAGCCTCTCCTACCCCTTCCAGAAGTGGTCAGTGTAGAAGAGTTCATAAAGTGCCATCTACCCTTCATGTTACAGAAACTTGAGATGCAGAAAAGTGTTCTCTGAAAGCTGTAGCTATAACAATGGACCTTTTGTTTGCTCGGACCTTACAAGAATTTTCTTCTTGCCACAAGGCACCACACAGTAGGGCAGGGGATTAGATCATTTCCTTCCCTCCTCCTCTTCCTGCAGATTATTTGATTAACATTTCTATTGTGTACTCTAATTAGCATGTTCTTGGCTTCAGGCTGCTTCCCCCCCATAATCTCCTTAAAACACTGTAGTATGACTTTAACTGTATAACATGGGAACTCCTTGCACAGAGATTACATGTGACATAACACAATGGAAGATTAATGGGGCTGGCAAGTCAGTAATCTTCCCTCCTTTCTTCTTCCCCCATGCACCTGGGATTAGACTTCTGGGAACCCCCTAACAGTGTTAATGCTTTGCAACACATGAAATATTTGTCTTTTTTGGGTATCGTTGGCTTTGATCAGAGTTCAGCCACTGACTTCGTGGGAAAAAGTTAAGGTGGTATATAGTGCATGTTCAGCCTTCAGTATTGAGTGTACAAATATACTTCCCCCTTGGGACCGTTACAGATCCTAGTCTTCCACGTTTTTGCTCTCTTTTCTCAGTGTTTCCTTCAGTCTCCATTCCTCTGCACCCTGTGTGTAGCAATTTCAAGCATGTATCCTGTGTGGGGTTTTTATTCTACTCCCTGCCTGTTTTGTGAAATAAAATTATCAACAGACGTGTTTAAAATGTCTGTCTTGAAATTCAGCAGTAATATACTGATCAGGTTAACTCTAGGATGAAGACCTTGCCATTCAAGCTTCTCGGCTGTCTGCACGCTAGAGGATATAGCATTGCCCTTTGCCCATATCTGCAAGGCTGTATTTTTCACTGATATAGCTAGAAATGCATTCCTCTTCAAAGCTCATTTTGAATGTCATGTGAAATCACGTAATAATATCAAACTGTACAGCATCTGCTTGTGAGTCAGAAGAACATGATGATACAGCCCTTTATTTCTTTAACAACTTCAAGGAAAGAACCTCCCCTGTAGTTAAGCATCACTTCATGAAATTAGCAGTGCTACAGATTTCATTGTTTTAGTCTGGCATGGTCGGCAGCATCTCTGCTCCAGGAAAAATCAGATAGCTTGCCTAGCGACAGCATGCTTGAGGCATTTGCTTCCAGTCCTCAAGGCAGAGCATGGTTCTTGTGTGGAGTGCAAATCACTAAACCCTCCTCTTAATAGAAGTGAAGGACAGTGTTGACACAAGAACAGATGAGTAAATGCGGGCAGGGAAACAAAGTGGTTCAAACTCTGTAGGGTGAGGTTCAGAGACAGCCACGTAGCAGTGTGGCTAGGGGCAAAATAAACCCTCAAAAAGCCTGCTTTAAGATGGGGCACAATTAGCTATGAAAAGGGCATTGTGGTGTATTTGCCTGATAGCAGAAGACTGCACTTCAGAATACCGTGGGTCACTAATATGAAGGCACGTGGGATGTAGAGATAAGGATTGTTATCTGTGGGAGGCTGGGTTGGGCAGTAGAAGGCATATCCACCTGCAGTTGCTCACTCTGTAGCTTCTTATGTGGCTGCAGCATAAAAGTAATCCACAAGCTTATTAACCTGAACTCTGAACAGTGGCATCTGCAAAATGAGAAAATAAAGGAGCTCTAGAAGCAAATTAGTCTTAAGTTCTGCTTTTCAGAATGAACACTTTTGAAACAGTCAACTCAAGTGTTACGGCTTGTGTGAGAAAAGTAATGCAACCTAGAAGTGGTCATACCAATGTAACTTATCACTACAGTTAAATACCTGAGCACAGAGCACCTTTTGTACCTTTGTTGCCATATCTGTGTGTTAAGTGATACTAATACAGTCCTGATGTGGTTTTCTTTAAAAAAAAAAAAAAACCAAAAACAAAAAAACCAACAAACCCTTAGCCCTGATTAAAACAATATTAAAGCTGCCAACCTTGTGTATAGGCCAGGATGAAGTATAAAATACTTGAAGGTGATGGGGGAAGTGGGGTTGGGTGACTCTTCCACCCCAGTAAAAAGTGCTATTTTAAGGTTCTGCAGGTTACCAGTGGAAAAGCTAGGTTCATGTGCCAGTAGTGTGAGGACATTGATTTTTGGCAGGGAGGAAGGCTCAACTTTAATCTCAAGATGTGGCTTGATGAGTCTCTGGCTTTACTGATGAGATTGATTCAGAAGTTTCCTATCCCCTCACTTGCATTGGTATAGTGGGTTTACAGAATAAACCCACAAACAGATAAGCAAAATTATTTGGGTTAAAATAGTTGAGGTTTATGTGTTGTTTTGGTTTTCCCTAAGCCCTTTACCAGCTCAGTAATCTGATGACTGTGATAATGACCATGCCATCTCAGATCAGTATTTGGCAGCATAGTTTTTTTGGTGGCCAGAAGAAGAGTGGGAACAAGGGAGCACCTGTACATCGATGTTTCTCCAAGCACTTCTCAGTGTTCAGCAGCTGTGGCTCAATCACTTCTGTGGAGCGAAGTGATATCTTTGTGCTTAGTAATCTATGATAGGAGGGGAAAAAAAGTGTCTTTGAGCCTATGTATAGTTTTATTATCTAGAATATTCTATGGCAAGGTGTTCTGCAGTTGAGTTTTTCAGGTAGGTGACAAGATCCTGTAACAGGACAGCCGTATAGTGTTATGTAGAGGGGAAGGTTGGCTGTGGAGTACAGGTCAAGGAGAGAGGAAACAAGAATGCATTCACTTTGTTCTCAGCAGTGAAGCTGACATACGTGGAGTTGCAACTTATGCTGTGTTATGGCATGATGAACAAAAAACTCGTTTGACAGTGCTTAGCTTTGAGTCCTGCTGAGTAATGCGCCTGCTCTTCCCACCTTCGGTTCTACTGGTACGACTGCACAGCCGTGCTGTGAGCTGAGCTGGGAAACAGATCCAGCTGAAAAACAATTGAGCAGGTAAACCAACTTTTAAAAACGTGAACAGATCAGGGAAGCCAGTCCATAAAGTTATGCTAGCAAAATTGAGGTGGCAAGCCAAAGAAGGAGCAGCAGAAATGGGAGCAATAGTCACCTGTAGAACTGTCAAATGTCAGCCTGCGTATACATCACTTGAGCCAGGGTAACCATGCACACCTTCTTGGCTTGCTACAACTGTGATGTAAAACTTGATGTAAAGGATAAGCTACTGCATCATATGCTTGCAGCAGCCTTGGAGCATTTGCATGATCAATTCCGAAAGGCGGTAACTGGGAAGCTGAGGTAACTTGATCACCATTTTATGGCTCAGACATTTAAATTATCCCACCCACTGGCTTGATGCAGTGATTTCGATGTTAGTGGAATAAGAAATGAGCTCAGAACCTGGTCTGGCACGTGCAGATTTGCCTTTCTAAACGTGCATCCTACAGGAATGAGCTGTTATAGAATTGTTGGCCATGGGAGTCCAGTACACACAGGTGGTGTCTGCAGGTATGTCGTGTCCAATTCTGTAGCATTAGTGAAAACAGGGATAGCAATGCCTGAAGACTTTCTGCTGTTTTAATTCTCAGTGTATTAAGAAATCACTTTTTGTGTGGGAGGTAAGGAAAGCTAGCTGGGCTAATAAATGATTAAAAAAAAAGAAGAAAGAAGGTATAGCAAGCATGGGTACAGTTATGTAAGAGGAGTGGAGAAGGAAATAGATCAGCGTTTCTCAGAGAACCTCATCCACAGAGCTGCTGGGGAATTGGGCTGCAGGATCGTTCTCAACACACCCTCCGCTTCCTTTTTTCCTTTTTGGGGCCAGAGATGGATGAATTTATGTAGCGGCGAGCAGGATGCAGGCTCTGACTCCAGCCAATGGTGCGTGGCGCAGTTGTGTTTACCTAGCTTACGCAAGGCAGAGCCAGCCCCTCTTTAGTCAGAAGGCACTACCCACAGCTTAAGTAAAAGCACGCAGAGCAGAGGCACTCAGTCTGGCAGTTGCTGGGCATTTAAAGGAGTTGGTGGATTTTGGCTGCTTTTAAACAAGATCGAAGGGGTGTTTTTTTCTTCTCTACTGTGTAGAAATACTGAAAGGACAAAAAGATACTGGTAAGTGCTCTGCATGCCATCACTTTTCCCTTCTAGTGTTATATTGTTTGTCTCTCTTCTAAAAGCCTCCTCAGTTGCAGTGTTTTTCAGTGAGAAGTTGAAAGATAGTTCAGTGATGTGGTCGAAAGGAAATCTGAGAACAGGCAGCATGTCTATGGGCTGCCCTTCCACCTAAAATAGGAAGAGGCATTCAAAGTACATAGTCTAATAAATGCTTCTTGTTTGTAAGAAGTGTCAGTGGCTTCTCATTTTTAGGGTGCAGAGCAAGATGCTTTGAAACTGTCATTACCTAACAAAATCACACGAAGGGGAATTTCTCATAGAGCAGTTAAATATTTTTGTTGTCTAAACCAAAAAAAGGCTTTAAATGTAATTGTAACTCCTGTTTTTGCAAGATGATATAGTATGCTATGTGAAAAGGCTTTAGGGTAATACAAACACCTATTTAGCTGGTACTTTGGTACATAAACTGCCTCATCAGGAAGTCAGGCTCATGAAAAGCAAAACAGTAATGTTCAGATCTGTAGAACAAGAAGTCATTGTGGTTTTCTGCAAGCACAGGGTCCTTGGCTGTATATTCTAGTTCAGGTGCATCAGACAGTAGATCTCCCTGAGCTCAGTCATCAAAGCATAAAAAGCTCCATCTGTTTGCGTAACGGCCCTTTTAAAAATAAAATGCCTCTGTTTTGGTATAAACTCTTCATCTGTATATGGAAGTTGTGCTTCTATCGTGGGCTTGCAATGAAAGTTGGGACTGCTTATTTTTAAGGTAATAGTGTGTAATTTGTCTGAAGGCAGTAAAGAGGATAATTTTAAAGGATCCTGACTGCAAAGTTCTCTGTATCAGAACTGTACTTTTGCCACATTGTAGCAGTATTGTACTAAGTGTTTTGTTTTCCTGCTTGTACTTTTGCAAGGTACTCCCTGAAGATACAAATAGGTAGTGCTATGGCTAATGAACACCTAATGTTGTTCTACCAGCATGCCTCTGTCGTATTGTTTTATGGCTTCATACATGACAGATTATATAAATAATCTTCATTTGATAATCTGAGTATGAAATCAAAACTATCCCTTTTTAACAAAACATACAGAGTTTGTAGTAACAGCCGAGGTGTAAGTACAGCCAAAAACTCATATGGAAAGCTGCAAGTTGTTCTTAAGTAGCTCATGTGAATAACTTTCACAGGTAGCTCAGCTGATTGAGCAAGTACAACCTGTAGTGTTTGGCCTTTGTGCTGCAGGGGTGGTCAACAGAGGAGCTTTGCCTCGTGCAAGGTTGCGTGCATCGTCACTGCTATATCCAAAAGCTGATGTGGAGGACATGGGTGGTAAGGGGGTGTAGACTGCATGTAAATGTAGCAGTTTAACTGGTGAAGAACTTTCTCAGCTAATTACGGTTATAGATAATATTGCAGTGAAAGCTTTAAAATAGACACCTTGTGCTAAAAGACAAATGTTTTCAGCTTCCCACATGCAGTCTGAATTACATCATTTATAACCTGTAGGAGGCTATCGTGGTTTCCTCAGGGGAGGATCAGCTGTTACTTTTTGTAACTGAAAAAAATGCTGGATTTTTTTTTCCAGGGGAATATTTTCAGAATTGTTTTTTGTCAATCTGTCGGAGTGGATCATTAGCGGTTACATAAATCTTCCAGGTTTAACACACCCAGCCACGTTCTCATCCTATCGACAGCAGTTCAGAATAACAGGACTGCAGTTAGCAGAGGTCTAATTGAAATCAGGCCCCTGTGCTTAGATGGTTTTTTCCGTCTTCTGAACAGGAATGCTATTTTTGAGTACTGTCATAAAGTACAGATTTTCATATAGGTGCCTATAATAGAAGTCTTGTTCTGAAACGCTTGCCTTGTTCATTGAACAAGGATACTTGTCCTCACAGCACTGTTACTGACTTTCCTAAAATTGTTGAGAACTGCTCATACCTCATACTTGCTTCTGAGGCTGAAACAGAACTTGAAGCAGGACACAGGATGCCAACCCAACTAAAACTGCTGTTTCTTGGACTGGAAAAAGTTAGCTGTAGTCTTGGTACAAAGCAGTAGGTTTGCTCTTGTGTATCAAGTTAATGCCCCTTTGAAAGTGTCTACAGGCAACGTGCTTTTTTTTTTTGTGCTGTGGCTCTTGCATGACTTGTTTCCAGGATGACCAACCTAGTAACGGCAGATGTCCGTGGTAAAAAGATGCTTTCATTCTGTTTATGAGAATGAAGAACCACTCTATTGAGAATTTACAGATGTTCTCAAGGCACAGCAGCAGATAGTTGTTTGCATTGTTTTATGCTTGGTATCCTGTGCAGGAGAGACTGCTTGTTCATTTCAGAGCTTGGCCTTGTCTTATTTTCAATGCTTTCGTATCATAAGACACTCTTGTGTGTATGGTGGATGACTAAGCTTATTCAGAGGTTATAAAAGGTGAACAGTATAGACTAAGGAAAGAATAAGCCATACAAAAGCAAAAGGCTGGACTGATCTTCCACACTACGAAGGCTGCTGCTTTTTTTTGGCACTGAAAAACTTTCTTTTCTAGAAAGGAGAAAATTAATTATCCTTCTTTAGAAAGGTAAAGTAAAGCTACTGATCTGAAGTGACAATGCAATTTGAATACATAACAGCTGCATCACTACACCTTTCCTGTGCATCTGTAGTGAAGGATGCAAGCTGTAGACAGAATCTGGCTAATCTGGAAAGTGGAATATAAAACCTACTGAACTTAAAGTTCCAGATGTGTGTGTGAAGGAAACGTGAGCTTTGTTTTTAACTGGAAACTGGGAGAAGTGTGAAAACTATGGTTGATAAACACATATTCTTCTGCATGCTCTTTTATCCAGGTGATCACTTCAGTAAACACTATTTTAATAAAAGCTTCCAAAAAGATTGCTAGGAAAAACAGTTAAAGGAGAATAACTTTCCAGAGGTGATTTAACCATCATGTAGAAGAAAGTGATTTCTCAATCTTTGTCTCAGCTTTCAGAAACATAGTGATGCGAGGAGCTGATTCCTTGTTGCTCACACCAGTGGAGATCAGCAGTAATATCATTGATATTGTTTGTGAAATCTGGCAACCTGGACTTGATGGGGACTCATAATCAAACAAGAAGTCAGTCTGCTGGGAATTACTTTGGTGGTTTTTTTCACTTCTCTTTCATTACTTACTGCCTCTTCCTTCTTCCATGCTTGCAAATATCTTCATCTTGAGAGACTAGTATTCTGCATGGATCCTTTGTGTCTCACAGTGATTTTAACTTTGATGTTCTGGTCCTTTAAATCTGGAAGTCAAGATTCTGCCTTTGAAGGGATGGGACATAACTGTAGAAGAGAATATGCAGCACTGAAATACTGTGCATGCGTTCAGAGGAGTTTGGTTTCTGATCTTGTAGTTGCAAGATTGCCTAGTGGAAATTGAAGTGCTAAAGAGCTTAAATGTGTAAATGGATGTTGGCAAACTTGGGTCCTACTTGTGTTTTGTCAGGTAACTGCACTATTCAATGTGAATTCTTTGTTTGAAGAGCAGTATGGGGTTTTAAATCCAAATAAAGCTATAGACAGTCATGTGTAAACCTCAGGAGGGTAAGGATAAAATTTTGTTTCATTGGTAATGGAGTTGCTCATCATTTATGTGTAACTGGTCAAAAGTGCACCTAAGGTGTGTGTTTCTGTTGCTTGATAAAATTGTGTTGCGCTTCCTAAAATTGTGTTCCTAGAATAATTTAGGTTGGGACGTCATCTAGTCCAGTCCCCCTACTCAAAGTGGGACTGGCCTGACTTACATCAGGTTGTTCAGGGCCACGTGCAGCTGAGGTTTGACTATCTCCAATGGAGATCCCACAGCCTCTCTGGATTGGTTTTTTCCCTAATAGCTGATGAGGATTTTCTGTGTTGCAGCTTGTTTGTTGCCTCTTGTCCTGTCACTGCATACCTGTCAGAAGGACTGGATTACATTTTGTCCGAATCTCCCCTGATTTAACACAGAATTGCTGAGGGAAGAGCTGGATATGAGAATTGCAAGGATAGTAAATGGAGAACTACAAATAGCAAATTGTATAAAAATTAA
Source organism: Gymnogyps californianus (assembly GCF_018139145.2). Classification (NCBI taxonomy): domain Eukaryota; kingdom Metazoa; phylum Chordata; class Aves; order Accipitriformes; family Cathartidae; genus Gymnogyps; species Gymnogyps californianus. Next base: position 11,564,264 of record NC_059473.1, read on the forward strand.
AACATCAGTAGACGAGCTGTCTTGTGCTTTATTTCTAAAAGCCAAAAAAAATCAAACCTTAGAATATGTAGATACAGAACATAAAGAAGGTGATAATATAAAAATGGAAAAGAAGATCCAATTTTTGCATCTGAATCAGCATATTTTTATTTTAATATACTCATTGACAGAGGACTTCTTTTTATACTGTGAAAGTGGTTTTTTTATGCAGTATTTTAGAAAAGGGCTAGTCTGGCACTAGCTACAGTTGCTAGCAGCCTATAATGCTGGCTCTGTGTTTAGAAAATGATGGTAATTTATTACAAAGAGACTTTTATTCTAGTATTTTTAGCTCACAGCCGAGTGTTTAATGAATCTCTGCTTGGGCTCATTGAATTTATGTTCTCCCTTCCCCCTGCCCCATTTTAACCATTAAGATACTGCTATTCTTGCTGCAATTCCAAAAGCTGTACTTGGTCTACTAAATAGCGAACTTATTTACAAGGTGCTGTGCCTTAGTGCAAACAAGATGTGAAGACTTTCTGTAGAAGCCAAAGACTAGTCATGTGTGAGTCTCATGATCAGAAAAGGGAGCTGAATGATTGAGGATGGCTGGTAAGCTAAAGCTGATAGTTCAACACCAACCAAAATTCATTATATCTCTACGTCCCCCACTGAAAATGGCATGTTCAGTGAAAATGGGCAGACTCTTAAACTCTTCATCCACTCTGAAGCATGGTTTGCAAGGTCTTCCAAGAGAATAGTCTGCCTATAGATTCAGAGACTAGTGTTTGAATGTGACGGCTTTTCCTTCTACTTGAATGTAATCAGAAATCTGTGGCTTGCTTTCTGCCATAGCAGTCTTGGTCTTCTGTGACTCAAGTGAATATTGAAGAACAAGAAGGCTTGTAAGAAGCTGGATTTCCATTCCTAAAACAAATTTTAAATACTTTTTTTGGTTTAGATGTCATCTCTTTCCAGTCCCTCAAAACAGTTGTACATGACGGTATTGTGCAAGTTACCTTCATTGAGCTTTCTCCCACCTCCAGAGGAACCAGTGTTAAGAATAAAAAAGTATTACTTGTTCATGAGTTCTTCCTGTTCCAGTTTCCTCTTTTTGAGACTGAAAGATGCTAACTGGTACCCATTGTGGTTTTGTGCTAACTGCAAACAGTTGTGCTCACCTCTTACCCAACTAAGTAATGCATTTCCAAAACAGTTTTCTCTGTGTGCAGGTTGCTTTACTCACAAAATGTTTTCAATTCTATAATATAGGACTGTGCACAGGTAGGGGTTTTCAGACTTCGGACCCTTCTCTGTAGCAGAAGCAGAGATCTTGATGTGAAAAATTTGCTGGTGCCAGTTCTATGATTTTGGAAGAATGTTGGATGGGGTGGGATCTTGTAATTAACACCTTATTCCTCATCAGTGTTGAAGGTTCTTGGAGGAGTTTAGAACAGTCTGTTGTTCAGAGCCTACTCTGAAGCCCGCTCCACTGGTGTCCGGAGATGCTGCTGCAAAAAGAAACAAAAACCGAACTTGCGCATATTTTGTTCAAGCAGTCAGTTCCTTAGTTGTATACTGGCACTTCAGGGCCAAATTGTCTTTTTAACATATTTAATTAGCCTTTCCTAACACTTTCAAGAAGTCTCCTGTAGTATTCTTGGAATAAGAACTGGTCAGGTTATACTACAAGAGAAGGTCCATTATATAAATTAGTGGATCCTTCCTCTCAACTCAAGAGCATTCCTTCCTGTAAGTTCTTAAATGCTTTATCCAGCTTTAAATGATCCATAAGGCTGCTCTGTTTCAGGAGTGGAGATGTTATCCCATGGCCTATTAGACTCGTCTCCAGTGAGACAACGCTTGAGTTGTATTTGTAGACGTCAAATTTCACTTGGACTAGTCTTCGGGACCTCATTGGAAGAATATAATTAATCTTTGTTATTTGTGGGAACGAAATGAGTCTTCCTTTTGGGTACAGTGCATCAGGCAGATCATAGTGAGTGAGAAGTAATGTGTATGTTGCACTGATGATTTTTTTTTAGGGGCGCTGAATTTTGTATGTGCTTGAGTTGAAGTTAACTGGGTGGTATTAGTAGTTGTGAAAGTGGTGTGTGCAACTTATAAAGTTCTGACACATTTTAAAAAAAACAAGTTCAAACATTCAAGCCATGCTTTTGAAAATGTATGAGCAAGCTGTTTTACTAATGATAGCTCTAGATTTCTAACTCTTGAACCTTCCTTAAGTCAAATAAGAAGTGGGTTTCTGTCATATATGCTGGTCCCAAAATAAACTTGGCTGGATTTCTTTAAATGTGAAACAAAAAATGTATTAAGGGGGAGCTGAGCGTTAGATGTTGGACACTTTTCCTTATACTAAGATTTTCTAGTTAACTTTTTGCATTGCTGAAGTCTGTCACTTGGAACTGTTGGCCCCTTTTATGGTTTCTGGTCAGTTATCTCTTAAGAGGAGGTTACTGGCCACCTGTTCGGGTAACTCTTTAAAGTAGAGTCTCTTTTAACTGTTCATGTGTAATTACTTTTAATGAGACTCAGAAGCTGACTCTGTGACTGGGAGATGTATTTTTTCGCTTTCCATGAAATTGTTCACTTGGGTGAACAGAGAAGTGATACCAAACCTTTTCATGTATTAATGGCAGAAGTTAAAGTTATTTTTAATGCTTGCCTTCCCACCTTCTCTAAGTGAATGGATTAGCTCTTTATCAAACACCATAGTGTTGAGTGGATACTGTTCAAATCTTTTTTTACCCTGTCATGGTATTTACTAGTCCTATGCTATTTCCTAATGGGTGGTGCTACAGATTTCATAGCAGTGTTTCTTCCGAGTTGTTAAATGTCGATTCAAAGGACAACTATTATGTATTCTAGCAAAGAAATGTGAAGCATTGTATGCAAAATGCAATGGCCAAGATGAAATTAGTTGTATGGGGAGAGGACTGAATTGCAGGGGAGAGGCTGGTGAGGAGATCAATATTCAAGCAGAAAACAGGTTAATCATTTGGGGAGGAGATTAAAACTTGAGGAGCTGTTTTTAGAAGACAATATATAAGCAACTATAATGCAAGAAGATTTTAAAATAAAGCAAAACAAGAAATGCTGAAGTTGATAGTAAAAATACTTTATAGAAAATATATTTATATCCTTATTCTTATATACAGATAAATACTTGAGATTTATACTCGCTACTTAAGTAGAAATACTTTAGAAAGGAGATGTGGCTAGAGAACCAAGCACTATCAAACACTAAGAGCTAGATTGTTTAGTATTAATGTCAGTAAACCACCCCTGCGGTGTCTTCAAAGGCATGTGGTTTCAGAGAATTGCTGGTGTGGCGCTCCAAGGCGGGGTTGTGATGCCAGGAGGCAAGGAAGACCCCAGATGGCCATAGCAAACCTGAAAATTGTGAACACAGTTAATGTTGTGGGACTCCGTTTATCAAATGGGACAATCTCCACTTCGATGTGTTATGACTGCTGGCATGATAGAAGTTTAAGGTCACATTTTCACATGTTTGCTTTAAATTCTTCATTTTAGAATTTTAAAGGCAAAACCTTGGGCCCCACAGTACAACAGTGGGTACAACAGTAAGTACTCTCACCAACCCAGTTAAGTTACTGCTATATGTGGGTCAGCAATCTAGAAATGCTTTGGAGCAAACTATACTGCTTTGCTCTCTCCTGTGCTGCTATTGCTATTCCTGTGTGACAGATAGGGACTGTTGGATCAGTATAAGGCACTTTCTGCACCAGCTAAATGATGGATGCCCTAAGGCTTGAACCAGGATAGCTGCCTAGTGAAAATGCACACTACTTCCTATGCAACAAAAATATATTGGCGTAACTGTCGTGTAGACGGGACACAGACACTTCACAGTAGTGTTGTGCAGATCAGATGTATTGCAATGTAGTCACACATTTAGCAGTGGGTCAGGATACCATTGTGATAATGTTACATGTGTGCTAACCACAAAGACGGTCTTCAGTTAACTTCTTATTTCAAGCACTATGAAATCCACAGTACCCAGACCTGAAAGCAAAGGAGAGGAGATTTGGAAAACAATGAGAAATTAAAGGAAAAAGAAAGGTTTCAATTTAGCTTCCTGGTTGTGTTCTGCAGGCATCACAGCAAAAGTTTGTAGGACAGTAAGATGTCTTTGCGCATATTTGTGTGAAGCCCTCCCAAATATGTGGGACAGCATGTAAGAAAGCATGAAGGAGCAGACTGAATTTTCAGAGAGCACTGTGAGCTGATTGCAGGTGGGGATCAACATATCCGTGCTGAATAAGAAATTGGTAAATTGAGAAGAGATGTTGAAGGCCAAACTTCTCTGTGAAGGAACAAAGAGGACCAGGAGAGGGTAGAGATCAGGTCAGTAAAGGGATCTTTGCTTCAGCTTCTGAACGAATGTGAGCAGGGTGTCAAGCCACTGCCACATCCTTTTCTCTGTTGTTAGGACATAACAGGGTAGATAAAATCTGCATGACAACGTCTTTTCTGCTAATATCTACAGTCTAGTTGAGGTAGAAGAAAATGGAGATACAGCATCGTAGTCATGATCAAAGTTGTTGACAGGATTCAAGAAATGGTATGCAGGCCAAAACGTGTATTTGCACAGAAGGCAGAATATTAACCATCAGTACTAAAGAAGCTTAATACCTTTTTGAGTTGGCATGAAAACTTACCTGGAAGGACAAAGGGAATGTTCTTATTTCTGTTAAAGAAAGCCTCAAACAGGCTAGCATCAGCTTTATTCTTTATCGAGCAAGTGCTCTGTTCGGTAGGCTTTCTCTCTAGGAAGGTCAGAGGTGTCTGGAAATGTTACTAATGAGAAGCTGTAAAAAATACTAGTGTGAACTGTTCCTCAAAGCAGAACTGTGACGAAAAATTGCACTTCAAGAGACTGTTCTCATTAAGAATTATGTGGAATTCCCTCAGGAAATCTTCAAACAGCTGTATCTGTCTCTGGTTAAACATGAGATCACATTGCACACCCCAAACTTGTATGGTAGACTTGATATCAAATTGTCATACAACTTCCTTCCATCTGCAAATCCAGAAATTTCTTGGAAAGCTCTGAATCACATACTTTCCATGAAAACTTCTATCTCTCTGGCTAATGGACTGGTCTTGCTTTGTTTTTTTTTTTTTAAATGTAATACCTATCTGGCTCTACTTCTTGATAGTTGAACCAAACACACTAAATGAAGCTATATACCATTTATACTAAAAACTAGCATGAAGGAAAACAACTGTGGATGTTTTATAAAGGCCATACTGGAATTTTCTAAATGCACTTGTGTTTTTTTGTGATCTGGTAGTTCTTCCAGGCAATTCAACCTTAATCAATGTGGTTTTATATGTATGTTTTTAAAATTATTTCAGGCAAAACCAAAATATGGAAAACACAAAATATTGTACCGTCTGTATCAGATGGGTGTGCAGGTTTGTGTAATTGATGGATTTGAGTCTTTTCTCTAACACTTAATTTTATCTTTGTTTTTACAGGAAATAATGAAAAAAGTGTGCCACAACTCTTGATCAGAGACCTGAAATTTGAGAAGTCATTAGCTAAGCTCATGTTTTCTCCTGATCAAGAAAATCATCCATCAAAAGCACCAGTAAAATATGGTGAATTGATTGTATTAGGGTAAGTGTTTGTGTCTTGGTTGGAAGTGAGAATGAAGGTAGAATTTCAGGGTGCACTTAAAGCAGATAAAATACAGGCTGCTGTGAGATGGTCCCACAACCTGCCACTTGAACTCGCTCTTTTGCAGTGTATCTAGTGAGCGTGCAACTGAATTGCGAGCTGATAAGCTTTTCTTTGGTAGCTGGTCTCATGTAAGGGAGGGAGTGGAGGGAGGGCTGCCTTTTTCAGTGGCAACCGGGTGTTATAAGTAATGTGATATATTGGAAAATTGCACTGCAGTATGCATACTTTTTTTTGTGATAGCGTGAGCATGGAGGTGGGGCTCTAAACACTTGAGTAGATTTAAGTTGATTTTCAGCTCTTGTGTTCTTCCCAAAGTAAGCGTTTCATGACAAAGGCAGTCAATTTGTGAAGGGTTTCCCAGTTGGTTCCAGGTTGGGCCGATACAGATGACTAATGTGATAATGTGGAAGGAGAGGTTCCCTAGAACTTTAAGTAAAATAAAAGGAGTTTTATAAGAATGTAGTAGCTAACTATAATATCCAAGTGCAAACAGAAGAGTTTAATAAAGCAAGTTTGCTGGCTGGCCTGTTTATGTTTACATGTTCAAAGTGAGAGTCTGAGGGTTTTCTAATAGATTAAACTGGAGTCTCGGAGGACAGCGTATCTATTTCTTATGGGTTTTTATTTCAATCATAATTCTCTAAAATACTAGCTCTCCACCAGGGTTGGTGAGTATTTAGAATCTTTCATTTACAGTGTGAACACATCATTTAGAGATAAAGCTACAGACAGGCATATAACCTTACTTGTTTTCATGTTTGGGACCCGAGTCTTTTTTGCTTGTTGATAGTGGCTTTGAGATTAATCTGGGTAGCATCCCTTGCCCTACAAGCTTTGTGTGTAGATGCTGTAATTCTGTGGGCATGTTTCAATATTGTGTTTATCAATTCTCAGATTTAAATGTGATTAATTGGAAATCTGTAATTATTAATACCATAGTAATTAAGAAGACTTTGTGCTTAGAATGAAAGTTCTTGTGGGTCTGTATGTCATGAGAAGCTAAGTAATACAGGAAGATGGACTTTGTTCTTTTTCTGTGCTTTTTGATAGGTACAATGGGTCTCTCCCAAATGGAGATAGAGGAAGAAGAAAAAGTAGGTTTGCTTTATTTAAAAGGCCCAAGGCAAATGGGGTGAAACCTAGCACTGTGCACATTGCCTGTACCCCTCAAGCAGCAAAGGTAAGCTCGATTTGTCTAGTTAAGTCTTATTTCTCCTGGTGCTGTCTAAAGAGTTCATTGAAGTCAGTGCTGTTATGCTGAGATGAAATGATGTAAAAAGCATGAAGTTCTGGCTGCAAAAAGAATGGTTCATGTTTATCCAAGGTGTTTTGCTACCTGTCAGGGTTAGCAAGAAACTGTTCAGCAAAATAAATCTGGTTCCCAGTCCTTGCTGTGTCCAGAAAGAAAAAATGTTTACTGTTGAAACATGAATGTTCAGGGCATAGGCTAGTCATGTAAAACACTTTCTATTTTGTTTTCCTTCCAAACTCACTACAGACATCTGTTCTAGACTTCCTGTTTTTGCACTCACTCATGCTTTAAGGCTAACTTTGCTTCACGTGAAACTGACTTTTAAATGATCCTTTGCCAAAGCTCTGTGTGTACTTGCTACTCCATCCAATGGGTAGGAGTTCCCCAGGGATGAGGACAGGTGGGGTTTGCAGGGTATGTTTTATGGGGTTTGTAATCAGTTTCAGAGTTCCCATTAAGAAACAGTAAAGGAAGGGCTTAGGTCCTGAAGCTGAATTGTATTTCATGTCAAAACTAATATAGCTAAGGTGTTACCATGAAATACTTCTGTATTGTGGCGATACAAATGTATGTGCAATTATGTTCAATAACAAATGGAGCATTTCTACTAAAACCAATGGAATTTGAGAATGCTTAGTGGTTATTTAGAGATCTCCGGTGTCAAGATCAGGCCCTTAAATACAGTAGTGTTAAGTGTTTGACTCCCTAAATACCTTCACACTTAAGAATATTGATTCCTAAATTCAGGGAATGGCATGAAGTATTCTGAAATAAAAAGCATTTTGCTAACCAAAGTTCTTGTAATAGATTTACATATATAGGAGATCTGTGAAAAGAACATTTATTTTTGCTAATTCTTTATGGCCTTCAAGTAAGTGCTACTTAGAAGCACTTTTAGAAGAGTGTTTGTTCAGTTCCTAGTAGGTAGCTGCAGAATGAAAATCTAGACTAACAAACTGAAACCTAGATTACTTTGCTACAGGTTCTGCAACCTGTGCTGAGTTTCTTCATTTTACCCTGTTTACCACCACTACTTGTTAATTTTTTGGTCTATGTATCTTATTAATCATCACTGATTTTAGTATGAACTCAGATCCCATTTTTAGAAATTAAGTCCCTGTTTTTGTCCTCAGTTTGCTGTTGGAGAAGTTCAGGCTGAGAAGGCCATGAAGGTGTTACATTCAGTTTTAGCCTTTGCACTCAGTTGTTTTGTTCTTTTGTGTTAAGGCCAGTGTTGCTTTAACGCGAAGCATGACTAATAATATGTCTTGGTTACGTGTATTTTGCTGCAGCATGTGGTGAAGAGACCAGTTTGGTCTGTTGCTCAATCAATCCTGCAGCTTTTTTTAATGGCCAGGACTGGTTTTTGTGAAGTTTAACTACAGGTGTGTCACTAACAACCATCTGCCTTAATGCATTAATTGAGCAGAACAAGAGCCTGGTTATATATATGTCTGCTTTGCTGCTGTATTCAGTAGAATTATTGTTCACTGGTTCAGTAATATTTGGCATTTTTTTCCATAGGCAATAAGTAATAAGGACCAACACAGCATATCTTACACTTTGTCTCGGGCCCAGACAGTAGTAGTTGAATATACACATGACAGCAACACAGATATGTTCCAGGTATGTGAAGTAAATATGATATATAAATGTATTCTCAGTTTTGGTAGTTTCTAACAAGACATCCTCTCAACAGGCCTTTTCCCTCAGACCCAAAAGTTTGCATGTGTCACTTTTCTGCACTTTACTATTCAGAGATGTTTAATTCTGTTCATTCCCAAGGGCATCACATGAACAAGTCTGTATATCTGTGCATCTCTTTTAGGCTTGGTCAGAGGTGAAAGTTGGTTTTTTGTGACTAATGCACATGATTATGGTTTTGCCTTTGATGGCCGGTCTGCAAGTCACGTAACCTGTCTCCTAGTCCCTCCTTGCAAAATGAAGAGTAAAGTGCACAGTTCTCTTTAAGCACTTGGAACTTTGCTTCTAGCATTTACAAAGGGATTTGGTATCAGCCAGTTGGAGACGGGGTAGAAGAAATACAAGGTGAAAGTACAGGAGAGCTTTTGACACAACTAATATGAAAAATAGCCCTAACTCTTTTAAGTAAACCCAGAAATAAGTCTAAAGCGCTGGGAAATGTGGAGAGAGGAGGCCCAATTCTTATGTGCTGGCAGTTCAGAGCAACTTTGCTGCAGTTCCTGTATGTATGAGAAGGAACCACAAACACATTTGCATCTGTGGTGTGCGCTCATATCTTATAATTGTTTCCTGTTTTTCTCAAAAGGAAGGGTTTGTTTTGGGGGTGTTTTGTGTGCTTTGTTCCTTCTGATTCCTGGACTGATCTTGCGTTGATTTTTTTTTTTGTTGTTGTTGCTAATTTATGGCAAGGAGTTTTGCTGTCACAGCGTTTAGCTGTGACGCCACTGCAGGATCTAAGGAGGTGGGAAGTGTTGGTAAGTGGTGGAGGAAGCTGCTATGCAACTGCAAATACTTGCAACAGAGCAAAAGGACTGTAATGAACTAACTGCAGCATAAGCTATTGTTTGTGTAAGTGTTCTCTCTTCAGGCATGCTGTGGCATGTATGCTGCTCTAAAATTGCCAGTGGCAATCACTGTGTACTGATGGGTTATCCTGCCTAAGAAGCAATAGAAAAATACATTCTGACAAAGCAGTTTCAGCCTCATGAAGGCTCTCCAGCCTTCACCAAAAAGCACCTCGGGCTTTTGGGTGTCCTGCCCAGCAGTTAATCAGTCTTAATATAACCAGCTATTTTATAAGAGGCTGAGAGCTCTGGAAGTGAGTGAAAGGTAGTAGTGTGTAAGTGGGCTTTAAACCTGGCTACGTGGATGTTTGGGAGAGGGATATAACTTCTCTTCATACTTTATAAGGACAAGATGAGTTGACTGGAAAAGTAGTGAAACCCATGCAGTTCTATCAAACCCGGTACAGTTGTGTGGGACTGCAAAACTCATTCTTCCATGCAACCAGAAAAGAAGGCGCAGCTACTGGAAAAATCTGATTGTAGTGAGATGTTGTGTTCTGTGTATATTAATGTAACCCCTCCCCACCACAAACATCTTGTACCTGGTCTTTCCTGACAGATTTGCTGCTTCTCAGTGCCCCATTGGAGCTGGAGAGTCAGCTCACAGAATGTAATTTTCCTACACCTCTACCTAGTCTGGCATTGTTCAGAATATTCTGGGCATGCAAAGTGACTGAATATCACTTTTCTTCCATCTAACTGCTGTTTCCTAGCTGTTTTGGCGCTGCTGCAGCTGGTCCAGCTGACCTGAGTGTAACCTTTCTGATAAGGCCTTCAATGGGAAATCAACTCAGAATTGACTTAATTACATCATTTTATTTCCCCTTCCTTCAGTTGGCTGTACTCAGCCTTCAGAATAACTGTGGTCACGTGGAGGCGGAATAACTCATCAATTCAGATTAGGGTTAGAAACCTAAATTTAGATTGGTGGAGGGGAATGCTTCAGACTGGAATGTAATGATTTTTTCTTGATCACTTTTAAATGTTTTGAGTTTGAATATTCCTAGACCCAAAGGCAAACTTCTGAACAGTTTTGTTTTTGTTTTCTTTTTTAATCCCTTTCCAGATTGGTCGGTCAACAGAGAGTCCTATAGACTTTGTTGTGACAGATACAGTTCCTGGAAGTCAGAGTAATTCAGATACGCAGTCTGTGCAGAGCACTATATCAAGGTTTGCCTGTAGAATCATATGTGAACGTAACCCTCCTTTTACAGCAAGAATATATGCTGCAGGATTTGACTCCTCAAAAAACATCTTTCTTGGGGTAAGGGAACTCTTTCTTTTTTCTTCCAAGTTCCATGCAGGCTTATTTTTAAACTAATTCATAGCTCCACTTCAGCCAAATTAAACGTTTTCATTGATGTAATTTCTCTTAGGAGAAGGCTGCGAAGTGGAAGACATCAGATGGGCAAATGGATGGACTAACCACAAATGGAGTTCTTGTTATGCATCCTCGTAATGGATTTACAGAAGACTCCAAGCCAGGGGTGTGGAGAGAGATATCTGTGTGTGGGAATGTGTTCAGCCTCCGTGAAACCAGATCAGCTCAGCAGAGGGGAAAAATGGTAAGAGGAGTGACCCCTGTTTTATGCAACCTGTTTAAAATGAGTACAACCATAAGTGTTTATGCCCAAGCTTTACCAGGGGCTGGAATCTGCCTCATTCAGTGTAGATGTCACCTCTGTAATTAGTTACACTGACTTCTTATGTGTCTGTCTTCATACATGAAGGTGTCTTGCTCAACCTGAATAACTGAGTTTATCTGCAAACTAGTACTTAATTGCAGATGTAGACTGCTCTCCTAAATTGAGTTGCCAGTCCACTCTGCTCTTCTGCAAACTCAGTCATGCGCACATTTTAAAGAGTATTTTCCTGATTCTCCCTCTTGAGTTTATGCTTTTAAGGTTTTCCCACTTTTCCTTTTTTATAGAATAATAAATAATAATTATAGTTTTATTGACACATGCCTATATACCTGGATATCCATTTCCACCTTGGCATTCTGAGTTTTCCTCTTGTTTCCAAAGCATTGGTGACATTTCCAGGAGATGATTGGTTTTGGTATGACTTGGGATCTCTTAGCAAAAAGAAATGCTACATGAACACTTAAATAAGTGATGCATTTAGCTAGGAATGCTGACAGCAGGCTTTTTCTGGAGGAGAGGAAAGCCTCTGGAGGAGAGGAAAGTAAAGGTGTGTTTGAAGAAAACAGTCTAAAATGTGATGGAGGACTAAACAAGACTTGTCTTGTGCCACTCCGCCTTAATTTTTTTTAATGTATACATTAATCTGTTCTTAAGAAGTTGTTTCGTGGTTTTTTTGGTTTGTTTTTTTTTTTTTAAAGAAAAGGGGAGAGAGAAGCTGACACTGGGCGCTCTATGGGTATCTTGCATAGGACAGTCAGGAGCTGCTTGAAACTTTTTGTCTGGATCTTCCAGGCAGATTTGTATTATGAAAGTGCATTATGTTACTCTTCAGGTAACCTTAGGTGACACCTCTCTTTCTCTTTGTCCATCACAAGGTTGAGAACGAAACGAACCAACTCCAGGATGGCTCTCTGATTGACCTGTGTGGAGCAACACTGCTGTGGCGCACTGCGGAAGGGCTTTCACGCACTCCTACTGTGAAGCACCTGGAGGCGCTAAGACAGGAAATAAATGCAGCAAGGCCCCAGTGTCCCGTGGGGTTTAACACCTTGGCGTTTCCCAGCATGAAGAGAAAAGATGTTGTAGACGAAAAGCAGCCGTGGGTGTATCTGAACTGTGGCCACGTCCACGGCTATCACAATTGGGGAAACAAAGAGGAGAGAGACGGCAAGGATCGCGAGTGTCCCATGTGCCGCTCTGTTGGCCCCTATGTGCCTCTGTGGCTTGGATGTGAAGCGGGATTTTATGTGGATGCAGGACCTCCGACGCATGCGTTCAGCCCGTGTGGACACGTGTGCTCAGAAAAGACAACTGCATATTGGTCCCAAATTCCTCTTCCTCATGGTACTCACACTTTTCACGCAGCCTGTCCATTCTGTGCGCATCAGCTGGCTGGTGAGCAAGGTTACATCAGACTCATTTTCCAAGGACCTCTTGACTAACATATGTGTTACCAAGGACTGCAGTAAACTGATAAGCTAAGCAATTCTGATTTTTAAACCAACTTTTTCGTATTCTCTGGGCTTTGCTGGTTTGCATTAAGATGAAGAATTTTTGGTTTTTTGTTACAACAGCTAAATCCCTCTCTATTGAGAAAAGTCTGGAAATGGAAGAAACGGGGAGAAGGGGGAGAATTGCTTTTTTTTAGTTGTTAACTACTTCTGAAGAGGTGAAGGAAGTGTTGTAGAGTGAATTTCGATGCCTTCCGTTTAATGGTTTTGAATCACATGCCCACAGTGTTTGAAAGTTGTTTCATTCTTTTTGTATATGGAGGGTAAATAGTTCAAAGAACATTAGTTTACAGCTTGGATGCAAACATTGTAAAATATAACATGTATATTAACTCTTTTCTATTTATCTTTATTATTGAAAATACGTAGAATGTTTAGAGAGTAGCATGGTCATAGTGTGTTACATCCAGCAATTGGATGTGTAGAGTAGTTCTGGATGGAGAAGAACATGAGATGGAAATGGTAGAAAAATCTTTTTTAATCTAAAATACTGAGTTCTTAGAATAGTTAAAATGCTTTTTAAACAAAGCTAATGCAAATTATGATGGCATAAAGGTGTGCTTTAACCATGTTGAAAGGTAGCTAAGAAGGACTTCTTAAAATGTCTTTTTGGTAGGACTATACTTAAGATCTGGTTATGAGGAGAATATTTACCAGACTCTTTGAATATGCAACTTAGTCTAGATTAAGGATTTTTTCTCCCTTCATGCTAACACATCTCTTTATTTAGCATTAGTGACACTTGTGAGGGTTTTTCCAATGTTAAACATTAACAAACCTGAAAGATGAGGCTTATTTTGTTCCTTGCTGTTTGGGGCAGGGGGTGAGGGGAGAGGTGGATGTGCCGGTGCACATGTGTGGGGAGCAGGGAGCAATTTGTGAAACGGCCACAGTCCCAACTTGTGACAGGCTTGTCAGTTGGATGTTCTACCTTTCTTCTGGCCCGTTGCAGACTGGCACATGGGAGCCACGGGCTTCACATGCTTGCCTTTACCCTGCTGCGAGGTGCAAATACTCGTCTAGGCCGCACACGGAACAAAGTTGAAGCCTGGTACCCAAGGGATGCGTGCTTGCGTCCTAGCATCCTTGTGCAACTTGTCACAATTGGCAGTCTGTTAGGGGAGAGCTTGAGCTGGGACTGGACTGGACTCGTAGACCTCGGTGTGGGATGCTTGCATAAGGTGTGCTCACGCTGCGGCGGGCTCTGGTCGGTAGTCTCTCTCTGCTCTCCCCTCCCTACCCTTCCTTTCCCTCTGTATCCACCAGAAAAGGCCAGTGCACTACATCCAGCTTTGCTGCTAACCCACTGTGCTTCATGGCAAATACACAACCTGACCTTTTTAGGATTGAGTTGAGCTTTTTTGGCCAGCTTCATACTTTTTTCAAAATACGTACTGTATAATTGACAGTAGCAAATTTCTGTATTTTATAGCATAGCTTTAATTTTTCCTTTCAAAGCTGTTCTAAAATTTTCTTGGTTTAAAGAGAGACCTATGTTGCTTAGATGTCATGAATTATTTACTTTGACTGTCAATTGTTTCTCCATTTTTAAAAAGAAATTATATATATTGTTTGGTTCACTCAGGAAATGCATGTGTCAGGAAACCTGTATTATAAGTTCAGTTAGCTGTCATGTACAAGTAACTGCTGTTACTCCCTTTCCATAGAAATATAACTGATTTTGACATTTTCCAGATTATATGCATTAAGTAATGAAACTTATGCAGCAAGAAATCCCTGTATTGTAGTTGTTCTAATCATTTTATTCAAACTATAGTATACTGTAGTTTAATTTTTATTTGCAAATTAATTTATTCAAACTACGTGAGTAAACACTTTTCAAAAATAGAAATTCTGGGATTGTCTGTTGCTTTGTTTCCAAGAGATGGGAAAGGTGGCTGGAGGTGGCCCTTCTGCTGCCACGTAAGGTGTCTGTTCTGCACATATGGATTAAGATCACAAAAAATTAGCAACTGTAAAGAGTTTGCATGTTATCCTGGTCATGGATTTGAATGGCTCCTTTCAGATGTGACCTCTCAATGTGTTTTATATTTAACCCTACATTAACAAAGGCGAGATTGTTGTTGAAAAGACATAGTTAAATTATCTCTTCCCTGAGTAAGTTACAAATAATGAAATGTAAGCAAAAACTTAACTAAATGTCTGGGCTCTTATAAAATGTCAAGAGCTCTTGATTCACTCTTCCACAAAATCGGATTGACACTTCTCTGGTCCTGATCTTGTTGACTACGGGGATATGAAAAATCGGAAAAGGACATGATGAAAGCTACAAAGCAGTATGAGTAATATAAAGATGAGCTGTGAAAACAGATTGAGAACTGGATGGTAGCAGACAAATGGAAAGCGGTGTACTCGCCCCGTGTTGGAGGCACAGCTGGACACTGGTGTGGAGACAATAGTGCAGTTGTGTACACGCACATCTGACTGTAGAGGGGAAGAAGAGAGGTTCATGCCCAACACACGACCGTCATTAAGCCTCCACCCCATTAAGATGATATGTTATGCTTTCATTATACTTCTCTACCCCTGCCCCTCTGCCCCCCCCAAAAGAAACACCACAGAAGAAGGTGTAGTCTTAGCAGAACTGCCTGTTTCTCTGGGTAGCGTTATGCCAAGATAACCCTTCAGAGTCTGCCCCACGCTCTCCGCCTGTTGTATACTTTTCTTGGGCCAAGCTGGGCTTGTTAATCCCATTTTTAAAAGGGCAGAACATGGGCATTCAAATGCCTGAGACACGGAAATCCCACTGTCAAAAGCAGGATAGCAGCGGTCGAGTAGGTTGAGGAACAATTTCCATACAACATGCAAGCTAACTAAAAGCAGTAGCTTTGACTGCAGTTCCCTATTTGAGTTCCCGTGGGCCTCTGTTCTTTAATAAACAATTGAAATAGAAGGTCTCGTACTCTGTAAACTGTAAAATGAATGTCAGATTAAAATGATCCCTTTGACTCAACCAGCTGACGGAAGCACTCTGAACTTTAAGGCCTTTGCTTCTGAACAAATTTGGGAGCTGGGAGAAGTGCAAGAGGTTGCACTGTGCTGACTTTGAGATGGTTACAGCTCTGCTTGTGTGTAGCCTTAATCAGCGCCTTGTACCTGCAAAAAACAGCCCCAAATGAGATCTGTGGCCTTAACCTGCTTTCAAAGGTTTGTTCGAATGGAAAGAGGCATCGATGATGCAACCAGCAGATGGGACAGGACTCTTCCCTGGGAGATCGCCGCAGGTATGTGGAAATGAGGTAAGCGTAGGCCCTTTTTTAGTGTTAAAGTTTTGTGAAGATCTGCAGAAGTGCATCTGGAAATGAGCAGCTAGCCTTCTGCAGTTGGTTTGTGCGTGGCTGCTCTGTGCTGTGCAGTTCTTTGTGTGAGGTGTAATGCAGGTGATTTAATGAGCTAATTTGCTTTTCAGCTGTAGGAAATTGTGTGGATTTAACACCGGTAAAAGGCAGCAGCTTGGCACAGCAGCTGGCTTATGAAGCCCTTCCCTCCCCCAAAGCAGAAGTGGGGCAGCTTGGTGTGTTGACTCACAGCAGGGCAGGAGGAGCATGTTGACAGGGAGGTTGCTGGGGGCTTTCCCTGGGAAGGCAGTGGGTAGCCCAGCGCTGACGGAGCACTCTGTTCCCTTTGACTCAGCCATTGGGTTCAAGCAATACCACAAGTGCGTGGTGTGGCTCCAAGATGTGTGGTGCAGGCTGGGGATGAGGTTTTCTAATCCCATCTGCGCTAGGCTTGTTACACCAGCAAGAATGAGTCCGGTATCCTGAAAGGTTTAATGACATGATGAAGTCACCACGGCAGTCCTCCTGTATTTGAAGGTGCTCTGCAAATCCCATAATGACCCTGCTGTGGCATGCTTGAGCTCTTTCTGAAGAGACACTTTCCAGGCCCGATTCTAAAAATACATTTCCAGTTTTGCAATATAAATCTATCATGATGACTACAGCTACCTACCTGCACGCTGTCTTTCAGCTTAGATTAAGCCTTGTTGCTGTTGAATTAGACCAGATTTCCTGGTCCTAGTCTTGGCTCGTGCAATCCCTGCTTCCTTTTCTGTATAAACACTGGCAAAGCTTGTCTATTTTTAATTGTAGCACTTGGCTTTAACATAAGGGCTGTGATCATCCTGGAAATGCAGCTTCTAAGGCTCTTTCGTGGCTATAGGAGATCACTTGTACATGCGCTGTCGAGCATCCTGTGAAAAAGATCGGCGAAAGCATCTCTGCAGGAGCTGTGATGGTTCCTGTGACTTGTGTCAGGGGCTCTTTGGCAAGCGTAGCCTCTGCACGGGCAGCAGCAAGCCTGCCCCTTCCCAGGTGCTGCTTCCAGGGCAGCAGAGCAAGAGCTCAGGACCCTGTTTTCTTGCAGAGAACAGCACTGTGTCAAACTGTGCTGTTTGGATGCAGTAACCCATGGTAACGTACCCGGTGACACAAGCTGAGCTGGGGAAACACCAATGTGTGCTATTGCACAAGAAACAGCCAGCTGCTTCAGCTGTGCTGGGTGCTACTGTTGGTCGATCTGGTCCTGTCTCCCTCCTGAAAGCAAAAGGGTGGCAGATTTAAAGGGCAGAAAAAAAGTGCTTTTATTCTCTGAAGCCTAAGCTGCCCCTGGGAGAGCAGCCATCCCGAACACAGCCTCAGGGGACTGCAAAGCCTGCAGCCGGACCGGTGGCTTCGGATGTGCCTGAGGCTGTGCATCAGTGCAGTGTTAGGGAACAGCGTTAGCCATAAGCCCCAGTGCCTGAATCTTTACATTCCTGCCTTGGTCCCCCTGCGAGCTGCTGCCCATCCTCCTCCTCCTCCCTCCAGCACTGGCAGATACAGTCCTTCCCACAGCTGCAGTAAGCAG
The DNA here is from genome assembly GCF_018139145.2 of Gymnogyps californianus. Lineage (NCBI taxonomy): Eukaryota > Metazoa > Chordata > Aves > Accipitriformes > Cathartidae > Gymnogyps > Gymnogyps californianus. Next base: position 11,581,804 of record NC_059473.1, read on the forward strand.
ATGACTTTGCAGAAGCAGGTCCTGTTCGCCTTGCCCAGCAGGGGCAAGTGTGGGATCAGGTTAGGCATCGGCTGGGGCTGCATCCCCTGAGGCTGAGCTCGGGGGAAGATGAGTAACCAGAGGCAAAGTGCCAGCTCTGGCAGTCAAGAGCTCCCTGCCCACTCCCTGCCATTCTTGATTTTGCTGCTAGCGTGCCCAGCTCTCCATCCTTGTCCTACTGCCCCTCTGTCAGGGCTGGCAGGAGGGAATGGCAACCAGCACCGATGTCACCCTATTTTCTGGCCTGTGATGTTTGCCTGGCTCTGCTGGTGAGGATGCGTTTGTGGCAGCAGCGAAGGCACCAGCAAATAGTTCTGCCATCCCTGCTGAGGGCCCAGTGCTACCACGCAGGGGGTTGAGACATCTTGCATCCTCTGCGTGGGCGCAAATGACCTTATGGATCAACTAGAGAAGCACCTCACTGCTGGCAGAGGCAACTCCTTTGTAATTTGGCAATGCCTGCAAATATTGTGATGTTTTTATTTTGAATGCTTTTGCTGATTTAGTGTCACTAAGCAGCTCTGAGGCAGGAGTAAATTATTAATCTGCTCTGGCTTCCTTCCTCTACCCTGTCTACATACATAATAACAGCTCTGTACTGAGATCGCTACTGGAGATCTGCTGCCTTTCAGAAATACGATGAGGGTAGAGTCCTTTGGAGTTATAACTCATGCCAGGATTGTCTATTTTTCCTCTTCCTAGTGGAAAGGTCTCATTAAAAGGCTTCCCCTCCACAGCACTTGCACAGCACATGATGGACTCCTAAGGATTCCCTGTGAGTGTGCCACACAAAGCATGAGCAGCACAGAGAGGGTAGGTAGGAAATGATAGTTCACATTTTCGGACAGTAAATGAAAGTGCAGTACAGAGTTAAATCGGGGGGGGGGGGGGGGGCTTCCTTACCTGTATTCTTTACTAATAACTCCCAAGATCATCCTCTCTGCTTATTTATAGCTCATTGTCTTTGCCCTTGTATTTGTTTATGCTTCAACCCCCTAAAAAAATTAAATCAGATTCACTTTTCTCTGCAGTTGTTTTATCTGACAGTTTCTCAGTCACGTTCACCGTGGTTATGATTTTTTTAAAGTGTTTCTATTGAAATATGTGATGTTTTAATACATTGAACCATGTTGGCTGGACTCAGGCCCTGCAAAATGTGTTTTGGGGTTTGTTTGGTCATCTATTCTTCAGCCTAGATAGGGTTTCCCTTCAGTCTCTCCTGGAAATGTGAGCTGGTCAAGGATAAGGGAAGAGCGATGGCTTTCATGGGCTCCTGGGAAAGAGCCACGTGAAGGATGAGTCTTGTGGTAAGCTCAGCATTTCACCTCTGGGCTGAGGGGATCCACTTTCCCTGGATCATGCTCAGATCCCCAGCACCTCCCGCATCCCAGCCCTCTGATACCTGCAAAATAACTTTTTAATATGACCACCTTACAAATGGTATCTACCTGTGCTATTCCCTTTGGCTGGCTGCAATTTAGGAGCTGAATGAACACAAAGCCTTTAGTGCTTCCATACCCTCTTCTCTCCAAAATAATATTTTCAGCTGATCTTAGAAGATTTGAAACAAAACAAATGCATGCAGCGATATTCTAAACTTGCCTGGATGCAAAGCTAAAAACTGCAGCTTGCTGTCATGCGCTGTACGAAAGGAATTGAGTCAACTCATCCTTTCCAAAAAACCCATGCTTTTTTTTTTTTTTTTCCCCTGTTGTGTGGGAGGAGGAGAGAATTAGTTATTCAGTGGAACGAGGACAATTAAAAGCAAACGCAGCTTCCAGCGATGCCATCATCTGTTCTGTTAGCCCTGAGCAACACAGAGACAACCTGGCTTTTTAATTGGCCTCTTTTTTCTCTCTGGCCTGTGCTTCCAGTTGGCACAGTGGCTGACATTTTCAAAAGTCACAGTAGGACCGAGATGCAGGCGTGCCCGCTTTCGTTTTGCCTGGACAATCACCTAAAATGTGACTTTAAAGGGGGTGAAAGGCTCCAAATTGCAGGGGATTGAGAGGTCATGGTCTCACCTGCCCAGCTTGCCTTTCTGTGGAGTACTGCCCTGTAATGGGGACATGTCCATGGGTCCCACCACAGGATGAACCCGTGGTGCCACCCTCCACCATTGCTGGAGGATAAACGTTGTCCGAGATGGGTCACAGGGATGCAGGCACCTCTCTCATCTGCTGCCCCTTCCCCACAGCCTGTGGTCATGGCGGCCAGCTGGGCAAAGCTGGTCCCAGGCTCTGCAGAGCAAAGCTGCCAGGGCCTCAGTTCCTTTAATTAGCTTGCTTCACTTCTAAAGGGGAGCTAAATCAATCAGAAGATCCTTTAAATGCTGCATAACAGCACGGAGCATGGATATTTAATGCTTTTTCACTTATTCGCATTAAAAGTGGATTCAGAGGAGCTTTCCTGAGAGGCAGAGTAAGCGATGCTGAAGACCTCAGCTCCGCCATTGCTCCGGGTGTTTTCAGTGTTACTCAGCGTTTCTGCCAGCGTCACTCTTTATCACTTGGAAATCTCACTCCGCCTGTTCTCGAGCAGGAGAAGCAGATGGTGTGTGCAAGCGCCTTTGGGCGTCGATGAATCAGTGCTCATGTCGCACTCCTTGGCAGCTCCTGGCAACTGCCTGCCAGGGAAAGCCATCGCCGGAGCTGGGGCAAGTGCCTTTGCAAAAGGGGGGCTTGACTAGAGACTGCGCCAGCCCTGAAGGAAAAAACACCCCAGCCCCCCGTCCTTAAAACAATATTGCCAAATGCACAGTATTGATACAGTGGAGTGGTTTTCATACTGTGGAGGCCTGGAATTAGTGTTCCTCACAACAGCTTAAATCTATTTATAGACCGTGTGTGTCTGCATTTTGTTGTATTTCTATCTTTATAGGCTAATGGTTAATAAAGCCAGGCTGTATTTATGTTTCTGCAGCAAAAAATATGTTGAATGGTATCATGCAAGAGGCTTAGGCTCTGCTGGCCCCAAACAATCTTTCAGACTGTAATTTAGAGGTTAATTCACACTACAGAAGTATAAAGGTGGGATGTCAGAGGTTGGCTTCCCCAGCACACAGCAGAGGAAGATGAGCAGCTGTGGGAGTCCCTAGGATGGAGGTATTTAACCCACTTTGCTCTTGATACTCAAAAGAATAGCAATGCATCCAGCATATTCTGTGTAGCAGCAGTTTCTAAATGACTTTCCTCAGCCCAGCTTGCCACCTGGCTGATCCTTACATCCTGTATACATACTGTCAGCAATCACCTTATGTTTGCTCCCAGATCCTGAGTGGCAATGTAAAGCAGCGTCAGGTCCGGGTGCCTCCTGGGTGATTCTGTCCCATCTGTGGCAGAGCCTCCACCAGGGAGCTGTCAGCTAATCTATTTAATGTGGGCTTTTCTGATAGGGGAGAGTGCTAATCTTTTAATCATAATGTCACTCCGTACTGAGTCAAATGTCTTACAAAACTCAATTACGACTGCCTTTTATCCACCAAACTTGTTATCTCAAAGGAGGAAAGCAGGTTTGCCAGATGCGAGTTTTTCTTCCAAAAAAACCCATGTTGATTGGCATGATGTTATTGTCCATTACGTGTGAGCTCTGATCAGCTTTCTCTTTATTTTGCTCACTATGAATGTCAGATGAGCTAGTCTAAAATTGTACTTCTGGCTCTCTTTTTGAGTACCAGATCTTAGTGTCTCTGGAATTTCCCTACTATTTCAATGGGAAAAAAAGAAAAACCAGTAAGAGTTCCCAGATTGCATCAGACAATTTTTTCACCAGTTTTAGATGCAAGCTTCTTTGCATCAGCTGATTTAAAAATGTATTGTTCACAATGTAATCACGGATCCATGGAAAGTCCTCTCCTGGATTAGTCTGCCCCATGGCAGGGTCAGTTCTACCCAAATCCTGCTTGTGAGCGTTCATCTCACTTACCTTTTCAAAATCTGTAGATTGGAAGACTACACACTAATGGAGACTCCACAACCTGTCCAGGCAGCCTGTTCCTCGTTTTGACTATCCTCCTAGTGAAAAATTGCTCCTCATCTTGAACTTAAAGCCCCCAAGAAGGAAAGCTTTAGCACATTACTGCTTGTTTCCCCCCCGAGGATGTGGAGGCAATAGTTTTTTCTCCCTCCTTCTAGCAGCCTTTTACATAGTTGAAGGCTATGAGCATGTCTCTTCTCAGCCTTTTCTTCTCCCCGCTAAAGCAGTCCTTTGATCTCTCTTCGTGGGTTGTGTTTGCCAGACTGCCGGGGTTCTTGCTTCTGTTCCCTGAACTCTGTCTTCAACTTCGCCACGTCTTCCCCAGGGCCTTCCACTTGCTGACTGAAGTGAGAAGGTCCCTGCCCATGTCCTGCATGCTGCATGTCTCTCCAAAGACTCTTACTCGCATCCTCCACTGGGGAAAAATATCCTGATGGTTCTTTGTTTCAGTACACTTCTGCCCATTGAAGAGCATTTCAATTTTGGGTGCCTGAGCCCCAAAAGCTGAGCAATTCAGATCTTCTACAGAGTCCTCCTTTCAGGTTTTCACGGCAAGGTGAGGGGGATGATCCACACGAAAACAACCCTATGCAAGCAAATATTAGTGCTGCTGACGGTGTCACTGCTGCACCCCGCAGTGGGGCTGTGCACCCCTGGGATGGGGGTAGAGCAAATTCCACCCTGAAAAACATGATGGAGAGGCTCCCTGCCTACCACAGGCTTCTGTGCTTCTCCTGGAGCACCCCCAATTCACCGCTCTTTGGGGGACAGATCCTGCATTAGGATCGGTCCTATGCAAACTAACAGTCTTACACAGCCAAGCCGCTCCCATCTTCCCTGTGAAACCAACTCGTTAATGAACGAAGCTAGAACTCGTCAACTCCATAAAGTAAACTGAAGAGAAGTTGAGACCAAAGACTTACCTACTATTTGGGGATTTTTTTTGTTTTCTTAAAGGAAAAAAACCAACTCAAAGTGAAAGCTTTTGTATTCCAAGGAGTTCTGCAGCGTTTGGAAATAAAAATGTTACAACTTTCTGCAAAAGGTATGCCTGTTATCGATTGACAGCTTCCCCTGCATGACACTGAATGCACTTGTCCAACAAATGGACCTGGAAGAAAAAAAGGGAGGAAAGGTGCCTAACAAGCCTTAAACCTCTGATATTCAATTTATTAAAATTTAATGATGAGCTATTAATAATGAATGCAGCCAGGAAGATGGGAGAACTGCAGTATAATGGCCTCGAGATTGCTAGTTAGCCAGATTTCTCTACAGAGCTGGGAAAGAAGAGAGCAGCTTTCAAAAGGATGAAAAGGCTCCTCTGAGGGACAGATGTAAGCAGCAGTCTGCAACAGTGTCTGCGGGCTGGGTAGATTGGTGGAAGAGTATTTTAAGTGTTTCTTTCATTAAAAGCTGAACCGGGGGTGGGTGACGCGCATGTCTTGTACGGAAAAGATGCTCGTGAATGCCAAGACCTTGAGTATAACATAGGGAATTGGGGTCATTTCCTCGCTGATGGTGATTTCCTGTGTGAAATTAATTTTTTCTCCCCGCGTCTCCCATCCCTTGCAGTATGTGCACAGAAATACAGCCTCCTGCCTCTTCGGACAGATTTTGGGCACTAGTGTTCCCATGGCAGTGGCTGTCAGGGACATACAGAGCTAGGGCTATGATGGACGTTACACCTTGAGCATAAACAACTCGCTCGCCTGTTCACCTCATAGTAACGTTGTCTAGACCGTTTCCTTTAGTGGCTGCATGAGCCAACGTTATTCAAGTGAAGATGCAGCACATCTGTGACTTCTCTTTCCTAGCTGCCAGGCCAGCTGCCTTATCAAAGAGAGAAATGGAGTTGGTTGGACACGGCTTGTTTTTGTAAGCCTGTAGCAGTTGCTTTAGGATCACATGGGTCTTTAAGATTAATTAATGCTGTATTTGGTTGTCCCCCTAGATATTGATAATAGGTTCTCTGGTCCTGTGGGACCTCTTCTGTCCCCCAGAGTTTATAAAGTCATTCACTGACAACCATTTGATTAGTCTCTTGAAGGCTCCAGAGTAAATTTTACTTGGCCCTGCTGACTCTGAATTCCTCTCATCTCTCTTAACTATTGTTTAAGCTGTTCTCTTCCTCATCTGGCCTGTATTTCCTGTCTCTGGTTGTTAGTATGAAACGTGTTAATAAGCATCTGGATGCCATTAACATATTTTGTGAGAACAGAAGCAGGACAAAAAGTAGAAATTGAAGACAGAGCCTACGTAGAAGTAAATCTGTGTTCTTTTGTGTTTGCATCAGGAGCAACGTCCCAGAAGAAGACATCTTTGCACCTTTCTTGTGCTTGTGAAACAGCCCACTAGGACTGATTAATACCAGTCAGGTAGGTATAAAAACACAGTAAGGGAGTTGCCATGTGGTAATAAGAAATGCTTCCACAGGATCCAGAGGGTATTAGAAAGAGCTTGGTGTACTTAGTCATCTCAAAAAACCCTTTTCCAATAAGGATTCCTGTTCTGGCTCCACGAGCAGGGAGTAAAAAGGGGCAGGACAGAAGAGTGCTGGTCCCTTTTCTCCTTGCCTTTCAGGGCTGGGTGAATCCACAGAGCGTATCTGAGGCTCTTTTGAACAGTCACCAGCAGATGAAGTAATCTGAGGCCTCGCCCACACCACAGTTTATTCAGCCAGCTGCTGTAGGTCTTTTAACAGAGGTGCTTTTTAATACGGCACAAATATCTTATTAAGTCAAGCGCTGAAAAATGTCACTTTGATTTTGACATACTACCCACAAAGAAGATGTATTTTCTGTTATGTGTTGTTGTCAAGGTGAAGAAATGAATTCGCGTGGATTTTTAATTACTTTGATCTTGAACTCTGATATAAATTGGAAGGGAAACATTGTCCTAGATGAATAAAGAGGTGGTGCAACAGCTGATCAGACCTCTGGTGAGGAGCCAAGCCCCGCAAATGCAAAGAGGTGATTTCGGTCTTGTTTATCTCTCTAGCTTCTTCGATCCAGTTGCTCAGTTCCTACGGAGGCTTCTGCTGGCAGCAAGCAGACACCAGGAGACAAGAAAAGACATGTATTGTCTGAAATCCAGGTACTCTTCATTTCTGGAAATCTGGGGAAAGGCTGCCATCTGCTGTAATACACAGCGGTTGCTGGAAATAAATCTGACCTAAATCAAATCATAGTAGTCATGTTGAAGCTGTGATGAGCTTAGGGTAGGAGCAAGGTAAGACAAGTGAAAACAAACTGTGCCCTTAAAGGCATGTTGATGCTTTCCACACAGATCAGTCTCCTAATAACGGCTATTACCTATCCCTACAAAATCATGCCCTTAAAGGAAAAGAATCATCCTTGTGGTCCCCGCCTGCTTTAATCCCTGGGATTTCCAGTCAAGGTCAGAGACAGGCAGAGGGGGACTGAGGCACCGTTCAGAAAGCTGCTGGCTGGGGGAGCCTGCTGTGAGGGGACAGTGTGCTGCTTCCTCAATCGAGTCTAGGCACCCATGCACTTCTCCAGCCTCTCAGCTGTAGAATTTTAAAATGCACAAAGAAGGTGTGTGTTTTTCCTCTCAGTGGTATGTGTGTGACACCTAAGATAGCAACGAGTTAGCTTGGCCGCTTCTGCATTCCTTGGTTGGGATTCCTGTGGCTGTACCCTCTACTGGCGGACCTTGCAATCTAGAGCAGAGCAAAGTCTAAAAACATCTGTAATTCAGGGCCTTTATCTCTGATCTTTAAAATAAAATCTGTACTGAACCCTGTGGTAAAACTAGAATCGAATTCGTATCTCTGAAAGTCTCTTAAGATGCCAGCCCTGCTTGCTTGGTACCTTCTTTAGACATCACCAACTTGGTCTGCTTTTTCTGTACTTTTTTCTTTTTCTCACTCCACATCATCACTTGCTTTGAAACTGCACATTTTGACTCACAAGTAATCATCTCAGAAACAAGAGCTTTTAGTTTGCCTGAGTAAAGACAGATTGCGAGGCCAGAAAGAATTGTTCCAAATAAACAAGTTAGCACGGGAAAAGGTGGGAATAAAGGACAGGAGCTCCTGCTCGTTTTGTAAAAAGAAATTTACTGCATGGCTGTGAGGTGGCAACTCCAGCAGACGCATGTTCCTGGAGTCCTTTGAGAATCAAACACCTCCTCTCACGCATGCTCAGATGAAAAGGATGCACTTAGGAGATGTAGTTTTTAAAACATTTGGGTTGCGTATTGTCTGCCTGCTTGTAGGCACACGTCCGTGCCTCTGCCAGATGGTGCCTAATACACTAAAATCCAGTAAAGTCAAGACGTTTTGCTGCTTCTGGGGTACCAGGATGGTTGGAAACAGTGAAGTCTGGGAAGGACAATAATTGATTTTTGGCTGTGTTTTGTTACGGTGGTCAGGACGTCTAACATCAAATATTGCTGAAAAGACGGTCAGCTCAAGATGGTAGGTACTCAAGCCTAAATGGTGGGAGCGGACAGAGAGAGAGAGGCCAATAAAAGAGAGGTAAATATTTGTCAGCAGTACAGAGGTGTGGGTCACACTGGTGAAAACACCCAGGATGTGATGTAGACAGAAAAAAGAAATGCGAGAGAGAGAGGAACTTCTTCAGGAGTATCTCAAAGAGCAGCAGGATTAGAGAAAGAGTCTACAGGCTGCAAAAGGAGAAGTCTTACATAGACCCAGCAAAGCTAGAGGCATCTTAATACCCGTGGATGATTTAAGTAAATGCTATAGGTGAATTCCATATGCATCAGACACACCTGGTCTTTACACAGTGATTCCTTCTTGCCAAACAGGAGAATCTCCTGTTGTGTTTTTCAGTAACTTCCCGTGCCGCCGTTTAATTTAAAAGCGAAGCCCTGTCTGAGTCCATGGTTGATGATATTGGAGTTGCCGCTTGGATCAGACTGTTTCCCATTACACTTCCCTGAAAGCATCCCACTAGAATCCCTCCTTTTGTAATGTCGGGGTGGCAGTGGCCGAATTCAAAGGGAGCACTGCACATAACAAAGCTAGCCTGGAAAGCTGACATAAAAAAAGCCAGAGCCTCTGATGACTCAGGTATTAATGTACTCCACTTCATCAGAATAAGCTGCTATCTGATAAAACGTGCTCAATCCAGATACAGAAGCAAGAGCTTTTAATTTTAGGCAGCCTCTTTACTGGAGACTGACAGTACCAAGAAGAAACTGGGTTAAACGCAGATACATCTGCAGCATGTCTAACGTGCTGAGGAATGACTTAGAGCCAGAAGGAGCTCCGCTACCACTGCGGACATGAAGTAATAAATGCCGTATCATTTAGGAGCAACAGGAGAGATTTGCCGTCCCTGTTTTATGGGCTGTCCTTATCTTGTGATGGTGTCTTGATGGAGTCTATTAAGAAACTGCCCTAGACAGAGCCATTGACCTCCACTACCCTGATCCAGCCACTTTTCCTTCCTGCAGGCCCCTTCTCACACTTTGTGCGCTCTGACATGCAGTAGTGGCCCGGCTTACCCTCATCTCTGAAGGAAAATGTGGGTATTGTCCTCCAGGGTCAGACCAGGCACCCATCCTGCCCTGTATCTTGCCTCTAGCAAGGATACAGCACGTCAGGTGGTGGCCCGTGAGCGCAGAGGTGGGCCAGTCATCTGTCTTCTCTACATGGCTCTGATCCTGAGATCTAATAGTTAGCATTTGGTTGACATGATAAAAATAATCTTCAAAATTGTTGTATGTGTTAAGTTTGAAAGCCACTAATGTTGCCCTATAAAACTGCCATCTCATTCTGCATCTTTCTAAGCTCCTGTCTTGAAAGGTTTCCTGTGGTATTGAGCACCACGCTCCACTTACACAAGGCATGGAAATGTTTTCCCTGCTATTGGCATGAAAAATTCAGTCTTAATATCCCTTCACATCACTGAAGACAAGAGCAGCAGAAACTCTCCATCTGCTTTCTCTGCAGTGTACATTATTTTACATATTTCTTTTATATCCCTTGCTTCCTCTAAGGAGAGCTTTTCCTTGATGTTTGGTTGTTGCTATCATTGTTTAATGCTGCTCTTTTAAAGACAAGATTACCTACTACACTCAGGGTTCCTGGGGGACGTGCCCCTCTAATTATATTTAATCATTATTTTCCCTCATATTCCTTATGGATCCCAATACCTTGTTCATTTTTTTACTTGCAGTATAAGCTGAGCAAAGGTTTTCTGTGAAAGTTTCTGAAAGCTAGTGGTACCAGGACCCTGCAAGCAAGGACCTTCTAAAACACTATAGCATCCCAAGGAAGGAGCCCAGATATTACTAGAGATAACCCACCTTTTACAATAGTTGGCTACTAGTTCTGCCACCAAGCAGTAATACGCATTTCCTTACTTTTTATTGTCTCTTGCACTCTCTCGTATCTGGGAAAACATCAAGCTACTTTGTTCTTTTTACTGTTTATTTTCTACATCACAAACCCACTGTTTCCCCTGTTTCTTTTCCAGGAAGACTCCGCAGCAGACTCCTGAACCAGAGTGAGCGTAGGAAAAAACCCTGTCATATTTCTGTTGTTTTTCAAGAATGCCAATTTAACTCACGTATCTGAAAAAGTAGCAGTAGAAAAATTTTCCTGGCTAAAACTACTGGGGATTGGACTTGTTTACTTAGGAGACTCTTTGTAGGACTATGTCCCACATGCACAGGAATAAGGATGTTTGTCATTTTATATCACCGGGGCACTGTAACACACTGGCAGTGCTGAGTCACACTCTCCTGCAAAGCCGGTGTGGCCCTTGGCAATCAGTAGGAAGCAGAGATAACTGAAATGGTACAGTCAGAAGACTTACCGTAAAAGCATACTTTACAGACATAAGTTGTACTCGAAGAGGTAGATAGACAACACATCAAGTGAACTATGATTGACTGACTCACAATTTCCTCACCAAACTCTGCTGGTAAAGCAATGGCCGTTCTTATCTGCAGATTCTCTGCAGTGCGTTCAGGCTGTGAATACGAGAGTTCACAAGACCAGCCACGCTGTGTGCCCTGGGGAAGTTTGTTACAGTTTAAACCAGCCTTTCTTCTCAAAGTCACTAGAAATCACCCACTGAGTATTCTACAGTCTCGGTGGGAGGAGATATCTCGGGCTGGACTGGCGTTGTTACTGCCACTGTGGTGTTTAGCCAAAAGATGACAGTCAGAAAAGCAAGCAGCGGGAGGTAACTGTGTGTGTGTCACCCTTTCCTTCTGGTCCACAAATATTACGCAGCATTAGTTTATTCTTCCCAAGTGGAACAGAGGGCTTTGCTGTTAATACAAAATGCAGCAGAACAGTAACAACATTTAACATGGAGATAACGTCAATGAAGCATAAGGTAGAAAATCAAACCATTTGTTACTTTCCCTATGTGAGCAGAAAACAAGACTCTCTTCATTGCAACTGAAAAATATTAAAGGTCATGGGAGGGCGCATGGCTAAAAGGTCACTTTGAGGGTATGGCTTTCCCCTGTGTCCCTGGCACAGTTAATCATTGTGGATTTGAATGTACCTCTCTGGTGAAAGAGAAACACAGACCTGAGGTTTTCAGCCAGCTCAGTACTTCCTGGGCAAATGTCAACTGAGGGGTAAGTCCAGCTCTACATAAAGGTCATTTCATGCTGAGTGAGTGATGCAAAATTTCTTTTTAAAGCTGCTCTAAGCAATCGACTGAGATTAACCTGGCAGGGCGTCTCCCTGACTCGGGTTGAAGATGCTTCAAGATTGGAGATCTGAACCTCACCAGCTGAGCACTGAGGTCAGTCCTGCACAGCTGTACTTGGCTCTGGCTCAGTTTGCAGACCAGGACCGGACACATTGCAGCAGCGAGTGTATCAGCCCATGATTCACCCATGGGAGGCAGACAAAATGGTATCCATGCTGCAGCACTCGCCTTCAGCCTCGGGCTGACCCATAGGACTGGAGAGGGGAAACTTGGTTTACCACTGAGGCTGTGGGAAGGGCTTTCCCTTCAAAAACAGCAGCTGTAGTTAATAAACACCCACAGCTGCTCCTCTGCTGGGGATTCCCTTTCTTTTTGCCTTTCCCCTCCCTTCCCATCCCCTCCCATCTGTCTCTTTGTCAGCGGAAAGTAGTTATGTAGATACTCCTTTCCAGAAAGTCAGACTACTGAAAGCAAACAATGAACATGATTTGGGCAAACGCAAACTTTCCGTCTCACTTGCGAGTGCTTGCAGAAGCCATGGGGACACCCCCAGCCAGCTGGCAGCAATGACAAGGCAGCGAGGCAGGAATGTCATCCTCAACCCACACGGCTGAGGACGTTCGTCTGAGACAACAGCAAGTAACACAGTGCAGAACCGCAATGGAGGACAGGGCTAACATGGCCTCCGTCCCTCTCACAGCCTCTCTGATTTCATTGACTTTATCCACGTGAGTAAATGCTGCAAACTCAGTCTTTCTGCAGTCTGGATCTATATACAGCGATCAGTTTTCCGTTATGCTCATGATCTCTCACTTTATTGCAACTGTGTCATGTTTTAGGGATTAGAAGACAGATAGACTCCAACTAATGTGATCCCCAAGCAAAAAAAAAAAAAACCACCACCACATTTTCCCCATGAGGAGCATGTCGAATGTGTGCCTGCAGTCTGAACATGGCTGAAGCTGTCAGGGATAAAGAGATTTCTGCCAGGTAGTGGAAAAGATGCTATGAAAATATTGAGTGATGTTTGCAGGTTGCTGGAGGGAAATTCCCATTGGCTTCCTAACAAGCATTTAATATTTAGCATGTTTTTTTTACTGCTTTTGCTGTTCCAGCTTCCAATAAAGCCTGTTTGAGCTGCACTGAGCTGATATTAATTCCAGCACCTGAGAAAGCCAAGGATGGTATTTTGAAGCATGAGAAAGGTACATGTCTATTTTCTAAAGCATGTCTAGGAAAGGTACAATGGATGTAAAGAGAGTGCAGCAGTGGTGGTGATGACCACTGACACTGAAGCCAACAGTTATCAAGTAATAGTAATATTAAACTAGTATTTCTTTCTGGTAGTGCCACATTTTCTGCTCTTTAAACTCATCATATAAACCAGTTACCTCTTGCAGGGTAAGACAAGAGATCAGATTTCATTGCAACTTCGCATGCAAAGCAGCAAACAGTGCTATTTCAGCTTATGTCAGTGTCTCCCAGACTGTCACGCACATGTGAGTGGCAATCAGTGGGCCAGGCTGAGTAGCCAGCACTTCAGTCCACATAGGAGCACGTCAAGCTGTGCTTTCAATAAGCTTTGCAATGTAAACTTTGGTGCTGCGTGAGTTGTGAGCCACAAAGACATTGTAAAAACTGCCAGGAATATTCTGATGCAAAAAGCTTGGGATCCACAGCAGCAGTTTTCACTCTCCAGTCGTTGTGGCTTTAGGGTGTTAACATGAATCAACAACAGCAACAACAACAAAAACACCCAAACATCCATCTGGGCATGAAATGACCACTTCCAAACAGGGCTGGAATGTTTTGCTTATTGGAAAACAGCCATACTCATACTGTAAATAAAAGGGATTTGAAGGTGCTCCCCATGCCCTCAATAAATTGTGATGTTGCACAAATAGGGCTGCAAGACATGTGGGCTGGGGCTGTGATTATCTCAGGGAAAGGTCCTGGACTGATCTCCACCATGTTCACACACTTTCATGTGGACTGTGGATGAGTTTGTTTGGCTTTGTAGCATCAGGCCGTCCGGGCCTTGCAGATAGGGAAGTGAGAAAGAAGTAATTGCAAGATAGGCATCTTAAGATCCTTATTTGTGCTCCATGGCGCAGTATTTCACAATCTGAAACGTGGGAACCCATGGGCGCATCCAGATGTGTGGTGGCCTAAGAAAGTGAAATTAAGCAGTGAAAGCAGGAAAACTGCAGCCACAAATTTCCATTGGCCTCTGAGGGTAAACGCTAATGAAGTCCTCCTACCTACTTTTCTCAGGTGTTCCTTTCTGCAGTGTCCTAAGGTCTGCAGAGCTAACAGCTGACTTGAGCTCCACAACCCCACAGGAAGAGAGCTGCGTGCTGGGTGGGATAGCAGGTCCCACAAATAGTTGTGACCCAGGAGGTTCCATGTCTGGGTCCAAAAGCCGTCACTCAGCCTAGCGCTCAAGTCCATGCTAATGCGAGGTGGGAGAGTAGTCCCACTGGAAATGGCAGCCCAGGTGTGCGATACCAGCAGCAATACACAGATATGACTACCTGTGTCAGTCTTGCTGCTGGAGGCAAAGCAGTAGCAAAACACAGCCTTGAAGTGACACAGAGGCATGCAGTTCACCCTGTGAGCACAACATCCACGCACCTGAAACCACAGCCTCTACTGTGGGATGTACAACAGCTTGCTTGCTGATGGGTCTGTTCTTTAAATGTACCGAATCTGGTTATCCTTTGGGATAAACCTTTCACAGCCTGTGGTAGCAATGCTAGTGCATATCTTTAGCCTGATGCAGCCTTTTGCCATGTTGCAAACTAAGTCTGACAGGAGGAATGAAATGGGATACTGCAACCACAATATGCAGCCTCCCCAAGACAGCGTCTGGAACAAAGCAAATAATGCCCTTAATGCAGGGTTGTGTGGGGAACAAAGTGTCTCCACAATTCTCTTGTATTTTCTTCCTGCTATTTATTTATCTTATGCGTGTATGTATGTATTTCTCTCTTCCGCATCTACAACTCATTCCTTCTCTTGCAAAAAGCCCAGCCTGCTGCACCAGCGACTGGCACGGGGTCATCACAGGTGTTAGCAGCTTTCTGTTGCCATTAGTACATAAGTGACAAGAGAAAAGCTGAAGACAGGAGCCTGCTACCTGACAAAGTAGCATCCTGAGCCAAAGGGTGAACAAGGGTCAGGTCAGACACGTCTCTCAAGGAAGCCATGGAAGAGTCCCTGTGACTCCCAAGCACCTGATCCTGGTGATGGCTGTTTGGGATTTATCAGTCAAGAGTCTGCAAAACAAGTTGTACCCAACAAATGTCTGTCAACATCGTCTACCAAGGAGCAAAAAACCATCTTCAGTCCAGCTGGGGTGACACCAGTCTCTCTGGTGTCAGCGCAGGGGCAGATGCAGAAATGAGGTAGCGAGCTGCAAGCCAGGGTGTGATCCCATGGGTTGGCACATACGTGCATTTATACAGCCCATAGCCACGTGCTCATGTACCTCTGCTCATTAACACAAATGGAATTACTGCTTTTAATTGATCAGAGCCTCCCTGTGTTTTGATACCTTTTGTTGACTGCCGCAGTACCATGGCCAAGAATTTAAGTGTGTTTAAGGCACGATCAGGCATAAGGCTGTTATTGCTTAATTGGGACCTAATGTGTCCCTGTATTTCAGCATCTTTTGTGGCCTGACAAAGAATTACAGCCTAAAATATAAGTCTGAATAAGAAGCTGCCAGCCAGGGGATTGCTGGGTGCAACGCCTGATTAAAGTCTCCGAGCGTGACCGCAGCCACCTGGCACGATTTCCCCACCGCTGCGCAGCGCGGCGGCTGTGGCCGAAACCTGTGCAGGAGCAGCCGCCATCACGGAGCCTGACTGCTGCGGCTCCCTTCCCCTTCTGACTGCTGGCATGGAGGGAAGCCATGAGGCCTCTGTGGCCCCAAGGAGACCCTGCTCCCCCCACCGGGGGCACAGCTGGGGCACATTTGTGGGACCCTTTGCGCTCCAGGATGGCGGTGTCTTGGCTGTGGGACACTTGTGGGGACTCTCACACCCCGGGATGGCGGTGCTGTGCCTGTGGGGCCTCTCAAATGATGGTGCCTCTCAAATGGCGGCACCTTGGCCATGAGTCGCTCATGGGGCCTCTCACACCCTCAGATGGCAGTGCTGTAGCCGTCGGGCACTTGTGGGGCCTCTCAAATGACAGCACCTCGGCTGGGAGTCGCTCATGGGGCCTCTCACACCCCAGGATGGCGGTGCTGTAGCTGTGGGGTACTTGTGGGGCCTCTCAAATGGCGGCGCCTCGGCCGTGGGGTACTGCGGAGCCTCTCGCCCCTCGGGACGGCGGCGGTACTGCGGATCCCCCGCCCCGGGTGGGACGACGGCACCTCAGCCCCGCTGCCTCCCCCCGGGGGGGGGGGGGGAGTCGGGTCCCTCCACCAAGAATCGGAGCCGCTCCCGAGGGGACGGAACCGCAACCCCCAACGCGGCGGGGCAGGGGCAGCCCCTTCCGCCGGCCGCCGCGGCGGCTCCACCCCCGGGCGGCGGGGAGAGGCGGTGCCTCGGCCCCTCCCGCCGCCGCCGCCGCCGCCGCCGCCACCGCCGCACGGGCCGCTTCCTGCGCCGCGCCGCGCCGCCCTGCGCGGGGGGGGGGTGGGGGGGGGGAAGCGACGTGTCGCCGCGGAGGCGCCGCGCTAGGCCGCGCCGCCCGCCCGGCGCCGCAGGTAGGCAGCGGGGAGCTCGCCCGGCCGCCCGCCCGCCGCTAGGCCGCCGACGCAGGTGCCTCCCCGCCTCCGCCCGCGGCCGGGGGGCTTTCCCGGAGAGCGGCCGGGAAAGTTGAAATTTCCTGGGTGCCCTTTGTCTTTGCGGCCCGGGCCCGCCGCGGGGCGAGGGCTGGGGAGCGGCCTGGGCCGTCTGGAGGAGAGGAGGGCGTGAGGGAAGGGGTGCCAACTTCGAGGCGCGGGGGGGGGTGGTGGTGGTGGTGCCGCCCGGTTCTCCCCTTTTCCTGCAAATTTACGTTTTGTATTTCCATGGTAACCCCCCTGTGGGAAACGGGCGGCGTCTGAAGTCGGTGCCTGTGCCTGGCAGGGAGGTGTTGAGCGTGTGTGGAAGTGTCAGCGTTAAGCCAGGCTTTCCTGGGCCGCCCTGAGCACGGCCGTCGCGACCCTCTCTCATGTGGGCTCTCTCCTGCAGGTCACCGACGCGCCGTCCCCAAGCTCTGAGACCCCCCAAGCTCTGAGACCGGGCGGTTTTCCGTACGATGCGACGGGGGGAGATATGACGACGGCCTCCCTGAGATACTGCCGGCGTGTTCTCGCTAAGGTACGGCCGGCTCCTCCCGTGGCGGTGCCGCGCTCGTCAGGCACAGCTTTTGTAAGCGGTCGGCGCTGGCGCGGGGAAGTGGCATTTGGAGCAAGTATTTGGGTTTTTTTCTCTGTAATGCTGGCGCATGACACCCGTGTTAATGGCAACCGGGATGGCCTGGGATGTGGAGTGCTAAAGGATTGGTTGGTTCCAAAAACCACTTAGGATTGCGATGGTTCCTGGGTTTATAGACTATTCTAAAATTGTGTGCGTAGACAAGCGTCACTTCTTACCTTTCCTTACTGTAATTTTTCAAACACAGTGTGTCCTGTTGAGAGAAATACCCATATGTGTTTGTAAAATATCAATTTCCTGCACTCTCAACAAAAAATTAGCTTTCTCTCTCTTTGACTGTCCAGTTCTGGCCTTAGTATTTTATTGATTCTCTGTTCCTTCTCTGTTTTTCTTATATTCTCTAAATACTTAGGATTTCTGTTACAGAACGTCAGGTGATCCCAAACGTGTAAAGTACCTATTTTAAAGTATATCAGAATATTTATTTGACTACAGATTTGCATGTATGGGTTTTTTTGAGAGTTTTAAAGCGCAGGTGGTGTATTGACTTTACTGTCTTACCTGTACCCTATCTGATGGAGTCCTGAATGAGAAGAAGTCCTGTGGACTTCTGCAGAGCTGTGGTCCTGTGCAACCACAGCTGCTTTGCAGCCCTATGAAAAAATGCTTTTACTAAAAAACCTGACTGCAGTACGTTAATTGTTGTAGTGGCTGCAGTAATTACTACTTTAGCCTGAGAGCCAGTGTGACTCTTTCCCAAACTGTAGTATAGACAAAAGCTATAGTTCCCTTGAAATCCTCTGGGCATAGGATGGTGCTTCTGTTGGGCAGGAAAACAATGCCAAAAATGAACTAATTGGCAGGAGATCTACGGCTGTCTAAGCAAAAGCCACTGTGCATCGTGTGGGCAGCCTCAGCGGTGAGGTCTGAAGGCTGCGTGCTGAGAAGCAGCTCTACCTTTCCCATCCCATTTGCCAGTAATAGGATCTGTCCTGCGTGTCCTGTGTCTTCAGTACTGTCTTTCTCTGTAGTAGGAGTCTGGCGCATGTGTGGAGGAATTTTGCCTTCCTATTGACAGCACAAACTTCATGGGAGGAGAAGGGGATGTACATTTCCAAGGTTGAACAGGACTATTGTTTGCCTGAGAAGTGTCGGGAGCCACTAGAGAGAGTGGAGAAAGCAGACTGCAGACTTGCTCTTTGGCAGTTTGAGTGGGAAGAAGTTGGGAAATGGAATCATGGAGGTATCGTTTCTTCTTTTGGGGCAGCAACTCTGTGTAGAAGCCACTTCTGCTTTCTTTCTTCAGACTTTTGGGGAAATGGGGAGCTGCAAGTTTCTCAAAAAGAGTAGTGAAGGGCCATGAACATCTTCTCATCCTTCCAGTTGGGAGGCTCAGCATTTTTTTTTTTTGTTTCTGTTATTTTTTTCTTTCTTTCCTTTTTTTTTTAACGCTTTATTTTGTTTATTCCTCGTCTTATTTTATGAATGTAGCATAATGAGAGAAAGGGTGAGCACGAATGGATGTTCTACATATATATTTCTGGGTACTCATATGATTAAGTCCAAAGAAATATTTACCAGCACATCTAAGATTTGTCTTCCCTATATTTTTAACTTTTTGCAGCCACTTCACTTTGGTGCTAGGTTTTAAAACAAGATCTGAGTATTCTTTTCGAAAGGTAAAGAATCCGTAATGTATTTCCCTTGTAGTAGAAAATGGCGGATCCATTTACTGATCAGATGTTCCAAAATACTCATCTTTGAATAGAGAAAAAGCTAGGATATTTCAACTGTTAATCTGGTTCTTAAAAGTAAAAAAGGAGCCACTTTGGACGTGGGGGTGTGTCTGTTTAAGACGTTACTAGAGTTGGAGTAGCATATCTGGTGCTTTGCAATATGGCAGAGAGTTCCCTTCAGTTTTACACAGTTACTGTAAGCAGCAGTGTAAGACCTTCCTTTTATTTTTTGACATTCTAAATGTAGCATAGCCATACTGTTTTTTATGTTTATAGAAATATTTATTTATCTTGTAAATGGAGCCTATTTGAGGGATGAAAAGGAAGTGATGTGAATAGAGGTGATCTGTTTCATTTGATCTTCTGTTGGGCAGGTATTAACACCACAAGAACTATCAACAAACATGGGTGGCACTCTCTGTTGCTCACCAAGGTAAAGTTCGGATGGTCTCGTTTGCTGAGTACTTGCCCTACAGAGTGACTTACTGCCTCTCGCTAGTAGACTGGCATCCTATGTCAAGACCACTCGATAAGACTTGGTATGAGCTATGCTGTGCCTGCTTTTGGATAATCCCTGGTCTCGGCTTTTTGCGTAATGTCAAAACTATTAAATGTTTTTATTTGGCTCTTTCATAGCTACTTGCAGTTGTTCCGGGCTTTGGTAAGCCTTTGGAAATACATAATTCTCATGAAAAATCACATTTTTAGAAAATTAGTTTCAGATTAACAAACTGAGCCTAACCCTGCTGAAGATAACAAGTGGAGAGCCTGCACGGGGAAACTTGCTGTTGACGCAAATTGCTGTCAGCTTCTGTCGAACTCCTTTCATGAAGTTAGGACCTCAGTGTTACGATTTTTGCTCTGGCTGGTGCCGTTCTTCTGCCTTTCCTCAAAATGTCACTGTTATGCGGTCTCTGCCTTTGACAGACTTCTAGCTGGAATGCCTGCCGGGGCTCCTTGATCTTTGTTCAGCTGCATGTACCTCTGTGGAGCTGTATGAGATGCTCATATTTCACCATTTTCCAAGGGGATAATGCACACTGTAATGCTGATGCCTGAAAAAAAGAGTACAAAGAGATTTCACTCTCCTCTTGTGTGATAGTGTGGGCAACTAAGCACAAGGCCTTTTCTGACATATATTTTTACTGCTTTGTTAATTGTTTCTGAATGATTCTACCACCCCTGGCATGGAAGAACTTGATGCATAATGACCTAAATAGCTGTAGGAAGGTCTGTTCCTCCAGCACAGAAGCTGCCTTCCAATTTCAAGTTAGTGTTCAGCATTGGGAAGTTAAGTTTCCAGATGAGAGGAATTGCATTTGGTACATTGGGTATATCACAGATGTTTCATTTAATTGTTTTATTCGGTACCTGAATGAAAGTGAAATGTTACTTTTAAGATAGTATGTCTATAGGGAGATAAATTGCTTTCCAATTTTTGACAAAATGTTTACACTTGTGTATTATTCTGAATAACTTGTGCATACGTGCACTCAAATAACAATACGTTATTCAGTGATGGGGCTTTTTGGAGTAATTTTTTTAGAGGATCTTATTCTTGTATTTAAAGAAGTGAAGTTCAACTAAAGCTTTTTTTTCTTTTTGGCTTTTTTTTTTTTTTTTTCCTTTTAAAATCTGCTGTTCATGTGCCTTCAGCTGGGGAGGGCAAAAGAAACCAGTACAAAATATAGTAATACAAAAGTCAGATGCTGTTTTACCCTGGCCTTGTATTCTACCCACAGTGCTTTGCAGTGGGGATGCAGCTGTCCTGTTCTTTCTTTGTAGTCAGATAACTTTTTTCCTTGCCTGTTTCCCTGTTTGAGGAGAGCATTTTGAGATGGCATTCTGAAAGAGACGACTTAAGGGGAGGATGGTGGCATTACTCTTTAAGCTATCCAAGTGCTCTTGCTTTTCCACAGTCCCCATTATGCAGTTTGCTGAGGAAGTAGCACAGTCTGGCTCAGCTCAGCGCCATCCAAGGAATTACAGAATATGCTGGATCATAACAGCACATCAAGCAGGGCTGATGAGAAATGCAGATAACTCATACGTAACTTCCTTGTCAGGTTGCTTTCATCCTGGCAAGGCTAATCTGGATGGTCATCACTCATGCTAACGTTGCAAAGAAGGTATACTCTCAGTGTGGGAACATGAGATTTGGGATGCTATTGAAAGATGTGCAGAATGCGCTAAAAGACCTGTGTGTTTATGAATACAAATATATGTATATTTATTAGGCTTTCAGAAAGGCCGGGCTGACACAGGCTTCTCTCCGAGTTGTGTAAGGAGGTTTGATGTTGGAGTGTGCACCAAATGTAGATGGCTTGCCATGGGGACAAGTCACAGCTCTCCTCTGACTCTAGCCTCGTTGTTCCCCTGACAATCATCTGCTTCCTACCTAAAACCCCACAGTGGAAACAGGTGTTCAGAAAGAGCTTGGGTTAGCAGAACAGCTTCCACAACCTTAACCTCATTCTCTGAAACTGCGTAAACATTTCTGCTGAAAGCTAACCTTCTTGGCTCCGCCACTGAAAGAGCGATGTCTGTCTTGGGGCACAGTGACAAGTGTGGAAATTTCAGCCCGAGGAATTAGCTGGTTGAAAGAAATTGAAAGCTCGCCTTAGTCCAGGCTGGTTCATATTGTCTTACAAAGGTGGTATGTACTTTGCTCATACCATGGTTTCCTCATTACAGGGTTAAATCCTGCTGGTTTAGCAAAAAGAGCAGTATAATAATGGAGTGGGAAACCTAAACTTTTGTTCAGAGTAAATATATTAGACCAATAACAGGCATGTTATTGGCTGTTGTGGTCCTGGAAGCAATCCCTTGTGCATTTTTCTCTCTTAGTTATGTTTCAGCTATCCTTTTTCTTAATAAATATCTTTGGTATTTATCACTTCTAGAAATGGTGAAATATTTTGCTTTAGCTTGACTTGTGGGTGGCTTCTGATGGTTTTCTATTCCGAAGGGTGTTGGGTAACCAGAACAGTACTTTAAAATGTTTTGATTTCACTCTGTTGTTGCCAGACAAAGCCATGAAAAGCAGCAGGGACTTTAGCATGCCATTCGTGTTCACAGAGAAACTTCTGCTTGCCTTGCCTTTGGGATGCAGAGTGTACCTCTTGAAAAGTACCTAGTGATGTCCAAGTGCGGCTCATCATGGACAATATGGAATACTTAAAGGAGAACTTGCTCAGTGTTGTGTGGTCAGTGGAAGCCCTGGGCTCGTTCCCCTGGGTGCTTAGTGTCTCTTCTCAGATGTCACTATTTTTGAAGCCAAAATTGAATTTGGAGAGCAGATTC
This sequence comes from Gymnogyps californianus, assembly GCF_018139145.2. Classification (NCBI taxonomy): domain Eukaryota; kingdom Metazoa; phylum Chordata; class Aves; order Accipitriformes; family Cathartidae; genus Gymnogyps; species Gymnogyps californianus. The sequence continues at coordinate 11,603,893 of NC_059473.1, forward strand.
TATGAATTGAATGAAAGGCTAGAGCTAATAAGCTTCATGTTCCTGGGTGCCCCTTGTAGTACCAGCTAACTTATCAAAACTACCAATTTAAGTTGAAGGTATTACTAGTAGGTTGTAGATTTATTTTCATTTGGGAGGGAGAGCATGGAGAAAGGAGAAATATGGGTTTCTTTAGTGCATAAATTGAGACTTACTTCAGGCACCTTGCAGGGATTGTGCTGGCTTCATAAATTCTGATTTGTATTGTTAATACAAATTACAGCTTTACAAACTGAAGTGTGCACACATGAAAATTCCCAGTAAAAATTATTAACTCATGTAAAGCTGTTACTTTAAGTAGTAAATAGACAATTGGTTGATAATGCTGATGGAAAACTGTCCAAAAATGAGGAAATACAAAGTTAATATCCTTGAATTAGGCGAGGTTTAGTTTGCACCTTCTCTAATATTGTGTTTCTATAGAGATAATACTGAATGTTTCGGTAGCGAAGACTTACCATCTGAAAAACAAAGCATGCGAATAACGCTCAGAATATGGAAAGGCAGTTTCTGAAGGACTTCGTGCAAGTCTTAATACTTACAAAAACAAGCACATGCTCAAGAGTTATAACCGTCCTGTGCAGTTACTTCTGAGTAATACGCTTTGTTGTTTGTTGTGCTGCTCTTCTAACTGCTGAAACCTCGGGTGTGAAACTCAAGAGTCATAGCATAGTCATCACAGAAATAACTTCTTAAAATTCGTGTGATTAATACATTACTAACTGCACAGATCTTCTACTTTGCTGACTGTACAGTATCCAAGCATGTGGTTATTACATTTGTCATCACAGTCATTTTATTCCATGCTGTACGTTGTACAACTGTGTCATATCATAGTTGCTGAGCATGTTCTTGAACAAGAATTTTTTTAAAGAGGAAGCTGTAAGATTGTTGAATATGAATTATTAATCTTCATGTGTTCAGACTGTAAGAATACCATAAATTCAAATAATCAAAGCTATTTTCATTGTTGCGATGGTTGATTTTTTAAATTTTTTTTATGTTTCACTTCAGTGATATTAAGTCATTACAGTGACAGTGTAATTTAATGTCATTTTTTAAACTAAGAAAATTAATACAGTGTGTACAAAATAAATTTAATATATTGAAGACATGTTGCAAATATAGCTGTAATCCTCTAAGTATTTCCATCATTACTCTTGTGTCTAACCCCTAAAGTTTTTTTTATTGTGTTAGTTTAATACACATTGCTAGATAAAACGTGAGTAAAATATGGTGATTACTGGGAGAACAGAGTTAATCTAACCCAGTTTTAATTGTATATAATTTAAATATTGATGTCATTAAGTTGCACAGTTGCATATTCTTATTGCTGCACATATGCTCTTCTAAGTAGGAGGCTCAGGGGACTCACCATTTCATAATTCATTCTGCACAGCTTGTGCAGTTAACTACATTTACCTGCGTTTCACTTGCATTTAAAGTTGAATGAGTTAAAATATTCTGCAGCAGTTTTGTTCTATGTTAACATTAAGTTTCATTTTTTTGGTATGTTTAAATCAGCAAATTTATATATTGTTGCATATTTAAAAATGCTGATTCAGAACGCTGGTTATAGATTCATTTGTCTGTAAAATGTTTAGTAGTGTGGCATGAGGAACGGCTGTTCTGTTGGTGAAGGAATGAAACTATTTTTCAGTTGTGTGCGAGGTTAGGGTACACAGAAGGGCTCAGGTGTAGGGCAGGATTTTTGTCTTCATATAGACTTGTCACATATTCCTTTGTAATTCGCATTTAATTCAGGTAATATTGTACGGTTTTCTTTCTGTCTCTGAAGCTATACTTACTTGGCTAATTTAAGGACTGCAGTTTGAGGAATGCCCGGTTTTGGGCAGTACAGATGGGTTTATTCCTGTGCAAATGTAGCTGTTCATTGAGGTTAATTATCCATAAGGTCTTGACGTATGAGGCTACTAGAATAGCTGTTAGCTATGAATAATTTACTACAGCATCATATTGCATGCCACTTAAGAAGGCCTCTGCCTGTGAATCCTTACATCTTGTTGAAATCCACTCAATAGTATGAAGGTTACTGCTTGCATTGATATTTTATTGTACTCATTCTATTTTAAGATTTGCCAGTGTACAAAGGCAATGTAAATATTTTATGGTGATAAGTAATGAAAATACCTGTGCAAGAATAGCTATAGTTTGTCTTTGAAAAGCTGAGGTATTGAGCTAGTCTTCAGTGTTAAATTGTCTTTTAAATTTGTTTTAAATCTTGGACTGGCATAATGCAGTTAGGATTTTCTCCAGTGAGATTTATGTAGTTCAGACAATTCATGGCTTAGAATATACTTGTAGGCAATAATTCATTATGGGGAAAGGAGAGAGGCTTAATGAAAGACTTGCTAGCAAGAGTACAAGATTTCAGTGCTTTCTACAAATTGCCTTAGTTGCTCATACATCTGGCTATAGCAGACTGTGTCTCATATTACAGAGGCTTTTTCAGGAGAAAAACTACAAATACAGAACTTTGAAGCAGTTCCAAGTGCAGATAAATTTACTGTATGCCTTTAGGAGACTTGATAATTATAACTTAGCACTGGATGTGTTTTTTAAGAATGCTAATATGATAGTGTTTTGTCATTATCATAAACTAGTTTTTTCACAAAAACACCCCAAAACGTTAGGGAAGAGCTTCATGAAGAAAGAAGTTGCTTTGGAAATGTCAAGGGAAGAACATAAGAATATGAACATGCAACAGAAGTAGTAGAGAAAAAGTTTTCTTTGGGGCTTTTTGGGGAGAGAGACTGATGCTTTATGATATTTAAGGAAGGTCTGTCACATGTCTGGAAAGGTTTTTTCCCTTTCTGACTACTTCCAGATTTCCATTAGTGCTGCCATTCTCTATCTCTACTAGTAAGTTTTTCTAGTATAAGAAAGAAGGGAATCCCCTCCCAAGAAAACCTGGGAGACAGATTTTCAGTCATTGTGCAGCATTTTTAGAAAGGATTCTGCCAGTCTATTTTCACCCCTTTTAAAAGTCACTTTTAAAAATTAGTGGAAGCATGTTATCCTCCTTGTCTTGCTGCATTGTTGGATAGAAGGGGGGAGAGGCATGTGAACATCAGGAATGGTACCCAATGGACAGAGTTTTGGCCAGAATACGTGTTTGTTAGTCGTTATGGACCCGTTCATTGGGATGCTCTATTACGTATCTTAACTCATCTTTAGAATTGTTTTGTAGGACGCTTCCAACCTCGTTTAGAAAGTAGAACTTTTTTTCTTTTCTTTTCCAAATGAGATTTGCTGTAATACATGTGATGCTGTTAGAAGTTGACACGGTGATGTACAGTCATCCCTTGGTGCCTGCTTCAGTGATTGAAGATAAAATAGGCCTTTTATCTTTTCGTGCTCCTTCACAGGGTAGTAAGTAATTTAGGTGTCCCTTAAGGGTTGGTAGTTAAATGCTAAGATCTTGCTAGATGTGTTTATTTCTCCTTAAAGGCGAGGACTCAGATCGGTCCCTTTGAACGGGCACTCTTTGAGCTGTACGTTATAGGTATGTTTTAATAAACTCTTAAACCTCTAATAGTTCTGCAGTTTACTACTGACTCAACTGATACTTTGATGGAAACGCAGCTTTGTTTACAGATGGAAGGAACTCATTATGTTGTTCAGCCCTGGCATAAAATTTTTAAGGCTGTTTATTTTCAAATTGGGAGCTTAAAATTCAACTGAAAATTAGTGGGACTTTCCTTATTCCGGAGCTTTTTGATCTATGTTTTAAATGTCTTCTCTCTGGAAATACTTTTTATGCTCAAATAAACTATAGTTTACTGGGCAGCCACAAAAAGTTGAATTGTCAGTTTTCCTGATTCAAGTGATAAAAGATGTCTATGTTCTATGCATAGTACATGCTTGTGCTTTTCTGGTATGCTCGTATTCTTCAGCTTCTGATTTGTCTGAAATCCGATTATTTCAATTACTATAAATCATTAATGATATATTGTATCTGTGGGTAGCTGTTGCTGGGCTTGTCGGAATCACGAACATAGGTTGCAGACCTCCTCCTTCGGAAAAAACATTGCACCTCCTGTTGCTGGGGTCCTAACATTAAGGCAGCGCAACAAAGCGAGGGCACAGAATATCTCACCTGCACCCGTTATGTTTTTCACTGCAGCATGTAACGCACTGTGGTTAAACCTCACTGAGCGAGGCACGCCTTTGCAGACATCTCGCAGGATACTCTGCCCATCTCTGGAGTAGGGCACTTGCAGGAAGCCTCTCAGAGGTGGGCACGGCCAGCTTCTGTGAGCTCCCTCGGCTGTGGTTATGCACCAGTTTCATAGGCTTTCGGTCTTGGCCTAAGCCCATCATGCAGATGGGGTAGTTTTTCTTAGGGTTGTCTTACTGCCGCTAGTTGCTGGTCTACGAAGCAGTTCTTTGCAGACTGAGATCATTTGTCTCTCTTTCCTTGCCCTGCCTGGGCGTCGTGCTTGTTGTGGAGTGCAGCCCCCAGGACGTAGAAGCACTGTGGGGACCAGATGCAAAAGGTGATCTGCTCCCTGCAGTCACTGAGGGTAGTAGGTAGGAGGGCAGAGGAGGTGGAAGGCTCTACATTTGTCTACCCAAGCTTCCTGATACCTGTGAGGAAGTTCTGCAGTGAATGTGTGCACTCTGGCTGCAATAGTTATGGCAAGAGAAAGGAAGAAGTGTTTGAAAGTCTTTTTTTTAAAGTACCATTTTATTGGTGCTGTGCGCAAGAACAAGCTATCCTCCAAACCTAGACATGTGGGAGGAAACAGACTGAAGTTACGTTCTGCCTTTTATTTTTGTGTTTAAAATAAACTTTCCCTTGTTGCTGTAGAAATGTGTCAGTTAAAGTGTTGCAGTTCATAAAATACTACGTAGCTGATGGAGTGTCATTGTTTTGATACAATCTGTAACCAGAACTTTATAAAAGCCTTGATATTTATTGTTTCTTATTTAGCTTTTATCAAGTGGTGATTTTATGCAATGGCATCAAGCCACAGTTCTTCACCAGTGCCTCAGTCAAACAGCAGTGATGCTTTCTTTAAAAAGGAAATGGATGCCACGAAACGCTTTCGACCTGTGCAGTCACTGCCTGATGTGTGTCCCAAGGAACCTACAGGTAACGTTGGTGCGCAAGGAGAGTGAAAACGGAGTTAAATTTGCTAATCCATTTGCAATTGTTCAGTCAAATTTTCTCATATAGTGGGTGTAGTGTACTAAGCCGTAGTCTTATTTCAAAGTATGCTGTAGTTCTGCTTTATACCACCCAGTGTCCCTTTGGAGCAATGGGAGAGCCTTCCTATTTGCAGCTTGTTTTTAGATGTCCACATTATAGATGGGATCTTGCTTGTGTGATTCCACATTATAGCTACGATCCATACTACATGCAAGAAGAGGGTATATTCTGTCAGAGCCTGTAACAGATGTGTCCAGCTTGCTTGGAGTCTAGCTGCATTGCTTCTGTGAAACACCCCAGACCTCTTGCAGTAGGAAGCAAGAGACCAAGACCTGTCTCTAGCACTGTGATAAGTCTCTAGTGCTGTCGTAAAACCAGGTTTTGGTCACAGTTATAGCTGCTGTGGTATACTAAAGCTTAGTTCATAAAAAGGAGTAGGTGGGGTGGGATCTTAAGAATTACGAAATATAGTGCTAATGAATTTCAACTGTCATTGTCATCGAGTTCAGATTATTAAAAATATGTTTGTGGTTGGAATTTTTTTCTCTTAAGTAAAAGCTAATGTTGTTGAGCTAAATATATTTAATGAGTGTGAATACACCACTGCGTTCACAACTTGTGTTGGTTAATCTGATAGAATAAACGCAAGTTAGAGTGTTGCAGAGGGAGAATATCATGTGTCTTTTGCATAGATAATTCTGATCCACTATGTAATTGTGAAAACACGGTTTGCTTAAGAACCACATTTTAGAAAAAATACAACTTTCGGTTTCTCACCTTAACAAACTGTCTTGTCTTTTGTGCTACAGGCGATCCCAATAATTTATGTGACAGCCCATCTCTAGTTGTGGATCAGCACAGATGGACTATTTATCATTCCAAAGTCAATCTCCCAGCAGCACTAAATGATCCTAGGTTAGCAAAAAGGGAATCTGATTTCTTTACAAAAACATGGGGAGTGGACTTTGTGGACACTGAAGTCACGCCTTCATTCTACCTCCCACAGATCACCAAGGAACACTTTGCATTATACCAACAGGAAATCACTCCGGTAAGAACCCAAAACTAGATGCATGTAGTACTAGGGGCCAGAAAGAGATTTGAGATCCTTCTTCTAATTAGAGATTTTCCCTGCTAGTAGTCCATCATACAGTTAGCTGATAATTAATTTGCTCTTCAGTGCTTGTTGACTCTTCATTAGGCATTTCTTGTTTTATAATCTCAGTATTCATAGTGTGGAAAATGCTGTCTAAATTCTCTCTAGGCAATTTCATTTTTTTTTTTTCATTTGTTTTTCTGAATGCTAAGCTCTGCACCAGGGCTTACAGTTCATATTTATTTTCTGATTATTAATCCTTTTTCTGTAAGGATTGTTTAATGATTGGGCTCTACAGTGCAACAGCATTTTCAGACCTTTGGATCAAATATAAAACATGACTATGTGCTGCAAGGATTTGAGATATGTTTTAAGAGTCTCTAATTGAAACATTTATACGTGAAGTTCTTAAACTATAAATAGGCCTGTTATCTCGATAATTTGTTTTGTAACAGGGAAGTTTAAGCTACAGCTAAGGACACCAGGACCAGTAGGAGACTTCTACAAACTCTTAAAATACAGGTGTCAGTAAGTATGTAGTGGTTGTTTGGGTTTTGGTTTTTTTTGTTTAACTGAAAGAACATGTGGAAGTCTCCCACTGTTTTCTGCTTCCTTGGTTTGTAACTTTCTTATTTTTTTGCTGGTACAGAATTGGCTGCAGGAAGTGCTACTTGTGTAAATCATAGTTAAAGGATGTGAAAGCGAATTGTCTGTAACTGAGCTATTGCCATTAGTTCACACATTCAACATTTAAAACGTTTAAGAGCTCTTCTGTTAAAATTAGCGTGTAGTGCAGTGACTGCTAAATGAAAGAAGATTTTGGGAAGAGGCAACTGGCCTGTGATGTAGCCTCTAGCAGAGATCTAGCTAACATTGGTGTTCTTTCGAAAAGTAGTTTCTCACCATTATGGTCTCTGGTGTTGTTTACACCTGTAGATAAAATTTGAAGCTCAGCATGATGAAACAAGATACGTGGTTTCAGCAAGGTACTCAGTAAGACATGGAAGCCATTTCTACTTTGATCCGATTTAATTTAGCAATGAAAAAACATTCATTGTGTGTTAGTGTGATTTCTGGATTAGATGGCAAATAAATGTTTGGATATGTAATTACAATTGATCTATGGTTATATCTTATTATGTAGAGAAGTTATTACACCTCTTCGATAACTTTTGTGTTCATTTTCTCTGGAGACGTAAAGATAAAGAAAAAACCAACGTATCAACTACAGGTTGAAATTTTTGGTACCTTTCACCTGGACAAATATCATCTGAGCTTTTAAGAGGAAAAGAATACTATTGTGAACTTGTCCGAATTATTTGGCATTAACGCAGTTGTGTTTCACTGAAAATGTTCTGAATGTTCTGTTTCAAAGAAAAAATTCTTTTTTTTTAAGCCTCAGAATAATTCTTTAATATATTTTCTCTTTTACAGAGAGAGAAGGTTCATGAAAGATGCAAGAATATTTGTACTCCTAAAGATACCTTCGACAGGACTCTATTACACACCCACGGTACAGTCAAAGCCTTCCTTTAGTTGTTAAAAAGTAATTTCTTTTTGTATCAGTGTGTTATAGCATTCATTATTGAATCTCCTTTACTTGCTCGAGGGCTTCATGTGCAATAATAGCTGCTGATGATTTCTTTGTAACAATAATTGAAAACCCAGACATGGTTGACTAGAAGCATTCATGACCACTGCTGATATTTTATAGGTCAAAATGCTTGTGATACCTGCTCTTAAACTTTTCCTTGGCATGTTTGCATTCATGGCAGGTCATTATGTCCCTGGCAGTGTTTTCTTTAACTTCCTTTTATTTAAGATCCATTGAAACTGTTGCATCAAATTTCTAGCAGCTGTTGACTTTGCAATGAAGAATGGCAGTGCTGGGCCATTCCTGTCTCTCTGCCATGACGATCATGGAATGGCTGAGGTGGGAAGTGGCATCTCAGGATGGTCTAGTCCAAACCACCTGCTCAAGCAGGGTCACCTACGGGAGGACAGTGTCTGGTTGGGTTTTGAATTTGTCCATGGATGGGGATTACACAACCTCCCTGGGCAACCTGATTCAGTGTTTGACCACCCTCACAGTAAAAGTGTTTCCTTATGTTCAGATGGAATTTTTCATGTATCAGTTTCTGCCCGTTGCCTCTTGTCCTGTCACTGGGCACCACTGAGAAGAGCCTGCTCTGTTTTCTTTACACCCTCTCATCAGATATTTAAAAACATTGATAAGATCCACCCCTGAGCTTTTCCAGGCTAAGCAGTCTCAGCTCTCTCAGCCTCTCCTCCTATGAAAAATGCCCTGGTCTCTTAATCATCTTTGTGGCCCTTCACTGGACTCGCTCTAGTATGTCTAGGTCTGTCTTGTACTGGGGAGCTCAGAACTGGCCACACTGCTCCAGATGTCTCACCAGTGCTGAGTGGAGAGGGAGGATCACCTTCCCTCAACCTGCTGGCAATGCTCTCCCTAGTGCAAGCTGGGATGCTTTGCCGCAAGAGTGCACTGCTGGCTCATGGTCAGTTTGTTATCTGCCAGGACCCCAGGTCCCTCTCTGCAGGGGTGCTTTCTAGCTGCTAGACCCCTAGTGTGTAATGGTGCCTGGGGTTATTCCTCTCCAGGTGCAGGACTTTGCCTTTGCCTGTGTTGAACTTCATGAAGTTCCACTCTGGCTAGTTCTCTGCTTAGTATTTCTCTGACTACTGTTAGCAAAGACTACCTGGCAAACTTTTTTGGTGTCCACAGCTGTAGCAAGGCTGAATTTCAAGATTTTATGGAAATAGTTCAGCTAATATGAAACTGGACAGGGAAGCTGAGAGGCAAAATGAAAAAGAAAAGACAAGCAAAAGGAAAAGAAACACTCATAACCTGGAGCAAGCTTTTAATTTTTAATTTAATTTACTTTTTCAAAAATGTTAGCATAAAAGGGTTCATTTGCCAATCAGTGTTTGATCAAGCTTGTCTATATCAATATCTACAGGTAATGCAGCAAGAAGCATTCAGTAGTTTACTCCTTTTGATCAAAGTCTTTCAGTCGGCTTTCTTCCTCCTTTTCCATGCAAAAGAAGCCCTTCTGTAGGGTTTCTCTGTGATTAGTGGTGTCATGGAATAGCTGTTCCTGAATGAGTCTGTTTTGCATACTGCAAAATAAAAGTTCCTTCTTCAGGCTTAGCTTCATCCATTTTGAAAGAGTCTTTTGTTTTTAAAAAGAGAAAATTACTGTGTCACCAAAGTAACTGGGAGCTTCTTGTGTAGACAGTTCCTAGTAGAAGCATCATTTGGTAAACTGAAACTCTTCATGTTCTATAATTTCTTTTGTTAGCGTTGCCTGTCTTCCTCTAACTCTAGCCCACAAGACTTGGCCTTTCACTTCCGTAAGAGTTGGTCTGTCCAAAGACTGAGGACAGCAGTTTGATTCCTAGGTTGCCTTTTGTATTTCAATACAAATAAAGTAAGAAACAAATCAAGTAAGAACCAAAGAGGTGAGAGAAATGTGGGAGATAATGCTGATGTAGTGTTTACCACGTTTGTCAGGGACGAGTAGACCGTCCAGCTGAGGTGTGGGCTTGTTGCCTTTAAGTTCCTCACCTTTTTTGGCCTCCAGTGTGCCCCCTCTTCATATGCACACGAAGTTAATGAGTAGGGGAGGAAAAGGGGATTTTGGCTGAACCTCAAAAGTCTGAATTTGCCTTTTCTTCAAGTTCTGCTGGGGTACAACGATGCACCTCTTTTCCCAGCTCAACTCTCTCACCCTCTGCAATTGTCAGGTCAGCTTACTTCAAGGGAAGGGCTGCTTCTGTGTTACTTGCTCAGCGTGCTTGGGACTCTGTCCTGAGCCCTCGTTCATCCTTTTTGCCAACCTTTGTGCATCCATCCTCCAAGTGCTGTGCAGAAGTGATTATATGGGCAGCTTCATTCTGGAGCATTAAAATCGGGGTGATGTTAGAGGGACCTTTTACTGGCCCTTGCTAGTTGATTGGACAGTGCATTAAGGAATGTGAAGTGCTAAGTAGATTGCTTTGTATGACTAAAATTTTTGCTATCAAACCAGCCAAGTGCGAGCATCTTTGAATGCTCTGAGCATGAGACCTAAACTACAAAGGACAACGGAGTGTTTCAAAGAATCAGAATATTTCAGGTTGGAAGGGACTTCAGAAGGTCTTTACTGCAACTGCCATCTCAAAGCCAGTTCAGCTGTGAGGTCAGGCCAAGCTGTTCAGGGGTTTATCCAGTCGGGCCTTGAAAACCTCCAGGGATGGAGAGTACCTAGCCCCTCTGGGCAGCCTGCTCCAATGCTTGGTTGTCCTCATAGTGAAAAAGGTTTTCCTTGTGTTCAGTCAGAATGTTTTGTTTCAATTTATAACCACTGTTCCCTGTCCGGCCCCTGTGAGGAACCTGGCATTGTTGTCTTGAAAACTTCCTCATAGGGTTTAATAGTGTTCAATATAATTGTTTTCCATTGTTTGCTCATGAATGACTACTTGTATTTTGTTTAATTTTAGATAAATCCAGGACAGATCTGGAACAAGTACCTAAGGTATGGTTCCTGTGCACTCTAAGCTTTTATAAGGATTTCTCACATGTAGTCTTGCATATATGAATGTACTCTCTTCTTTGTAGAAATTTTGTCCAAGCTCATTACTTGAGCTGATTCTCAAGCGGATCTGCAGTGCTCAGAATTTAAAAAGACTAAGAACAATCTGCTTTTTCTTTCTTTTTTTTTTGTTGTTTTTTTCCTGTGATCTTGATTTTTCTCTTACTTAAAGTAGAATATGAATGCCGTTATTTTTTTCATCTTTAATATTTAAAACCTCAGAGCTGGGCAAAATTAGCCACTCTGTGTTCTAGGAGGAAAGGGAAACTGAAGAGTTTGATAGAAGCTTGAATATTGCATAGCGTACAACTTAGCATTAGGTTTAACTCCTTGAATCCTTGAGCAAAGCCCTCTTGCATAGATGCTTGCAGCGTATATGATGTGGGTTTTTTTGTGACAGATTGACAAAAGACACAGCTCCAGATTCCATTTCAGTCTGAATAATTTTTTCTAGGTACATTAAAAAGTCAGAGCGTTAATATGGGTCAGCATCTTTGTGCCAGTCGTGTAGACTGTTACTTGAATAGCTGTCACTGCAATGTTTAAAGTCCAGGAAACAAGAATGAGTGTGGTGTGATGCTATAGTCTATGTTGAACCTTTTAAAATTACACTTCATAAATACAGGGAAAAGGGTACTACTGTCTGCCTGGAAGCTCAAGGTTTGTACCAGTTTTGTCAAGTAAAAGTAACATTATCAGAGAGAATTTTAGATTAATAGTTCTCCGAGATGTGTAGTTAATGTTACATGTTACTGACTCTTTCTGTGACCAGCGCGTTTGCCGCATTGTGCTAAAGGAGATCAGCTTGAGGCTCTGTTCCCTCCCAGGCAACACTTGCTGCACCCTGACAGCTGGCTGGATCCTCAGTCTGGTAGAAGCTATGGCCCCAGAAATGAGCAGATCAGCAGTAGGATGCCCCTGCTATTGAAGAACGTTTGCTCTGATCCTTTAGAGAACCCACCTGCAGTTTAATACTGCCTACGTTTTCACACTCAGGATGTTTAGATCATCTTGGGTGCTTGATAACCTATGTAATTTTGGAGCTGTGCCTTCCACTTTTAGGAAGATAAGACTTTGTCAGATCATACAAGCTTTTAAGGTGTAAAGTAAATTGGTTGTAAGGTCTGGAATGAATTTGTTTGCCTGGATAAACAAAAATTTGGTTTTTGAAAATCAATAAATAAGGTCCTTGTTAGCTTCATGAGACAGGAGGTCTGTTTAACTGGGGAGGAAAATGTAGGGGTGAGGGAGGCGCATTTATTTCTTTTGTTTTTCTGTTTCAGATTTTTATGAAACCAGATTTTGCCTTGGAAGATTCCTTAACATTTAATGCCGTTTTACCATGGTCTCATTTTAGTACTGCTGGTGGAAAAGGAAATCGTGATGCAGCTTCCTCCAAGTTACTTCAAGAAAAGGTACAACTTTGATACAAGATGTCGTTATTCATCGCAGCTGTTAGTTACTATAAAGAAACTCCATTGCTGCTGTTCTGTACTGTTTGTTGAGACATCGCTGTTATGAGCTTTGTTATCTCTCATTTTACATCGGGCTGCAGATTCTTCGTAAACAATGCAGGAAGCATCTTACTGAAAGAGAACTTTTTTCCGCTGCTAAATAAATCTATCAAATCTGGAAAAAAGAATCTGTATGGCATAATAACTGGCTATTCATGACTGCTAAAACTTAGTGAAGCAGGTATATATTGAGAACTTCAGAGATGTGGAGCTGTTTGTAAGGGAGGAAGAGCAATTCCATGAGAAGGGAAAGCTAGAGGTTGTACACTGTTTAAGACTATTGCTTTCTCACATCGCAGGAAAACTCCAGCTTCAAGGCGCTATGGTTTCTGTGCTAAAAGAAATACTAAATCCTAAAGTTTTTGTATGTCATGAGCTTCCTCTTACCTCTTGTTGCCATGTCATCTGCACTGATCCATTTTTGCATTTCGCAGGGGACTTGAGTGCATTGGAGAGCATGAAAGCAGAGCTGTTTCTTTCATATTGGAAACAGAAGTCTTTACTTGGTCTTTTTTTTTGTTAGTTATGTAGTCATACTGTAGAAAATCCCATAATGAATCATTTTTATGGTACAAATGCCTGTAAAATGCATATAGAAAATCTACGTAACTTTGGAGTCTGTTTTCTAGCTTTAATTTTCCCTCCTGTTTAACCTACTAAAGCTTCTGGGAGCTAGGAGGAAAAAGGAAAAAAAAAAATAGTAGTGGGGTGCCTTAAGAAAAAATAACGTGAGATCCTCTGGAAGGTGTTTCCAAATTTCCAGGAGTTAGTCTTCCTGCTCTCCCACCAGGTCAGGAGGAAGAGACAGGCTCTGCTGGAGGCTAACTTGATCCTTCCTTGGGTTGTCCTCCACACCTAAAGTTGGAGGAATACTTCTTTGGGGTTTCTTGTGGCAGTTGCTGTCTGAAGATGAAAAAGCAGTGTCTGGCGTATGCTTTAAACTCACGAAGTGTGCCGCAGCAGCAGGATGGGCACTCACCATGGACTTTAAGCGAAGGAGACCCAGAGCCCTCTCTGATGCAGTGAAGTGAAAATAAGGCTTTGAATAGCCATGAGCTATGCTTCTTTGGAGAGGTGATACAAATACTCAAATAGGATGAAACAGTTCTGTTGCCTCCAAAGCCATGTGCCTCACAAATTATTACACTGCTTCATATTACTGAAATGGGCCCGAATTTTTTGTTTTACTTTTTAAAGACTCTGAACTGCACGAGGTTTACACTTATCACATGTAAATAGGTACCCTGCTGCCATAATTATCCTTAGCTCCAGGCACCATTTTTCAACAGGAGTTTGAAAACCCTGCCTTAAGCACACATACTTAGGCTATTAGTGCTTTTCGACTGCTGCTGATCTACTGGAACAATTTCCCCATGATGTTTTTCTCTTCCTTACCTCCTTCCATGTCTTGCCCTACATTGGGACTGTAAGCTCTTTGAGGCAGGTACTATCATTTTGTTCTATTTGGTCTACCTTGCTTAGCATAGTGAAGGGACCTGGGGCATCTGGTTGGTACAATCACATAAATAAATGGTCATCGTAACACTTTCTCTGATCCCAGTGTCACAGTCTGTCTCATCTTTTCCTGTGGGCTAGGTGTGTCACAGCAGGTTGGTGGAGGATGTTTTTGATTAAACGTATTACAAAAAAGATGGGTTTGCATATTGTATAAATCCCCAGTGTTAAATACATGCAGGATGAAAATAACTATAAGAAGGAAACATGCTCCAGTTGATTTTCTTTCCATCTCTGGATGGGCCTTTTGAAATTCAGCATGAGGTTTGAGTGCTTGGCACCTCTTAGAAACCAGGTCATCTGAGTATTAGCATTCAGATGAGCATCCTAATGCCTCAGTCCTTTGAGTTTGCATATTCAGCATAAGCCAGAACACAGACTTTTTACAGCTCAAAGAACAGGCCAGCCCAGTGGTCTGGTAACTGTTCGACATAGAGAATTTGAATTTCAGGTTCTAAACATGTAGGCATACTCTGTCTCTGGGAATCCCACAGTGCCAGCGCACATGAAATACGCTTAATAGGAACTCCAACTGGTTGGCAAAAAACAACTGCAGCCAGGGATATCCTGAGGATTTTTCTGCAAAGAAGATGCTACAGCCTTTTAAATGAACAGTGTCATTCCAAAGCCATGTCATCAAGTATAGTCGGGCTGCATCTTTAGCAGCTTCAGTGACCCAAAGTGCATAGTGTATTTGCATGTGTATATTGTTCTTGCTTGCAAGCCAGTATCCAGAGCTGTCTCCTTGTTAATGGCCATATTCTAACAGTGCCAGTGTGCAACCATGTGGTACAAAAGCTTGGGTATTTTAAAATTGCTTGCTTTTCTACCTTGTAATTTTCAAGCAGGAGAGGCATCAGGTCAGCCTTCCCAAAGTGATTTTGAGCTCATTTAAAAACAAGTGATCAAATCACAATGGGTAGTTAATTGCTTGCTAATCTGACAAAGGGTTTTAATTTTTATTAGCAAAATTTCCTCGTGATAGAATAAGACAAATATCCTGAAAGTGTATTTGCATGGTGATAAACTTGCCAAATCATAACAACACTGTTTTTCCTCCTCCTTCCTCTTGCTAGCTGAGCCATTATCTGGACATTGTGGAAGTGAATATTGCTCATCAGATTTCTCTGCGCTCAGAAGCATTTTTTCATGCAATGACCTCTCAGCATGAGTTGCAGGACTACCTCAGGAAAACCTCCCAAGCTGTAAAATTACTTAGAGAGAAAATCTCCAAAATTGATAAAGTGATGTGTGAAGGATCGCTTCGAGTTTTAAGACTGTCACTCACCAGAAATAACTGCATAAAAGCATACAATAAACTGAAGTTAATGGCTACTGTACACCAAACACAGCCCACAGTACAGTTGCTGCTATCCACTTCTGAGTTTGTTGGAGCTTTGGACTTAATAGCAACAACACAGGAGGTGTTACAGCAAGAGCTTCAAGGCATTCACAGTTTCCGGTAGGTAACCATCTAGGAAATCAATAAAATGCAAGTAGAGCTAGAATGTGTTGAGCACATTACGTTGGCTGAAGGGGTTTGTTTTACCTTTGTTTGTTCATTCTTAGAGGACATAGTACTGAAGGTATAAAACGTAAGTGTGGCATAAGCAGTGTGACTAATGCATGTGCCAGAGATATTTTGGGGGGGGGGGCTGAACTTTTAACATCTAGATGCGTTGTACTCCATTCTTGTTTACAGGTGTTTTAGGGGTGCAGAAATGAGAGCCAAGCAGTGGCTGGACCTTCATGTTGCAGGGCTTGTAGCCCACAGCTGAGAGATGGTTTCCAAGTGGTGGTCCGCAATCCTTATGCATGCGGCACCCCAGAGATACAGTTCTTGCTACACAGCTCCACTACGGGCCTGTGTCTTTAGTGACTGACCTAGGCTTGTGGTGTTAGAGGAATATGCATGGACCATGTGTCAAATAGGTCGGCCTCCAGCCTGTGCTTGTGCTGGAGGAAGCTTTGCAAGCAAAAGCCAGTGCAAAGCTGTCAAACCATGGCTCAAAATGTGGTCTCAGGTTGACAACTGGTCAGACGGGACGTGTTCAGCCATGTCTGCTCTTGTGGAGAGCTATATTTACAGTGGCCAGGGGGTGCTTCCGCTTGCTCCATCCGACTGAGAAATCCAGTTCTGTGAGCTGCTGAAGTTGGGAAGGGAAGAAACAGTGGGAAGGTGCTGCCCAAGCTGCTGTTGCTACTGTTTTTTCACCTGTGTTTCCTACAGTGATGGGAATTAGTGAGTGCAAGGTCCTGTGCTGGCTGCTTCTGTTAACAGTGGATGCTTAGAGCTCCACTTGGGAGATGCTCCTGCACTGGACAAGGTCCTCTGTGATATGCAAGAGTATTAATACAGTAGAATCCTTTTAGCTGATGTAAAATAAGCTATTACAACCGTCATATACAGTTTAAAAGTGTTGTATGCAAAGCTGCCACTGTGGTATGATGCTAGCAGAAGTAGTGTATGTTAAATCAGCTCTGAGACTTGCATCAGCCAGTTGAGGAGCTGTATACTCAGTTATATAAGTTGATGCTGGGGGGGTGGGGGGCAATGTTTTATTTAGAGGTTATATGGTTCCTGCAAGCTGGTGGTTCCCAGCTTGCATAATAAAAGCATAGTTGTTGCTCAATAACCGTAACATGAATGTTCAGAACTTTATACAGTTACTGCTCTTATCCGTCTGATCTGATGAGCTCCTCTTCTAACACCCCTTCTAGCTGGTTTGGAAAAAGACTGAAATTTTATGTAGAAAAGATCTCAGAAAAAGTCCTTTTTTAAAAAATATATAAAAAATTAAAAAAAATTTTTTTTAAAGAGCTAATAAACTATTGGGAGGAAAGTTGTTAGAAGCTTAGTCTTTTAGCTTAGATGGTCCATCTTCAGACACCTCAGCACAGTTTCTTTCCTCTTTACTGTTCCTACTCTTAATCACTTGATTATGGTGCACAGCCCTTGACTGAGTCATGTTTGTATTTACCTTGATGATAGTGAGAGTACTTCTACAACCCTGTGACAACATCAATGAGAATTAGTTGTGTTTTGCAATCGAGTAACCTACGTGCTACGTCAGCAGAGTGCAATTGTGTTGTCATTGTGGTTGGTATACGTGATGTCCCAAGAATGTGCCATTATTTTAAAATTACACTCAGATGTGGAACATATTTGCAGGTAAATATTCATCTTGTCTGTAAAAAGTAATTTCTATGAATAATGCTTAGTTGGTTGGTTTGGCCGAGATTAAAATAATGATGTGCGTGGGAAATGTCCCCTCTGCTTTGGATATTAAAGGTTCAGAAAAGTGATTTAAATGCAGCTTAAGTCATCACCCCACCAGAGGTGCACGTGCAGTTGAGAAGCCCAGCACAGTTGTTCCCAAATCTTACAGTGGCCTGTGTGTATAGTGTGTCTGGAGAAATAATGTGCAATGAAAAGATGGAGATCGTGATAAAACTTCTCAGTAGAATGTTGTGTTTCTAAAAATAAAGAAAATTTTAAAAAATCTAAATTGATGGCATACAAAAATATTTCAGCTTTTTCCAAGAAATACCAAATGGATGTTCTTTCTTGTTCTGAGCAAGAATGCCACAATTGTCAAGTGAGTTAAATACCTGATTTATTTTAAGAAGATATTAACTTCTAAATCAGTATCTCATTTTTCTAAATAATTAGTATTTCTTTTTTTCCCTAAATAATTTGTATCTTATTTTAAAAAAAAACTTGTTGCTTTAGTGTTGTGCGTGACAGCTTGTAGAATTTGCTTTTGAACAGACAACCTTAAATTGAGTTATGTCACAGAATCATTCAATATAAAGCAGTAAGAAAACTAGTCCGATCATCCATATACAAAAATTTTTCTCTTCTTGTCATGCTATACGCAGAAAAAAATGTAATTTGATTCTAGTTATAGCAAAAAATGAAAACACCTTAATGGTGCTGTGAAGTGATAAATGGGTGTCTTTAATCTAGATTAATATCCCCGGTGATTATATGTATCAGTCGTTTGCTTGCTAATACTATAGGATAGAATTAGAGTTTTAGAGCTCTTTAACCTTTTCAAGTTCACCTTTTTAATTTTACAAAAAAAATACTTAATGTGTTAACTAAATTACAAATCTGTAGTGCCAGTTTTCACATTGTTTTCAGAGTCCTTGTTGGGGTGACGGAGATACGGTGATTTTTTTTTTTCACAGGTATGGTGGCAAACCACACTTTTATACTTTTTTTTATACAGTAAAACACAGATACTTGGAAAAATAGTTCTCATCTGTGTATTTTAAAAGAATTTTTACCCTGCACTCATAATTTTACGTCAGAGAATTGTATTCAGTATTCAGTCATTGAAAGGACCTGATGTGTGACTGGTAGCTCTTAAGAGATAATTGCCAAGGCGTTTCGCTGGAGTATGAATTAAGGTTTGACTTGTTCCTGCGTGTTTCAGGGTGGAGGAATTTTTTTTGTTGTTAGGGGCTAGAACATCTTGGGTGAAGTGGTGGCAGCAGGTGCTGGGAACTCTTGTTGGACGTTTCCATACCTGAGGTTTGAGAGGGTAGGTTACGTTGTGTTTCAATGCAGTTAAGCACAGTTACAGAAATAATTTACAAAAGAGCATCGCAGTTAAGCACAGTTACAGAAATAATTTACAAAAGAGCATCTTTGTGCTTACCTAAGTAAGAGCCTTTGTGTTGTGGGTATTAGTCCTGCAGTAAGGTTTGCAACTATAGTCATTACGTTGCAAATAATAATCTTTAGGTTTTTTTCTGTTGGGTTTGTTTTGAAACATCCATGATGCAACTGGCTTGGATTTTCTAGAGGCCATTTTTGCTTAAATTAGATATTTGAAATGTGTCCACTTTTGTCTATTCCAGCCAATTCTTGACCAACAATTTCAAAAGCAGGCACGTCCCTGGTCATCTTAAAATTAAAAAAAATTAATCTGTTTAACTCAGCTCCAGCAAGATGTGTTCAGTTCAGCTCAGTGCTGGCCATGTGGGCTTCTGCAGGGAGGAGCTACCCTGGCACGGACTTTGCCCTACATGGGCTGCGAGGCTTTGCATTGGTACAGCAGTGCTTCTACCAGGGAGTCCTAAGATATTTTTGCCGCTCTATGCAAGCTAGCGATCCAGCTACACCAGCACTGAATTAAAGCCAGTGAGCCATTCAGGTTCATCCTCCCCATTTTGTATCCAGGTTTATCTAAAATCTCACAGCTCCTGTTAGTTCTCATTGGCAAAGTGTCTATTTCTTTTTTTTTTTTTTTTTTTTTTTTTTTTTTTTTTTTTTTTTTTTTTTTTTTAAGAAAAAGCAGTCTGATTTTTTTACAGATATTTGGTGCTCCCAGCTGTCGGTGGAAGTTGGAAAGCCTGGAGTGTTTGGCATCTCTGAAATTTCCACTTTTAATTTTACTCTGCTAAAAGTTTCTCTAGCTGCACAACTTTTAAAGATTGGTCGACATTTCTGATGTGAGAAATTTCTTTGTGGTTCTGTATGACAACAGTCTGCAAAATATGGTTTAAAACATGCAATACATGGAAAAAATATTTTTAATTTAGAGTAGCATAAAAATGGCAAATTTGAAAATTCTTCTGTGTTCTCTGAAAGCCATCCTGTCATCTAAAGCTGTTACTGTATCTGTCATGTGAATTAAATCTGTGACCACATTAAAAGCTCAAATGTTTGAAGTGGAAGAACTTGCAGACTGATGAGCTGGGGAACTGGATGAGCAAAAGAAGTATTCCTTCTTTTTAACACCTTTATACTGACAAGCACTGAGTATTCTCAGTTCTGGTTCACTTCACTGGGAAGAGAGGTACTCAGCACCTTCCAAAAAAAAAAAAAAAAAAGAGCCCAAATTCCAATTTTTACCCTCCATCAATATTCAAGTCCATATGTTTTGCTGCAAGGTGATGGTGCCTCTGAAAAATGCATGGTTTCAGCTGCTCTAAGTAGTGAAGGATTTGAGCCCCCCATTAAGCCAGCATTGATTGCATGGAAATTACCTGCTGGGTGGTTATTTTCTTCAACTGTGAACTAATGATTCGTTTTCAGGTTGATTATTTAGCTCATATCTCAATGGCTGTTTTTCTTAGGCATCTTGGCTCACAGCTTTGTGAACTGGAAAAGCTGATAGATAAAATGATGATTGCAGAGTTTTCAACTTATGCTCGCAATGATTTAAATAGACCCCTAGAAGATGATTGCCAAATTCTAGAAGAGGTATGTCTGTTATTGAAATAAACTGTCTGATGAATATGTTTGCATCTTTAACATACTTAATTAGAATGAACTAATTCACTCAGGTCCCTAGTAGCAACACTATAATTTTACACTATTTCTCTTCTCATCCAAACCTCCCTCCACTTTTTTTTTTTTTTTTGTGCTTGATAAAATTAAATAATTGTAACTAGACTCATGGAACTGCAATCTGGTCCTACTTTATCTTTTCAAAATAATCAGTTCTCTTTTCTCTGATTAAATGTGTACTGAGTTCACTTCATGAGCCTCAATGTGTAAGTGGAAAAGAACATGGACTCTCATATCTACTTGACTGTAAAATTTCAGTTTTGCAATGAAAGCTGATGGTTGCATGTTGTTCTCATTCTGTCTCCCTATGCATTTAGGCATGCTTATATCAAGCACATGGTTGATATATGAATACATGCTTCATTTGCAGTATATATCTTACGATCTTATCTGACGATTAAGCTATTGTGATTGCTTTCTAGCCAGGAAAAGATTTTTTTGGATTTTGCCTGTACTATTCTTCAGTAATTGCTAGACCCTATTAACTGTTTAGTCTTGTTTCATCCATGGGTTTCATGAAATATAGTGAATGGCAATAGTGCTTAAATATTCCCATTTCTGCCCTATAGTTTCTTCCCACCTCTGTGCCGCAATGTGATAGCCTCTCACTTGTGCTGGTGCAATTGTATGTAGTGTCATTCTTGCTCGGGGTAAGGAAACTCACTAATCTTTAGAAGTATCCATGTTTTTAAGCACAAGTGGATGAGCACAACTGAGGAACAGGCATGAAAGGGGCTGGGAGGAAGGGACTCAGCTGGTATTGCCACAGGGAACTTTGTATAGTTAAAGCATGGCATTAGTCTCAAGACGCTGAACTGATTCTGTTTGATACATGAACTTTCTTACTGCTGTGCAATTTCTTAAAATTGTTTCTTGTCCTCACCTCGATATTTTTAGTGTGTTTTTTAATTTTTTTTTTCTTGATAGGAGAGACTTGTATCACTAGTATTTGGACTTTTAAAACAAAGAAAGCTAAATTTTTATGAAATATATGGAGATGAAATGATTATTACTGCAAAGAACATAATTAAACAGGTAAGCCAAACACTTCTAATGTATCTGACAAGCTTGCCTCAACTCCTTACAAATTGTTTTTTAAGTAGTTAAGAACAGCTCTGATGAAGTTTTTTGGTGGCTGATGGTCTCTCATTTAGAGCAGCTGAGCTTGCAGACACTAAGGACTTCCTGAAGCATAGAGATCTGTTTGCAGAAAAGACCTTCTGGAAGGAGTAGGTAGCATAAATACAGTAGATCACAGCTTTCTCTGTATAATTACCATTGTTCTGAATCCCCTGATTTTAGCTTAGTTTTTTTTCTTTCTCTTAAAGCATGGCTTTCCCGAATAGTATAGTTGTGTCAAAACACTATGTTTCACACACAAAAAAAACCCCCCACAAAACAAAAAAAAAGCCCCAAACAAAAAACCAAAGCCACACCAAAAAGCCCCCCTCCCCAACCCTCTGAAAAACAAAACCCCCAATTTCTTGGTGTAAATACATAAGAGAATCAAAAAAACTTGCCAGTTGAAACAATCAAATTCCCAACAAATGCTACAGAAAACATTGCTTGCCTGAATGTTAGCACAGACCTAGCATGGGCACATGATAAAAGGTTGGAAAACATCCTTGCCTTTTTCTGAGAGAGCAAGGTGAAGTAATGAAGAAGGTAGAAGTGCTTGCCTGTAAAAAAAAAAAAAAAAAAAAAAAAATTAAAACCAAATCCTTGTCCACATTGGTGTGGTTTTTTGCCATTTAGGGTAGTGTAGCTGTCTTTTCAAACCAAAAATCTTTGTAGATAAAACCAGCTAAAACCAACAAATGAACAAAGTTCAGATGATTTCTTTGGGGGAAAATGCATGGACTAGTTTGGACAGTGACATGATGGCTTTTGTTTGCAAACAAAAACTTAGACTGAAATTTGAGCATGTGTTTGGTACTTTTAATTTTACTCATCTTGTTTGTTTGCATGCATATATGAGAATATTGTATAAGGGGTGTTTTTCTCCCCTAAAGATAAGTGATTATTTCAAGAGTCACGTTCTGATGTGTTATACGCTACCTCTGATTTGTATCTCAAAGGCTGGGAGGTAGTCAGGTGGTGGGTTTGCCGTCAGATGAAGACAGTCTCCTGTCCTCGTAGTATAGTATGCTGTGTTGTGAACCAGGTTGGGAACCCAGCTTTTAAAAGTTTGGATTTTCTTTTTTAATTATTATTGTTACTTTAAGGTTTTTGTTTTAAGCCAAATTGGCTCTCCCAATCCACTTCTCATTGCAGCCCCACGGTTCTGTTGATCTGGTTGTGCAGGGTGGGTATAGATAACAAAGGCTGATGTTGCTAGTAAATATCGTGGCAGAATTAGAAGACAGACAGTGATGTGTGCGACTGCACCACCACTTCTTGTAAGGAGGTGGCGATGACGTGAGTCCTTTCTCACTTGACCCCAATACAATTTAAATCAGGTTAAGCACTCCTGCCCCTAGCTGCCTGTTCTCTCCCTGGCTGAAAGCGGTGGGGTGCTGGGCTGGGTCATTGCCCTGCTCCCTGAAAGATCAGCAGAGGGTGTGAGTGAACACTGCTTTCTAGTCATGCTGTATTACTGTAAGCCTGGAAAAACAAAGGCATACACATGTGTGCAGCTGCTCTGGGCCTTTGCACAAGGCTTAACACCAAAAAAAA
This sequence comes from Gymnogyps californianus, assembly GCF_018139145.2. Taxonomy (NCBI): domain Eukaryota; kingdom Metazoa; phylum Chordata; class Aves; order Accipitriformes; family Cathartidae; genus Gymnogyps; species Gymnogyps californianus. Next base: position 11,626,808 of record NC_059473.1, read on the forward strand.
AAAAAAAACCCAAACATGAATGAGTAACACCAGGATAAAACTGTTCATCTGCCCGTCGGTCTCCATTGGCTTGTCACTTGCCTGTATCAGCAGTCATGAGGAGACTTGTTTTTCCTTTAAATTCTTTGTTTAGTCGCATAATAGGCAGGTAGCGCTTCCTGTTTTCATGCTCATTCTTGGTCATAAAGTGCTTTTCCCATTCTGCTGGGAATATTTGGCTTTTTTTTGGATTTTTCAGGTGTCACCTCTGCTCAGTAACAGACGAAGTTTAATCACTTTCCAGTGTAAGTTTCTATTGAATAAGGAAAATAGACAGGATCAGAGTACTTCTGTGTGGTTTGTGCAACACGTTTGCATTGTGGCCTATTGTCTCAACTCTTAGGGATATTTTTCCTTAATAAAGGAAACTGGTTCCTTCCCACATCTCAGATGTGCTTCCTGTTCAAATGCATTGCTGAGCTGTTTTGGTCAGTACTTTAGTAGCTCTTTATTGCCAGGCAGGTGAAAGAGCAGAGGTTTGTAAGCACTGAACACACTGCGTAGTCCAAGAACAAGGTTTGTTTTTAAGAAGCTTCTCTGCTGAGCACTGTTACTCAAAACGCAAGTAAAATCCACGTAGCTTGAGATGGCAGCCCTCAGTCACCATTTGGATTGTTCATATTCACTTAAAGGCAAGGTGAATCCATATGCTGCTGACTCATTTGATCAGGTTATTGATTGGCATTTGGGAGAAAACCCCTAATTCAGTCTGAGTTGATTTGTACCTAGGACTTACAAGTAACGTGAAACAAGATCAGTGAAATTGCTGTAAAACAATAGATGTGTTTGGAATGAAAATCGATTGTTCTGGAGACCTGAAGAAACTGGCCAGTTTTGTGTGTACCACTTGAAGAGCAAGTGTCCTTTGAGGAAAGGCCACAGCGTAGCGATAAAGATGTGGAGAAATCTAGGGACAGAGGCAGGTGGTGCCATGGAGGTGAACAGGACAGACAGACAGCAAATACCATGTCTGCTAGGAGAGCAGTTGACACTGGGTCTGCCTTAACAGTTGAAAGCACAGGACTGTAGGTGTGTGCTTCCATGCCTCCCTGGTGCTGTTCCTTCCAGTGTAGATTAGTTCCCAAGTCCTGTATTTAAAGCTGAAAAGGAAGTCAACCAACATTTTCCAAAGTCAGTCGCTTTGGAAAGGGGAAGAATATGGCTTCTTTTCTTAAGTACCTGACCTGAGAGACGTTTTTGAAATGGTGCTTAGCATCCATGCTCAGAAAAGCAGGTCCCTTTGAGATGGAGCCAGTGTGCCCTCCAGAGCTTAGTACACAGTTGGGAATGTTTTGATCATCTATATTTTGCAAATAGATGTTCGGAGGGGGGTGGTTTTGGGGGTTTCTTTTTGGGTTTTTGTTTGTTTGTTTTTAGAGAAACAAGTTGTCAAATGATACAAATATGTCTTTCCTTTGTTATTTTACTTTTCCTTATTTAACTTGAGGATTATTGTGTGTGTTATGAAACTCAGCAGCGGTTAGAAAGAAGCTAAGATCTTTTTTTGTTTTGTTTTTTCCCCTTTAAATTTGACAGTGTGTGGTTAATACGGTATCGCAGATAGAAGAAATAGATACAGAAGTGGTTGTTAAGTAAGTATACAGCCAGATCTTTTTTTTTGGTGGCGGGTGGGGATAGGAGATGGATGTTTTTTAGCATAGTTAAATGTACCATTCTAATTTGTGCTTAAATTTCCCTATAATTAAGGATTATCCTTCTGTTTCACCTTAAGCCTCTGCTTCTGTCCACCTCTGAGAATATTGGGTATTCCCCTTCTCATTCAGATTCTAATGTTACCTTAAACTTACCTTTAAAATAAATACTAAAATTCTGTGAATCTCACTGCATGAAGCCTAAACTACTGTATTTAGGCATATATCTCTTAACTACTTGAAAGCATTCCCTGTTGTCATAATCTGGGATTTTGTGTTAAAATGTGTCAGAAGTTTCAGTACCTCCCGCATGAACGAGAACAGGAGCTATCCAGAGAGGAGACCAGACAACTTTAGACCTGAGAAATAGTCCAGCAGGAACCTCACAAAGCCCAACAAAGGCAAATGCCAAGTTCTGTGTCTTGGAAGCAGCAGCCCCTTGCAAGAGGAGAGGCAGGAGCTGGTTGGCTTCAGAGCATCTTTGCAGGGCAGGACCCTGGTTGAGAACTGGTTGGCCATGGACCAGCAGTGTGTCCTCGCAGCTGCAGCCTGGGCCATGTTAGCATAGCCAGAAGGTTGAGGAACAAGAAAGACATTGAGATCCGGCAGAGGCCACTGGGTTGGTTGGGGGCTGAAGCATGGAGTGTAGGAGGAGCAGCCAAGGGAGCTGGGTCCCCCTCCAGCCTGGGGAGAGGAAAGCTCAGGAGAGAACTGCCCACAGCTACCCTATGGGAGAGTTATAGTGGAGCTGTAGACAGAGCTAGGCTCCTCTCAGAGGTGTGGAGGGGAAGGACGAGGGGCAACGGGCACAAAATGAAAGATGAGAAACGCTAGTTGAATCTTAGGAAAAATGTATTCCCTATGAGGATGGTCATACACTGGAACAGGGGCCCAGAGAAGCTGTGGGATCTCTGTCCTGGGACATAGTCAAGCCTTGACTGGGCAGGGTCCAGAGCAACCCAATCTAGTTGGACCTGCGTTGAGCAGGGCTTGGACAAGGCACCTCCAGAGGTCCCAGCTCCAGAGGCCCCTCCCGGCTTCTGTTTTTCTGTAGCTCTACGATTCATTTGGCTCAGCAAAGGGTTACCCCAAGATAACAAAACCAGACCAGCTAATAAAGCCAAGTGAGTGGCAGAATCTGCATGGGATTCATACTCAGATTGGGAAAAGACTGGGCATGGGGTCATTTGTAAACGTTGGATGTTTGGTAGCCATTCTCCAATATTTACTCGTCTGTTGTTGGGTCTTAACTGTATATTATTGGGTTTAACTTTTGTTCGATCAATGACTTTTCTGGCCTTTGCCACAAACAGCTGACTTGCACTTTAATAGCAGAAGTGCAAGCAAGAGTGGTCTCATTGCAATGCAACAAAATGGGCTTAATAACACGGCTTTTGTAACACTTGCAAAATATTTTAATTTTTTTTGTGATTCTCCCCCCCCTCCCATGATTTGTGAAAATGTTACAAGCCCCCTCCGTTGTTGGTAACACATACTTATCCCAGGGAAAAGAACATTATGCCCTGGAAAAAACTAAATGGTAAATGTGAGGCTTTCATTTTTTTTAGTATGATCTATTTTTATGTACCTCCTTCCCCATTCCACTTGCATACGTTTTGTTGATCGTGACTGTTGTTCAGGTGATGTCTGTTGTTCTGCCACATAAAAGTGTACACAGTGTTCCTTATATTTACAATTCCATATAAAGCATTTTTTTCTTTATGTGCCATTAGGCATCATGGCCAGTAAACATTTGCTGTTTACTGAATACTGTTCTTTTTTTAGGCTTGCAGACCAGATGAGGATGATGAATTTTCCTCAGTGGTTTGATTTACTGAAGAATATTTTTTCTAAGTTTACCATCTTCCTCAAGAGAATAAAGGTAAGACATTCATTTACGAAGAGCTTCACATAGTTCAGACATGAAATGGAATGAAGTTACTTTCCATTTGAAGTCTGAAGGTGTTGGTTTTGCTTATAGAGTTCAAACTTTCGATTGAAAGAAGGATATGTGAATATCGGCATCCAGGGCAAAAATGATTAGTGCTAACAAAGAGAGCAGTGGGAAGAAGATAATACCTCTTGTTGCGTGATTACATCCATTTCAGGCTGCTAGGGATTAGGACAGCACTTTTGTATGTGTTAGATTGCTCCAAATGAGGTTTCTTTCACCATTCTCAGAAACATCTGATATTGGTTACCATCAGACGGATGGGTCTGCCTCCAAATGCTAATTACACAATAGAAAATAAAGCCAGGGTTTAGTTTAATTTTGTGGGTAAAAGAAAATCTCTTTCTAGCACAAGCTTGTGGCACAGGGTTTTGGGTTTTTTGTAATAAAAGTTATATTTGATTCTAGGCAACGTTAAATACTATCCGTAGCGTGGTTTTCTTGGTTCTAGACAAGAACCAAAAAACCAGGGATCTGGAGGACACCTTACAGAAGAACTCTGCTAAAGACAGTACGGTGGACACAGAAGTGGCTTACCTGACTCATGAAGGCATGTTTATAAGCGATGCGTTCAGCGAAGGGGACCTCCCACCTGTAGCAGCTGACACTACCTCTCAAAGAAACACTTCCCCAAACAGTGAGCCCTGTAGCAGTGATTCGGTCTCTGAACCAGAGTGCACTACCGATTCCTCATCCAGCAAAGAGCAAACATCGTCTTCTGTTACTCCAGGGGGAGTAGAGATGATGTAAGTAAATGCGCTGCCTGTCTCCACTTTGCAACATGTCAAAACCAAGGTGTTAGGTGCAGGTGGTTGTTTCTGATGATACAGTACAAAAATTGCTTTGAAGGAATGTGCTTTTCTAGGTAAGTGAAGTGCAATGGCTCTCCACCATTGCCCCTAGAGACTGCCATCAGACTGCACTATCCTCAGCTCACCTTTGTTTTATTTGCCTTGTTTTCACCTCTGTGTAGTGGTACTGGGACTGATTATGTCAATTCTTACGGAAAAGGGCCGCATCTCCATCTATTCTGCTGGGGAGCCCGCTTCTGTAGAGAGCAGGAGAGATGCAAGTTGAACCTACATGAAAGATAGGTTGCTTGTCATGCCTTTAGCAGGCAGAAGCATCTCTGTTCCCTGTCCATGTTCCCTATGGCTATTTTTTCTATTTTTTTTTTAAGCTGGCTTCATGGAATACACCTTGATAAATTCTAGAGAAAAATCTGCTGTTCATTGTCAACCGTTTGACTTGCATGGTTAAATAAATCCATCTCAGTGCTTTGGTAACACAGGCAGTGCTGCCCTGTGGTGCTCCAGACTCCAGAGTTGTAACCTTTTTGTGTGGTGCTCCAGACTCCAGAGTTGTAACCTTTTTGGCATCCTTTTATGCATACCTTATTTATGGCTGGAAGTCAGAGCTACCTTTTTAAAAGAACCAGGCATAGTGTATGTGGGACTCAAGCATGAGCAACTTCAAAAGCCAGCATGTCTGGATACAGAATTCTATGAAGCAAAATGGAAATACCACTTGTTACTCTGCTGAGAGATGGAAGATAGCAAGTGGCCTGCTTGCTCTAGCTGATTGGTACTCAAGTGTCTATACTTGTGTGTTTAAGCAACTGTCAGTTTTGATAGAGACCTTCCCCCTCAAATCACAATGCTGAATGAAGGAGATGATTGTTTTCTGCACAGCATATTTATTTTAAGTCTAATTCAGGCCTGTGTATGTCCAAACATCCGTTGTACGTTGGAAGAGAAACCATATGAAGAGGAGTCCAGGGTTACAGTGAGGAGCAGGGAAGGAGAAGGGGGTTGGATCCGAAGTGGTCTGGAGCACTTTGCCAAGTTTGCTAAAAATATACCACCCAGCTAGAGTTCTTAAGCAATAAAGTTGTTTCTGAGGCTGGTTGCATAACTTTGTTCTAAAATGAACTTGCTTCATCCCTCTTCTGGTTTTATTTGCACCTCTGCTCTGTGTTTGGAGCAGGCTAATAAAATTACACAGTATGACGATGTTAGCCCAGTTGCTGCTCTGTAGCGTCCCGGGTTTTCTCTCTCCTCTCGCACTGTCAGTCCCTTGAGCATCCACACTGGACCATAAGATTGTTATCTTAACTAATTACATGAATGATAGAGCTGTGTTATGGGCTAGCCTCAAAACAGTAAACAAATCACAAAAGGTTTTTTAAAAAGCACCAACTTAGGAGCCTGAAGTCTAAAGAGCTGATAGAATGACAGCCTAAAGATTAAGGTGGTGGGGAGGGCAGAGTATCTATTTTAGGCCTTACACTTGCATTGGAAGAAAAATGCTGTGTTTTATCTGTCATACGCTTGTGATGCTCAAGTGTTAAAGAAGCTGGGTAAATTTTAGCTCAGTAAACGTTAATATTTATTGTATTAGTAATGGCTATGTCGTGTTTTCTCTTAGACCATTAATAGCAATTAGAATGTGGATTTAAAACAAAATATAAGGATGTGCAGTTGTGCATTTCCTTGTTATAGGGACTGACATGACATTGACAGCAGCTTAGAAGATCCCATCTGTACAAAGTGACTTTGGTGATTAACTGACTGTCTGCGTTTGACAGTTGCTGCAAGGGTCTTTCCTCCTTCAACCTGTGAGCAGAAATGCTGGGTTTTTTTATAAATTGATGCTCAACCAACTGGTTCTGTCATTTGTAGGATCAGTGATGACATGAAGCTGACTGACCTGGAACTGGTCAGGCTGGCAAACAGTATTCAAGAGTTACTTTATAATGCCTCTGATATCTGCCATGATCGTTCAGTCAAGTTCCTCATGGCAAGAGCAAAGGTAAGGAGCTTGGATCAGACTGCTGTTGGTGTCTCATCCTTAATGAGAATTTACTCCCAAGTTACTGGTTTAATGAGTGAGAGTTCTGAAATGGCATTCTCAATTGAAATTAAGTAACTGTTCCTGCTGCCACAGGCGCTTGATGTTAATGCCCAGAGCACACAAGCATTAACATATCATGTCATTGCAAGGCAATGTGGGTTTCTGCTACTTTTTTTTTTTAATATTCTGACTTGCTGTCTTTGAAGTTCAATGCAGAGAATGCATATCTGTGACGAGGTAGCTGCTTGCACTGTAATCTGCCTTCTCTGTCCCATGCAGAGTTAAATAATGTGCCTCTTAAAATACTAGTGGCCCTCAGACATGCTGACTAGTTATTTCTTTACATGTCTGAATTTTTGTGGTGTTATGTCTCCTTACAATGGTTTTCTTTGCATACAGGATGGCTTCCTAGAGAAGCTGAACTCCAACGAGTTTGTTGCTCTTTCTCGCTTAATGGAAGACTTTATCTTAGATACTGAGCAGATCTGTGGCAGGAAAAGTATGTCCTTGCGAGGAGCACTTCAGAGTCAAGCCAATAGATTTGTGAATAGATTCCATGAGGAGAGGAAGACAAAACTAAGGTATCTCTGGGTAGAAGATCTTTGTGTTCTTACATAAATAATTTTATCAATCATATGCCAGGCAAACACAATCTTTTGTTGCCTAGAACACTAGTAAGCCAGTTGTACTTAAGAGCTGGGGGTGAAAAAACTGTATTAAACCCCAATTATTTTCAATTCGTTTAGACTTTTACTGTTTCCATAACTTAATTTCTTCAAACTGGATTGTTCTGCAGTTACCTAAATAAGGACAGTAATAGCTACAGGAAGTACTCAAGAGTGACATTGAAGGGCAGGGTTGCTCTGTCTCAGGGGTTAAGTAATTTCAGGATAATTCACTTCCAACTGTTTAAAAAAAAAAAAAGAAAAAAAAACCACCAAAAAAACCCCCACCAAAACCAAACAAACAAAAAACCAACCTAAAAAAACCCTCCAACAAACCAACAATTAAAAAAAAAAAAAAAAACCAAACGACTTGAGGAACAGCCTTCCCAGTAACATACATCAAGTCTTTTTGCTCTCATCCGTCAAAAGCTCTTAAAATTCCAGTATTTAAACATTACTTCAGTGGTAGTGATCTCATAAGGATCTTTATTGCCTAGTGTAGTCTTTTGTCTTCTATGGTAGATTGAATGAACAAATTGTGAGATCTCTAGGCCAACATGGTGTTTTTCTGTTTTGCTACTGCCAATTGTTGGGCACCTCTTTCTAATCAAGATGAATAACATAACATTTTGGGCCACTGGCTTTTTTTAAATTACTGTAGTTTTGATTCCACGGCATTACAGGCAGGAGAAGCATCAAGACAAGGCATTTCATTTTCTCAGCCTCTTCTCTTCTGTGTTTATAACTAGCCTGCTTTTGGACAATGAGCGCTGGAAGCAAGCTGAAGTTCCTGCCGAGTTTCAGGATCTTGTCGATTCGGTGTCAGATGGCAGAATTTCCCTCCCTGAAAAAAAACCAGCAGGTGTGTATCTTGCTACTGTTAACTGAATTTATTACCAGCAAATGCTGCTATTGAATGTTGATGGACATATTCCGATGTCACTCTTGATCTGTGTTTGCTCGCTGTCTTCTGGGGGACCAGAAGGAAGTTGATACCTTTTTTCTTTTTTTCTACCTTTTTTCTGTTACCAGTGTTGAAACTTCTTGTGCTGACCTTAAAAGATTATTTATTTATTTTTTGAAAACCCATTTAAGTGTTAGCACAGGGAGGGAGCTACTTTTTTATACAAATATTCCCAGTGTAGAGGCTTACAGTCTTTGCACAAATTCAGTCTTTCCCCAGAACGTACCACTGAAGTGTTGCAAGGGACCGAGGAGCATGCATGGTGTGTTCAGCCCCCCTTGTGTTAAACAAAGCTTGCTCCTTCCCACTACTTTATCTGCCAGTTGTTCAAATGAAAGGCAGCATGATATGTGGCTGTTCATGGAAGTGAAAACTCATGTATGTTCAATTATTTACCTTGCCACAGAAACCTCATTTGACCTCAGAAGAGTCACTTTTTTTGTCCTTGTGCCCCATTTCCCTGTGTGCAAAATGGGAATGCATAATGTGTTCTTACCTTGTGGGGATACTCATCCAATATTGCAGTGGCGAATGTGTGTGAACAGCTAGAAGAGGAAGAAAATATACATAGAGGGGAAGGAAAATGGCAATAGATGAGAAGGAAGAAGACACAGTAATGTCATAGTAGAGAAACCCCGAACCCCCCAAAAGAATATAGCAGATATAGAGAGCGTATTAGGCAATAATCAGTCCAGTTATGGAACATGACACCAAAATATGCTCATCGACCATTGCTCTTAAAATAAGCTCTTGCAGCGTCCTTCAAGAAGATAGGAAACTGGTGGCATCAAATTTAGCATGAAAAACTGCATCAGTAAGAGCTTCTACTATGAAGCCTGAGGAAGAAGTGGTTTGAAGCTAAAACATTAATATACACAGCAAATCATTTGAGAATGTATAGTAGAAAACCTAGTGACTTTTTCTGCTTTTCTTCTTCTATTTGTAACCTGTTGCATTTGAAGTTTCTAAGTCCATAATGACTGTGGGGGATTTTTGATCTAAAACCCCAGCAGATAATAAAGTAACTTTACGGGTCATAATAATTATCATGGGTGACCAACTATATAATAAATATTGTAAAAGAGAACAGTGCTCCAAACATTAATTGTGGTTTTTTCCAAGCCTTAGCAAGTGAACACTAAATTTTTAGAAACTAGCATTTTTTGTACTTGTTTTTAGTTCAACTCATCCCTTTTCCTTTCTTGCTAAAATATCTAGCTACGGAAGAAAGAAAGCCAGCTGAATTCCTTATTGTTGAAGGACAAAAATATGCAACAGTTGGGTAAGATGCACTCTTTTCTCTTAGCAGTGGGTTAGTTGGCAAGAACTTTTGAGTAGAACTATGATGAATACTAACAGCTTTAGCAATCTTATCTAAATAAAAAACCCCTCTTCTTCCACAGACTAGTTTCTCTTTAGTTCCCAAACAGTTATAAAACATTGCAAGCTCTTCTGTACATTAAAATGCTGTTTCTTCTCTGAATGACTAGGCTGAAGTTTATGGTTTCATTTGAATATGGTTGTTTTCCAATTATTTCATGAAAACACGTAGTCATGAAAATACAGGTTTGTCTTCATAGCAGGCTGTTGTTATTTCTTGCAATATAGGTTATCTCTGGCAAAATCATAGAATCATAGAATGGTTTGGGTTGGAAGGGACCTTTAAAGGTCACCTAGTCCAACCCCCCCTGCAATGAGCAGGGACATCTTCAACTAAATCAGGTTGCTCAGAGCCCTGTCCACCCTGACCTTGAATGTTTCCAGGGATGGGGCATCTACCACCTCTCTCGGCAACCTGTTCCAGTGTTTCACCACCCTCATCATCAAAAAATTTCTTCCTTATATGTAGTCTGAATCTACCCTCTTTTAGTTTAAAACCATTATCCCTTGCCCTATCACTACAGGCCCTACTAAAAAGTCTGTCCCCATCTTTCTTATAAGCCCCTTTTAAGTACTGAAAGGCCGCAATAAGGTCTCCCCGGAGCCTTCTCTTCTCCAGGCTGAACAACCCCAAGATACATGAGTCCAGAACTGAATGATTGCTTATCTTACTCAGAATAAGAAACAAGATATGGGCTATCTCAGAAGCTGCATACGCTATTTCTTGGTATCCTGATTGCTTTGGATTGGAAAGTAGTTTCTTAAAGCTGGTTATATCAAAGACATTTTAAAATATATGATACTCACATACTTCTTTCATTTAAAAGCATACTGTGTTTCCAAAGACTGTGAGGCTTAAGCATTAAATATGCATGAGAGTGGTTTTGGGGAGGAGGTAAAACCTGGAAGATCTCACTCCCCAGAGTCCTAACATCAATTTGCCCCAAACTTAAAAGTTCTGATTTACATAATGTCTTTGACCACCTGTCATTTTATGAGTTGCTTCATGATGATGTGTCATTGTTCGATTAGAAACAGAAGCTGATGGCTCAGAACTTCTGTGCCAGCCAACTGATATCACTGCAAAAGAGCATTTCAGGTCAAGTAGGAGCATTTGAACATGCTTTAAAGGATAAAATTTACTTAATAGATGATGTGTTTGATAATCCATCTCTGCTCATTTGAAACTTGTTATATTTAGCTCTGTGAAGTAATTGTCAGCTTCATGTTGGTGCAAGTATTTGTTTCAGTTCTACAGACTTCTACAGACAGTTTCATTGTATTTAATCAAATAAAATGCATTCACGAAGAAAAGCCTAGGTGTTCCCCAGGTGTTTATTTTTAGTTGATTGTTCATCATCTTTCTGCACTCTACTGCCTAAAGGAAGAAAGAGATTTAACTTACTGAAATGTTAGAATGTCTACTCTGGACATTTGATCTTGCCTTAGTTTTCCTGCTTTCTGTGTATTTGAATTCAAAGGAGCGTACCTGCTCTTTGTGGAGCCTTCTTAATTCCATCCAGTAGCTCCCAAATTCTCCAGTGCCTGCTGAATTCAGGGGAAATTACAGGTGTTGAGCATCTTTGAATATTTGGTGCTGTTTCTTCACAGCTGCCTTCTCTATTTGTGACTCCTTAGCATTCATTACATCCTTTTCAATGGTGGTGGTTGTCTACATTCTGTGGATTTTTATACTTGCTCAAAGTTGGCCAGAATGATACAGTAGTATAGGAAAGGAGCTTTGGATTTTTTTTGTCCCCTGCCAACACCTACGTGGAGACTTCTAGTTCCACAGTAGGTTTTTTGGAGATTAAAAAGTTATACCAATGAACCTTAGAGATTTTCTCTCGTATATGTTAAGTACTTTTTCCACACACCACCCTGTGGAATGGGTATTCTTTATAACTATCTTTATGTATATCTTCTTTTATGTTTACTTCTAGTTCAGATCAGTTAGTGGGTTTATTTAATGCTATAATCTCTAGCATTAGGTAGCTTTCTATCAACATGACTGGCCTGTGTTTGATTTTTTTCAACATCTTCTGTGCACTGAGATGACATGTTTGGCTGTTTCCTCTCTTGTAGGACAGTATTGTTGTTAATAAGAATAATCCTTGAGTACTGCCAGTGTGTGGATAACATTCCTTCCATCACCACTGACATGCTTACCCGCCTGTCTGATTTACTGAAGGTATGACTACAAATGTACCGTCTGTGCTAATCAGGGGTATTCACAGCAGAGAACGTGTCTTAACTCCCTGTAATGCTTCACGTGCTTTTATGATTTCATATAAATGATATAATTGTCTAGAAATGATTGCGTTTATTACTGTGCCATAAGGTAGCCTTTTAAGCTAAGGGGATTAAAGATGCAATTTATTGTGTGAATTAACTTCGGGAAGGCTGTCTTTCGTCTTGTTCACCTGGAATATTGGAAATCCCGTCTAGTAGTGTTTGTCATAGCTGCCTGTCCTTCAGGCAGCTTCAGTAGGATTGATGCTGCTGAAGAAAAAGCAATTTGATTCCAGATGCCACAGAGATATATCTATATTCAGGAAGGAAACGAGTCAGTTTTTACAAGTCAGTAGAGGTATAGTCAGTAGAAGCATGAAAAATAGTATGGGATGAAGCTTCTGTTGTAAAATGTAAAGATGATGAAAGACCAGGACCTTTTTGTCATTTATTTCTCACTAGAGAAGAGGAAAGCTGGTGAAGCACAGATGCTGCAAGGTAATTAAGTAAACAATAATGAAAGGAGCACATGAATGCACTTTAAAACTGTCATATACATATATATATGTATGTCATATATATAAATTAACTGCTAGGCTTTGGAGCCTATATATATATATATATATATCAGTTAATTTATTTCAAGGTTTTCACTTGTGTCTTTGCCCACAAAGGTTATGTCGGGTATTAGGGTTCTGAACATAAGCATAATCAATAAAGGATGAACAGATTCTACTCTCAAAAAATATATTTTACATAAGGTGGGGGATAGGGGAGGGGAAACACACCCTAGGAGACAGACCTTTAAATAATCTTCCTGTTGATAGTTCTTATCTGAATAACCAGATGTGGGAACACTCTTCCCTGCAGTCATCATTCAGATTCATCCACAAACCTTCCCCTTTGAAAGCACTATCCAAGGCAAATCAGTCAGTCTGGGACTGGGGATGCCCCTCTTCACCTCTCGTTCTCCAGCTGCTGCTTCACTCAAGTCTTGCAGCACCTTTCTGCAGGCAGGCAGAATAGCAGCAGATGCCTCAAACTTGGCCAGATTTGCACCTCTGTGTTACTTCTCTCTCCCTGCCTACCGTATCTTGTTCTAGCTCTATGTCATTTGTGTGTTATTCCTTGGTATTCAAACATCATGTGCAGTTTAATTATTGTATTTCCTATTTGGCAGCAAGGTGCTGTCAATTGGAGAGATGACAAGAACAGCTAGCAAAAACAAAAGCTTATTTATTACACTCTGAACAAAATAAGAGCCACTCAAGGTGTCCTTGCAGGTCACTACGCTTTTTGTTTGACAACTGTCAGAGCTAGCAAGCTTTGAAGGTAGCAAGAGCTAGTCTTTATTTTGATGGAAACTGCAGAGTGTTCCCAAGTAATGAAATTCCAAGCCATTTTGAACTGTGGCTGCAACCAGAGTGAAATGACACCTGTGTATGGACAAAAACACGATCATAATTACTGGAGTTGTTTAGTTGGTGCAGACAAGAGAAGGCTTGCAGCCACGGTGCAGGAACGCAGAAATGCTTTCCTCCAAGCAGTCACAAGGAGGGGGTATTGCTCTTTTGATGTTTCAGGCATGCTGCTTCCTCGCTGCTTTGTCTGCAACAGGCTGTCCGGTAACTGAGTAACATCCACAAAAGGCAGGGAGAGAGTACGAGTGTCTGTCATCCTTTATAGAGCATGTTTCTAATGGTCTGCCACGCAGTCAATGAGTTGGCGCTAACCTGAGCTAAATACCTCAGAGGAGCTGTGCAGGATATGTCTGTCTTTGGCTCAGTGGATCTAATTCTGAAGTCCACCAGGAGGCATAAGAAAAGTTCTTGCTTTTCAGGAGGAGGAGATGAAGTGAATGTCAGACAGTTTCAGACCCTGACTTCTGTCTGAGAGCAGAGTAGATTATGCCTCTCTCAGGTCGGGGGCCACACATAGCTCAGGTTCAGTTGTGGCACTAGGTCTGCGTTGCTTTTCTGGCCCCGGATACACCACTCTGGCAGCCCAGAGCAGGTGTGTGGGGTTCACGGTCTATCCTCTGTGGTCCTGAGTCTTGTGACTGACTCCAGGCAATAGCCAGAAAAATTGTTTCCTGTTTTTACTCAAGGAGGGTTGAAATTGTTGTTGAATTTGTTCTTGTATTATCGTGAAGCAAGACCTGTGAAGCAGGATTGTGGCCCCCCAAAAAAGGAGCTCTATGTGAGGGAAATCCTCTGTGTTTTAGACACAAGCTGCAGGGCAACCTTGTCACAACTTCTTGTGAATCTTTCTTCAGGTGCATGAGAAAGCATCAGCTCTCTGTAGATTTTGCGTCCCCATTTCTGCCCCAGTGTCAACAGGACGGTTCTGTTCAAACATGAGCCCTGGGACTTCTGCTCTCCATTCAGTGCAGGAATCGGGGACAACAGCAACAGCTACTGCATCACCCAAGCCAGTCTAGAGTATCTGGTGTCTCAAGCTGGGTGATGGAGCAGAATTCCAAATTAAGACACAATATGCTAACAGAAACTGTCTTGCTGTCCAGAGACTTTGCTGGCCTGTGTGCATTTAATAACTTCTTTTCTCCTGGAACTAAGTTAGGAAGATCAAGTCATGAGTCGTCCACTATACCTGGAATTCTTACAGCATTGATTTTTGACGTGGCTTAACATCTTCTGTGCATCATTTCTTAATCTCTGTATTTTATAGTGTTACAAACACAGATTCAGCCACCTCAGCAGCAGTGAGTTTCAGTGCTTTCAAGTTTTCTTTAATATCAGCAGTGGAGAAAGTCTAGAGCCAGAGCAGAAACTTGTTCTTTTGATATTTTCCATTCTGATATTACACTTGTCTACTCTACTGAGCAGCAAAACTGGTGAGATCCTTACCCTTCACTCCATCCAAGGTCCTGGTTTGAGAAGTACGTTTCATATATTTCTAGTACAAAGCTGTTCTTGTGTACGGCTTTCAAAGTAAGGCTGAACATAGCTAGTCTGCAGCAAGTCTGACTTGCTGCTTTTCTTTCACACTGAGAGAAGCCTCACCCAAAAGTCTCATAGAGAAGCAGAAATTAGTCCCTTAATTGAAATCACTGAGTAGCTAACTGTGTTTTTAATAGCAGTATTTCTGCTTCACTTTGCTGAAATGCTGCCTTGAGTGCTTTAGCATAAGCTGAGTCAAAAAATACTACAGGCCAGTGACTACTGAGAGTGGTGAAAAAGTTCCTTTTGTCTTATTAACAGTCGTGGACTCCTCTGTAGTAAGGAGTATGTGAAACTCTGGTACTGGCCTTCATAATAGTCTATTTAATCTTGCAAAATTCTATTGATAGTATTTCTAAACTGGTTATGTGTAGTTGTTAAAGAATAAGCATGCATTTTCACTATCTTTTTCTCTCTCACAGTATTTCAACTCTAGAAGTTGCCAACTAGTGCTTGGAGCTGGTGCATTACAAGTTGTTGGTTTGAAAACAATCACTACAAAAAACCTGGGTATGGATTTCTATATTTAAAATGTCAAAGCTTGTTCTCCCGCCTGTTAAAAAAAAAAAAAAAAAACCAAAACCAAACAAACAAACCCAACCAAACACAGAAAACCCCTAAACATTTATGATAAGCTGTGTTTGTGTTGTGGTGGCATTCATGGAACACAGAGGGTGATAAGACCTTGCTGGTTAGGGGGTAAAACGTGCATAAAAGCTACTGAATTGTCTGATTAAGGGGTGCACTAAAATCCATCAAATTCCTTTGCTGTCTACTGGATCACTTTAAATGTAAAGCTTCACTGTGTTACATGAAGGAAACATGAACAAATATACAGGCTAGCAAGTTTTCCATGAAAATGTTTTGACTGCGGGAAGGTGTTACTTTTTCAGCGGTGACTTTGGCATGCTTGGGAGCTGCTTAGTGTTCAGATCTTGAGACTGGAGGTACGTAGGTAGAGGAATGCAGCCAGACCCCTGTCTCCCTTTGCGTTTCGCTGAGCTGTGCTGTCCTGTCTGCCCCGTGGTGCTGTATTTTGTAACGCCATGTCCACATACAGCTTCTGCGGGTTATAACCACATGTCAGTAATGCCCGAAATGATTTCTGTGGGTGGCTCTGAATTGAATAGTTAGTCTTTATGTGGCTGAATGTCCCGGCACAGTCAGGTAACTTAGGGCTCTGTGTCTGTGTGCTGAATCCAAACTAGGTTTGGGCTTTAGAGTTTCTCATTTTCAGGGTGCAGCTATTTAGCTGAATTGCCAGCCCCAGCTTACCCATCTGGACTGCTTTAGCTGCTCTGAAAAGCTGGGGAGAACTAGGTGCCCAGTTCCATGCTACAGAAAAGTCTGACACACTACTTGAGACACCCAGTTTTAAACTATCTCCTGAAATTAAGAGCCTTTGGTTGATGGGTTGAAGCAGGTGTTTGAACTTGCAATTCCGATGTTTCAGGGTGACCTGATTACCAGTTTGTATTTCCCTTTTTGAAAGGGAATAGCTTGAGGAGGATGGCTTGAGAGGCTTCCCCCCAGGGGGCCACGGGCCATAGTGTTGGAGCAGACACAAGTGAGCAGAGGGTCGGGTCTTTGCTCCAGAAGGCTTGGCCAGTGTGGTGACCACACTGGCACCACCGTGTGTCCTGCTGCCGGCTCAGGTCCTGTTGGACACCGGAGAAGCTCGGTTTTGGGAATCCTGCCAGCACCGCAGGCAGGAGCAGGCTCTGGGCAGCTCAGCACGGGCAGGGTGTTTATGTACATCTCCTGCAGAAGAAAGATTGATGCCTTGAGAATGTGGCTGCCGAGGTTAGGTAGCTGATGAGTCAGGTCTTTTGAGATCTCTCTGATGTCTGCGTGTGCTCAGGGCTCAAAATGTCAAGTAGACACTTAAAGCGTCTTGTAAAATTAGTCCCTTAACCCCTATCATACAGAAGCTGGGTGTGAATAGCCAGGTACTAGTCTGGCGTCTTCACTGGGTGGGGTTTTCCAGTGGAAACAAATGCTTACCTCCCTTTTTTTTCCTCCTTTTTTTTTTCTTTTTTTAAAAAGCATGTTAAATTGTGTCAGATCTGTTATTTATGTTAAAGGAGATATAGTCTATACAAAATGACTCTTCCTGTGTAATAATTAAGTTATTTTTCTTTCCCTCTCTCGCTTCTGGATTTGCAGCCCTTTCTTCACGTTGCCTCCAGCTAATCGTACACTACATTCCTATTATCAGGGCTCATTTTGAAGCTCGACTGCAGCCGAAGCAGTTTAGCATGCTCAGGCATTTTGACCACATTACAAAGGTAATTCTTTTGGCATTTCCTAATTAAAGGCAAAGTTCTGCTTTTCAACTGTGCTCTGAAGAATATGAATGCCATTAGATAGTAAATAAAACTTTCTTTCTTCCATTACAGGATTATCACGACCACATAGCTGAAATTTCAGCAAAGCTCGTTGCCATAATGGATAGCTTATTTGACAAACTATTATCCAAGGTAATGATTTATGGAAATAATTGTACACTCTCTAAATTGCAATTGGAGGTCTCATTGTATACAGTCTAGATGTTTCAAATGGAGTCTTAAACTTTCCTAATCAGGACTTGTTTGAACTTCTTTAAACTGTATAAACACAAAGCTCTGTGCTGTACTTGTGAATGTGTTTTGTCTTTGCCACCTGGGTGTCATTCGCCTTCACCCCCACAAAAAAAAATGGTTTGTTTACTCCTTCAGCAGTAACACAAATGCTTTGGCTGGCGCAGATGCTCTGGTGTTTAGAAACTGAAGTGCTCTCCTACCCTCAGCAGTTTTATCCGCTGACAGCTCTTGTCTGCAGTCAGACTGAGCCAGTTCCCGTTTCCTGTTCTTCCCGACGGTGCCTGTTTGGAAGTGGGGAGCATGTAATTTCCTGCAGCTGAGGAGACAGCAAAAAACTGCTGAGGAGGAAGAGTTTTTGGAGGGGAAGGACCAGCCCATCTATTGAGCTGCAGGCCTGGGGACTAGAGGTCTGCGCTTAGCAGTTCCTGCTGTGTAGCAGCGTTAATAGCTGTCCCGTGAAGTGCTTGTAGTGTTTTCTGGTTTTTTGAACGCTTGTCAGTGGAACAGGTTGGTCCTGGGCTGGATCCACTCGCTCTGACTCACCTCAAGGCAGAATACACTGACAGAGACTGCCCCAAGATGGGACCTCCTGGGCCCACAGATCTGATAGATAAAGTACATGAGCTTTTAAAGCTTAGTGTTTTGCTTCGGATCTTATGATCTTTAAAAAAAAAAAAAAAAGCTGTTCCATTAGAGAAATAAATTAATTCTTTAGTGACAGATTTGATTGATTGGCGTGGGCCAACTTCTTCCTTGTAGGAGCTCATGAGAAGCACAGCATCTGCCTGGTGGAGCACAGGTTGGGGACAGGCTGATGGGGGCTGTAGGGAGCAGCTGTAACAGGCAGCAATTCTGTCTTCCTTGCTGTTTCTATTATTTTATTGTTTATTTTGTGTTGTGCTTTTCATCTGTTTCTTTGGGCTATCAAATAGCATTACCTAAACTTAGGGGGAAAAAAAAGCCAAAGCATTTAAATTAGGATTCTCCGCCCCCTGTTGTGCTTACACTTTTTAAAACATGTTTTTGCCCTTTTCTAAAGATCCAAATAGTGGTCTGCTGCTCTTTTGGGTGTGTTTTTCCCCACATAAAAATACCTGTTCTAGGAGGTAACATGGCTTTTTGGTCACTTTACCTCTTATCTGTTGAAAATAAAAGACAAATGCAAGAGTTTGGATTATTGATACTAGTATCAATACAAGTTAGCCCACAACAAACCAGTAACACAGTTTATGTTCTTGATGGTAGTTAGTAAGTACCCATCCCTTACTGTCCTTCCATTCTCCCCTTGTGAGCTGGCACGAGATATAAACTGAGAATATTTCTGTCCTTTAGAGCTCTTAAAGGCATGAGTGAGAGCGCCTGGCTCTTGTGAATGCAACCCACAGAGTACAGGAGAAAAGGAGACCATGTGTTGATTTGCCTCCAGTCCTAACATACCCCATAATTTGGCTCATCTTGTTCCTGAAATAATGAAATCTTGGCACTGAATGCTGTGAAGAACATAAAACCAGGAAATTTGCAAATGGGCATGTCAGTGCAACCATGTCAGTGTGTTCTTTGTTTTATATGTTTTTGTGAGAGTCCAAATATTTCAGTGCCTTGTGGATAAAGTGGTCACCTGCTTTAAAGCGTGTAAATCTGAATGAGTAAGAAAGCAAGTTTCATAGCAGTGCGTGTCCAGCATGCTTTAAAAACAAACATTGCACGGTCTAGAAACCTGCTTTGTAGGAGACAAACAGTTTGCTCCAGCAGATGGGACGTTGACCTGGCACTTGGGTAACGTGGGCAAGTTACTTTTGTGTTTCCAGGCTCTGCTTCCCTCTGGGAGCTCCGTGGAACAGGAGCCGTCTTCACAGCAGTGCCGCTGTGATGAGGCTGTGCGCTCAGCGAGGCGTTTCACAACAGCACGGACAGTTCCCAGCATCTGTCTATTAACTTTGGCAGGGAGATAAAACAGGAACAGGGGTATTTAACAGCTATAATTAACAAGGGAAAAAGGCGTAGGTTTTTAAAAAGGGATAAATGTTCATGGAAAAAATCCAGTGCAAGTTCTTACCTTCTCTTGGAGCTTGCTGTCTTGTGACTGCTCGGTCAGAAGAGCAGTAAATTTTTGTCTGATCCCTCATGGTATTACATGCTGTTGACCTTAGCTGGAGATAAAAATGGCCAGCACCTTGCAGGGCTGGAGCTCGTGTTTCTTTCTGGTGCTGTTGCTTTTCCCCTGTCAGGATGAAGAGTTTGATTTGTCTGTAGTCATGCAAGAGCCATTGCTGCGGCTTGCCAGTTCCCTTTGGCTTTACAACGTACTGGTAAATAGTAAATCATTTGTTGCCTAACTCTCATGTCTTGAGGCACAATCCTGTACGCTGTGCGGTTGTCCCACGCAGGGAGCAGGGCTCCGGGAGCAGTAAGCACTATTTTTCTGCTACTTCTCCTTTCAAAATTAGGTCATCGGTTTGGCTTTTCCATAAAGATGCTCTCAAAACTCCCCATTTCTTTTTTTCTCTCACACTCAGGCAAGCTTTGTTCTCTTTCATAATTCAGGCTAGCATAAGAGAGAGCATCTCCTCCAATGTCTTTGTAAATAATTTAGTTATAATGATTCAGCTCTTCCACTGAATTGTGCAAGGCTCTGTGGGGAAGTATCACGCTACCAAAGGCGACCTACCGGTGTTTAACCCAGGCCTGTGCTAGCACACCCTCTCCACCAGGAACTGGAGAGCTGGCTTTGCTGTTCCTAGGACAGTTTTTCAAAGTGCTTCTGAAATCACATTCAGATATTCCCTATCCAGGGTGGGGACGTAAGAATTTTGTTCCCTTTGTAGCAAATCTCTTGCCATCTGATGGTTTCCAGTGTCTTGGTTCTTGGATTTCAGTCACTGAGAAAAGAGACATTTTCTGCTTTGTTTTCCAAGGTATTTCTGCAGCTTTTTTGTGTTTGTTTGGGTGTTGGGGTCTTTTTTTATGGCCAATATTGAGTTTTCAGGAGCTTCCATTTCTGTATGCTTTCCTTTCCTTGTTTCTTCAGAAATTTGGATGTGTATGATCTTAGAGAAGTAGTTTTCTCTCTTGAAGTACTTGAGGGGCATGTTCATCAGAGGTAGAGTTGCTTGTCTGTCATCATTGACTCATAGAAATCTGAAGGAGAGGGCCAGCAAGCAGGCCACATGGCATGCATCTGTGTAGCTGGCACAGTGATTATTCTCTCTGCATCTGTAATTCATAGGGTAATGGAAACCAACAAAAAGTAATGAGCAAAGAGAAGCAATTCAAACTAACAAAGATGAATAGATGAAGTTGGGAAATCCTCCGATTTCATGCTGCTTTGAATGTTACTGTCTGCTTATAAAGCAAGAAGTGCTAAAAGATTGTATGATGTGAGTCCTTGCCTGAATCAGATCACGCCCAGTGACCGTTTTAATTTGTGATGTGCTAAATGAACCTTGATTCATGACGTCATTAGCAACACAGGGCTTCAGATGGCTGTTGGAAACTCTCCTATATAAACCGTTTTAAAGCGGTAGAAAGGAGTAACTGGTTGTGTTTTTATTTCCAGTATGAAGTGAAAGCTCCTGTTCCTTCAGCATGCTTCAGGAATATTTGCAAGCAAATGGCAAAGATGCATGAAGCTATATATGATCTCCTTCCTGAGGAGCAAACTCAGGTGAATGTTATTTTTTGAGATTCATGTAACACCTCCCTTGCAAATGCACATGAACTCGGTAGCAAGAGAGACTTCTGCTTTATCTAGGGGGAAAAAAATTCTTTTTTGAGTCTGTGTGAAACCCACACATTAAAGGGGTTGGCAGCAGTCACGCAGACAGCTCGGTCTGAACTGAAGTAAGTGTTTGGATGTGAAGGGGGAATGATGAGACACGCCAAAAGAACTGACTGATTCCAGCATTTTGAGCTGCATTTTAACGTCTAGAGAGGTGAATCTTCAATTCAGGAATTAGTGCTGAAATTCTACACAAATGGCAACACTTTGGGGCTTGAGTACAGCCCTTTTAGGGAATTCTTGTGTAATGCTGTTCGAACTTAGTGGCTTCCGAAGGTCCCTAAATGTATTATGCAGCCAAATGGTACCAGATGTGTTTTTTCAGTGTTTTGCTGCAATTATTGCTACTGCAGAGTTGTGAACCTAAGGACAGGATCCAGTCACTGAATACACTAAGTTGTAGTTTCTCTTTTGCACTAAATTAAGTGGTCCCTTCAAACTGTTTTTCACGCTTTCTCTTGGAAGAAAGACTTTAAGTGGTTATAGTACAGGAAAGAGATTTGTTATCTTCTAGCCTTAACACAAGTTGCTAGATGGTTCAGATAACAGGGAAGAAAAATTCATGCTCCAAGGCACGTGTCCTCTAAGTGCAACACGTAACAAATAAGTGAGGGTGTATACTGTCCCGTGTGTTGTAAATTGTGTATGGCCAGAAAGATTAGGAGGCCAAAGGACTGGCAGAAGGGAAAATCACATGAATTGCAAAAACAAAATCAAAGGTTAGTGATTTAAGGTGTTCGTAATGTATTTCCTCTCTGTAGGCAGTGATGCAAGCTTGGGGATGGTTCCTTACTCTGGTTCTGTGGTTTCTTCTAGATGTTGTTTTTACGTATTAACGCAAGCTACAAACTTCACCTGAAGAGGCAGCTGGCCCACCTCAACGTAGTCAATGACGGAGGACCTCTGAATGGGTACGTTTGGGCACTTTTTTTTTTATTTACTGCTTAATATAAGCAAGCAGGCTTTGTCTTCTCTAGGAAAGTTGTGATTGCAGAATGCAGCCACGCTCCGTGTTTTAGTATGTCCCACTTGGAGCTTTCTTACAGTAAAAGACATGAATTGTGCCTTTCCATTGTAACTAGGAATGCAGTCAGCTTGGTAATAGATTGGGAGTTGGTCATTGTCCTACTGGAAACCTGCTGTAGGTTTCCTCGGTTGTGGATTGCTTTTTCTCCTTTTGTGTGACAGCAGTAGCCACAGTTTAATTCTCAAGAATTGCCTGCTTCATGAAGCAGTTTTGAAATGTGGATGATGACTCATGGTGCTAGCAAAGTAAAAATAGGAAAAAGTGGTATTTCATCTGTGCAATGGGGAGCTTCTATACAGAAATTGTTTTTACAGCAGAACTAGATTTGAAACGGAGATTATGCTCACAGAGCTTTTCCCCTTTCCTGCCCTGCCCCAACCCTCCATCACCAGAACAGGTAGTGGTACCTCTCCTGAGAGGGTGTGGCTGGCTGTGCCTGCCGTCCCACGCCTCCCAGGAAAACATACAGCCTCTTGCAGGCTGAATCCTATTGTAAGTTGGATTGTCCCCTGAAACGGTGGGTTTTATAATCGTTCTTAATGACCTGGGGGTGTTTATTTGCAGTGTAGTAAGGGTGAAATTCAGTCGGCCTACCCACATGCAAGGAAGCGTTGTCTTAGGTTGAAGAAGCCAGAGAAGGAAGTTTATAAATGTTTCAAATATTGCTGGAATGAAGAAGAGTGGTGTTCCTGGCCAGTTTATTCTTACTTGTCCTGCTTAAGCTTATTCATCCTTGTACTCTGTGAAAGAGTTTATCTGAAATGGTTTTCTGTACTTGTGTATTCACAAGATAACGTCCAGTTGCCTTTGGTACTTACTAGGGTATTTGTAAGCCAACAAGCCAGGAGCAAGGCCGCAGCAGCCCCCGCTGAAATGAGAGCACCCAGAGTGTTTCTAGTTTCTAATTTCTAGGTTTCTAGTCCTAAACGGTGTGCTGTCTTCATCCTGCTCTTGTGTTTCTGTTTGTTGCTTGTGGTTGGATGGCCTGGATGGATCCCTTTTCGATAGGAGGGTCGGGGCAGGTGTTCCCGGTGTATTTCCCAGCACAGTCATCCCTACTGTCGGAAGGGTCTCTCAGCTGCAGCTGGAAACAGTCATGCCCCGAGTCTGTTTTGTTCGTGGCAGCAGTGAGTTACTTTAGAACAGAGCTCTGGGAGTGTGTCGTTGGGGCCGTTTCAGAAGGGAAATATCAAACGCTGGATTTCACTTGCTGCTGTTCCAGCAGTCTTCATTGACCTAGTTTTTAACTTGTTTTTCTGATCCTCATCCTATTTTAAACTGCTTGTTTCTGTAATAATAGTGAAAATCCAGGTCTGTGAATCCTGGTTAATTTTTTCCTATGAAAATACAACTTTTATGTCTATGTCTTGTTGCTTCCTAACTGGAAACACCATGATCATGTTTCTGTCATCCCCTGATATGTTTCAACAATGTATGAGGGATTTTAACTCTGTATAAACTGTTACAAACAATATTGCTGTTTGGTTGCTTTACGTTAACCTTCTAGAATGCAGAAGCTAATGTTGCAATGATTAATATTCTAAATTGCAACGGTATCGGGGGTTTAAGTCAAGATAAACCTGGGATTACAGCAAGAGAGCAAAGTTTTAGATGCCTGATTCCTGCTGAGTTCTGAACTCATCATTTGATCTCCCTTCCCTGGAACTAGTTTTACACCTACCTGTAATCACATACTGTCACTCCTCTAAAATAAACCACCTCCATAGCACTGAGTTTTGAACTGGTATTTAAAACATCTCATCCAGGCATGGTATGTGAACATGCGCTGTTGTAGTCGTGTGCCCAATTCATAAACAAGCCCCGAATACTCTGGGTGGATGTGGCAGGTTCAGGTGCTAATCTTCTTGTGTGTTTCACTGCAGACTGGTTACTTCAGATGTAGCTTTTTACACTGGAAACCTTCAAGCTCTGAAAGGCCTTAACAACTTAGACCTAAACATGGCTGAAATCTGGGAGCAGAAGAGGTGATAATCCACTGGGAGCAGTCACTTGGCTCTGACAACAGACCGACTTTCTTCTAAGCAGCGTGATGACTGTGAGGTGAATACTTAAGACCGGAGTCCAAGGACACCATTGACGGTTGGGGAAAGTAGGCTCAGAGTGAGCTGGAGGGAGTGATCTTTTCCGTGTCCTTCAGCAAGAAACAAGTGATCAGCTGTCTGTGCAATGTTTTTTCATTCTCTCTGGAAACAGACTCAGGTTTCTTTGGACCAAATCCAAAAGAACACATAGCTGTAACACAGCTGTAGTTGTCTAGAATGCTCTGTATATCTTTATATTAAAAAGATGCTTTGCATTTCTTCTAGTGCAATGAAATTCACATGGTGTCCCACCTTATTTAATGATGGTACAATATAAAAACCTTGCAGTTGGAACTCTGTAGAAAATGTTTTTCTCTATGAAACTATGCTGTTCTAAAATTTATTTTTTTACAGAACTTTATATAAATAAATGTCTTTTGATTGCTTGCATATAGGATTCAGATTTGTTAGGGAGCAGTCCTGTTTCAGGGGATTTCTCACAGCTGGGCTCTAAACTGCTGTCTGAAGATACAATTTTCTAAAGCAAACTGTCAGTTCACTGAAGCCATTACCTACAGGATAGGGTTTGTGACATGATCATCGTTAGCTTCCGGTGGAATTTGGAGGTAGTAGAAAGGCTGGCGTGGGGATGGTTTCCTGGACTAGGCATGGCCACTGACAGTAGGGTAAGGACAGGGACTGGTGCAGTACTTTGCTGATTGCTCCACCATTTTAAAGACGACCCAGAGCGGTGTGTATAAAGACAGAGGAGGACACAAAACAGGGCAGGAAGAATTTTAAAGTTTTTAGGCTGCTTATGAAAGGTTGCACCATTAAGGAAGGTGCAACTGAAATTAATTTATTTCAGAGTTTTTAATACTACCTTTTAAGACTGGATGCTGCCAGTACTAAGTAAAAGTGCCTGTGTATTTCACCTCACACCTCTTTACCTAACCATAGTCCGAGTGCCTAACCCTGTGACAATTATGTACGATGGAATGGTCTACAGTGTGTGTGCGCGCCTATGGTTTCTTCAGACAGGCATGCTTATCTGTTAGCATAACAGATGTCATTAATTGTCAGTCAAAATAAAGCTATAAAATCACAGTTGTTTTTAAAGACCAACTTCTTTAATGATACATACCAGTGTTATACTAAGCTTATAAAATAAAGTTGTCTGCATGTAAATACAAGAGAAACATTAAGAAATCAATAGTGATCAGGACAGGGATTTCAATTCCTGTACAAATTTAGAAATGACTCAAGAGAAGATAAATTAACATACATGGCTGTGACGATATGAACATGGGTGTAGTCAACATGATCCATTTATTGAAAAAAGAGGGCAGATCAAGGATTAACAGGAGATCCAGTCTTAAATGGGATGTGAAAAAGCAAACACCACATGTGGATACTGAGGCATTTTTCTCAAGTACTAGGTTCTTTGGGTGAGTTTGGAACACCAACGATTCCCACTCTCACAATACAGAAATGGAGGTATTGACAGCCTTACCCCCCAGTATCTTGACATACAATTGGGATAGGACATCCCACTTGTAGTTTGTAGGGGTTAGAGAGGGCTATAGGTTGGGAGAGTTGTGAGCAAATGAAATACAGGGTTCTTAACAGCCTGTTCAGCAGTAGTGAAACTTTTGGTTTTCAACTGTGCCTGCACTTACACTTCATAAAAAGTCACATGAGTAGCTAACCATGTTGTCCCACATATATTTGCTTCACAGCTTTATTTCTGCAGTTACAAGCAATTCAAAACTACTAAATGTCAGAGGCAAGCCTCTTTTAACTTCTTATCAAAGGAGATCTGTCCATCTTACTGCAAGACAAACAGTATTGCACTTCAAGGTTATATTAACTGAGTTACAGAATCTCTTTAAGGACTGAAGCATTACTTACGCACATCTATTGCGCTATGTGTCTGCTTAAAAAGATAAGCAAGAGAAATTAATTTTAAATTAATACTGCAGGGTACTGTGAAGATGACAAAGCATAGGCCCTCTGTGTACTTGTATTTCTAATGCTTAAAAGGTTCTTCCGTTACGAGGCTGGTTTAGCCCAGCAGTCTACAGCGTTGGCCGTGCCCTTTCCCTGACTCAGTGGTCCAGGATCCGAAGATTGCCAGATACGATTTTGTTCTCTAGTAGAGCTCCCGCTGGGATGTCAATTCTGTCGCCGTGATTTGCAATGATGATAACTGTTCCCTGGATTTACAGAAGGGAAAACAAGTGTTTAGAAACTTTATAGTAACTGTTGACTTGGAATAAGCGAGAGTAGTGTTGTCTGGAGGACCCGTTAGGTGTCAGCTGTAACGCAGCCAGATCCTGGATGCATTTAATTGTATTGTTTCTGCGTAGACTTTTTTTTCCCCACAACAAAGGTTTTAAACAAGCAATATTGGAAACACTGCAATTACCAGCATACTAGATACTGAGCAGCTTACAAGAAGAGCTGATGCCTTCTTTGAAGACACATGCTTGCTGTAAGCGCTCTTATCATGTCTGCTTGCTTGTAGGTAGAAAAATGTTACCCACATCAGTATGTCATGGCACAGCTCACCATTACAGCTGTAAGGCAAACACACAGGAAGAGCTGGGCACAGATACACGTGTGCGAGCGTGCCGTCTGATAATCGCCTAAGCCGGTTCAAGCGCTGGTTGCTGCAGCCCCACCTTGCACCGATCTGTGTCAGCAGCTAAACTGCCCTAGACTGTTACAGGACCATGACAATGTTCTGCTCGGATTGGCCAGATCCTAAGGAAGAATTTGAGAGAGAAACTAATTTGCTCAGCTCCAACGTTTACTAACAAATCAAGAACCCCAAACTGATGAGAAGGTGATGAGAAGGGGTTTGTAGACAAACCTCAGCTCTCCCTGGGACTATACAGGAAGCACTAGGAGTGCTTCCATGGACTGTGCGTAAAGGCACTGACTTCGGCAGGATCAATTACCAAGGAGCAGAGATCAGTCACGTTTATTGCAGGAGCATCCCAGTTACACACTCACCTTTAATGAAACATTCTTCCCAAATGTAACATCACCTGACACCGTGAGATGATCCAGCTCCAGCATGTCTGGAATACTTTCAAACCTCCGCAGGTAATCTTGAACCTTTTGGAGAGAGGACAGAATAGAGACAGTTTTAAATCCATCTGTGGATTAAGACAAGTGTGGGAGCTTCTTGAAAACTCCTTTCAGGGACCTTTCTAGAATCTACATCTGACTTAACGTAAGAGTTGCTACTTTGAAAGCAACGTCGTATTGTCATTTCTGTTAGCGAAAACTATGAGAAACAGTACGGGCAGTATCCCACCAAAGTTGGGCAAGCTCTAGAGAACGCACAACCCAATTCACCTTCCGTTTCCTCAGCTGATGGGGTAAAGGAGCACCCAACAGCAGTATGACACTATGCATACATGTTAAGAAGTACTTTGTATTCTAACAGCCTAACAGTTCTTTACAAAGAGCAAAAGGGAATGCCCAGATGGGCACAGGTAGATAAAGCAAACCTCACTTTTAATTTATTTATTGCAATAGACTGTATTTTTATTCAAAGAGATAAAAACAAAGTATAATTATAGGAGTTTACCTTTGTGAAAGAACTTCCCAGTTTGACAAGAGGCACTGTTGGAAATTCACGCTTCTCGCTCATTGTTAGAGATCCAGCATTAAGGCTATACAAATTAGACATCACAAGCAAGAGATCTGACGTGGTCTTAACAGGCAGAAAACGACTACGAGGTACGTTTATCCCCAGAGAGTTCTCAAAACTCTTAATAGCAGCACCAACTGCAGTCTCCAACTGGATAACATTCAAGCCTCCATCCAGAGTCTGGAAGAGAAAACTCGGGTAAACACAACCAGCAGGTAACGGCACTTAGAACTAGAGACGAGCGTAAGTCAGAGCTCTGCGGTTACCGACAGACTGGCTCCTTTTTGAAGGCAGCAGTCCCTGTTTAGTTACGTAGAAACAAACAGTTCTTTCGAGTCCGTTTCCTCTAAAATCTCCCTAGCTGATTACCTTTGGGTTAACAATGATCTCCATGTCAATGGCGTTTTTCTCTTGCAGCCTTTTAATCGCAGACAGAGCAATCCACAAATTGTTGGTATTGAATATTTTGAATTTTGACACGGACTTGAATTCATCCACGTGTGCTTTTGGGACCTGAGCTATCTCCACCAGCCTCAGCTTGTTTTCGTATTGCGTAAGCGTGCCACCCTGCAAGGGTCAAAGAAGAAGTTTTAAGTCCTGTTCATGAGATGCCAGAGAAACCCTCCCCTTGCCCCAAACAGATGCACTGTTTTGTTGGCATTTGAAGTTGAACCTCCGTGAAAACATGTTGCTTGTGTTCAGCTACCAGGTTACTAATTATAGAGTATGTTTAAAGTACAGTCAGAACTGTCGAACGATCATGTTTCAGCACTCCAAGACAGTTAATTCTTTTAATGAAAGTTGTTGAGAATCTTTTGCAAGTGCTGCTGTTGTCGAAAAAATCACCTTCAGCAGTACTCTGCTAGATTGCAGAGCAAAATCTAAATTAAATCTAATAGTTCTGTATTTGTGGCACTTACTGGAGAAACAAGTGGTACTTCAGTAACCTGAACTGTATTCCTACAGTGCATTTCTGTGGTTTTATAGGACTAAGTCGGAGCTTTCTTAATATCTAATGAATACAGAGAAAATCACGTTTCCTCCCCACCCTCACATTTAAAAGAACAGAGGCAAAGTCAAGTTACAGGACAAATTAGTGCATGCTAGCAGTATTTGATACGTGCCATAAACATCTGACACGTTGTTAAACCTGGACTTTGTACAAAGTCAAGCGGTTTGGGCAGGAGCAGGCTGGCAGCCATGCCGAGCTGGGTTGTGCAATGCACACCTTGACAGCTGGGTAAGTAGCTTAGGCAGTTTTCAGTCAGCAGAGATACAACTGCTGTATCCCACCCCTCAGAGCTCTACTTTTACCATCCTCAAACTTCTCCCCTGCGTTAAGTGACACTTTGGAGAAGGTATGGAGGTTGTGACCTGCACCCTGCAGGTCTGAAAACTTGTGTTTTCAGTAATCAGTCAAGTCCAGGCTGTCCTTGTCTGCTGTTGCCCAGAACCTAGATCCAATTTGTTCCACGAATTAGAACTTCATAAACATGCTGATTTTGTGCATCTCAAATTAGATCACAGCTGATGTGTTAAATGGTGCCTAAAATAGCTATAAGACGATTCAACGTATGTCTGAATTCATGCATACAGAAGAGACAAGAGGCTGAGATTTTCACCAACATGCCAGGCATTCAGACAGACTTGCACAGCTATCTCCCTTTACCTTCACATCCGCCCTGGTTTTGTTTGTGACTTCCATGACAAATTCACAGCGTTTTCCATTGGGTGGGTTCATAAGATGATTAAGAATGTAAAGGTCCACAGTGGCACCCAAGTTATCTATATTGGATACAAAAATATACTCCTTCCCCTCTCCGATAAGGTTATCCAGCAGACCAGAGTTATAGAAACTGGCGTAGATATCTCCATGGCCTGGGGGATACCAGCACTCCGTATTCTCTCCTGAGTAAGACACATCCTTGGCTATTGGCAGCAGAGTTTCCTTGTTAATTCTAGGATACCTGGGAAGACAATGGGTGTTGTAAAGTTCTCACCAATGATGTCGGACTAGCATAAAGACAAAATACAATAGTAAAGGTGCAACTACATGGGCTTTTTCATATAGCTTTTGAAGGTATGCTTTCTAGATTAGCGTAAGTACTCTGAATTGAGAGACCCCTCCAAATACTGAGCTGTCACTGAGAAGCTAGAGAATGCAATCTCTCATTCAAGGATTTAAAGCCACAGTTCTCAGACCATGCTGTAAAAAAGCTTTCCTCTGACACACAGGTTCAGAGCATGCCAAGTACACCTCTGACATCATCAGCCACTTTAGATAAGAGTTTGTTCTTGATAAGGAAGCCATGTTCTGTCTCCCTCCAGAGCCCAGGTACCCTAAAAGCAAATTCAGGAATCAAGTGGCCAGCATCCAGTACACCATTATTCATACATCTCTTAGAAACTGTGTCCCCCACGCACTCCTCTCCCTAATTTTAATACATTGCCTTTGACTCTGCTTAACACCCTGATGTTTCAGTCTTTCAGAGAGGCCCAAAATAGAGACTGAACATGGGTACACACTATTGCTGCCTCAGCATCTGAAACTAAAAACCCACACCATTTGGAATATGGATAAATGCGAGCTAGTTTTTCCTTCCACCCCAAGTGGAGTAGTTTTCTGATACCTGCTTTGATTAAAAGTATATATCTTCACACGGCTGTGACTGTATTTCTGCAAGATTTTCTTTGTGTCATCGTCGGTGTTGAAGGAATTCATGAGAACAAGAGGAACATCGGTGTTGTACGATTTGTTTAAATGCTGAGATGGGAAAGAAATGGTAAATTCAGCATGTATTATTAGCTTTAACTCCTGACACCTAAGATTTTGAGAGAAAGAAATTAGATAGAACAGCCTGGAAATAATAAATGCATGACATGAGAGACGCGCTTATGCTGACAGAAAGGATAATAAATCAGGTAAAGGAAAACAAATCCTTGTAAGTAGTAAAGATAAGGCCCACATTAATTAATGCATAATTAATCTTTGTTTTTAAATCTGCATCAAGATTTAAAATTTGAAAAGCATGACACCATAAAATGATTATTTTAAATTTTAGGCTACTGTTGATTATAAAAGGCATGTTTTCCCTCAAATTATTAAAAGTCTGTCAGGGTGAAGTTTGAAAACCTCTGCACAGTTAGCACTTTTGAGCCTTCTTGGCAGGCTAGGAGATGGACAATAGTATCAAGAGTACATAAAGAATGAAATGTCACCATGTTAATTATTTGGGAATCTACATATATTTCAGCTCTATTTGGGAGCTGAAATACACAAGAGCATTTCCATGTGCACAGCACAGCAAAGGCAAAAATCAGAAAACATGACAGCGTTCCACCAAAAATAGTGTGCAGGAAAAAAAGATACTTCGGTGAGTTTTAAGCTTTGTGCATCAGATCGCCCTCATCTGCTGGGGAGTGTTTGGGATCATTACCCTCTGGTGGAGTCGGAGACTTCCACAATGACCCTTTTAAGAAAGCACCCGCAACACCAAAGGATTAGGACTGCATTAGTTGGATATAAATTTAAGTCTGCTATAGAACTGTCTAACATACATGGGAGAGTCACGCCAAACAAACACCACACTGAGGCAAAAATTGTTGGAACTCCAGAAACTATGGAACAGGCACACCCAATTTCCTACTCTAATGACCATCTTAATTATCTGCCGTAAGAGGAATATTCTGCATTAAAAACATAAGCTGAAATGTCTTCTCTCCACACCAGCAGCTGTTATTTTCTTTTACTTTTCTTTTTCCAGAGGAAAACCCCAGCAATCACTTCCAGTATGAGAGTTTTAATTCGACAAGGAACTTGGAGCTGCTGTGAAGAGCTTTGTTCTAATGCACATAAAAAAAGCTTTTAAAGCTAAACTTAAACTTGCACCTGGAGGAGTCGGAAACAAGCCCAGGAGTTAGCCGTGCCAGGCCAGCTCTACAATTCGATTGCTTGTGTTTCAGGGGACAATCACCACTGTCCAGGTTGGTGTGCACAGGCTGAATTACACTTGTGCTAACATGTGTGGAGTGGACAGAGTTCAATCGCCGATTGCTCCGTCCCTTTCATGCCTGTTCTTTCCAAAGCAATTCACTTCACCACCAGCACTGGGACCAGACCTCATTGCCCTCTCCTCTTCCTTTTGGCAAGCCTCCACTGTGATCTCTCTTAAAGAGTCATACAGGAGAAGCTCAGTGTGTCTTGCTTCCTCCAACGTAGAAAGAAAAGCCCATCAAAAGTTACCTCAATCTGCTGAACTGTCAGATCCAAGAAGGTGTTCTCATTCCGCACCCCGATAAGACTTTTTGGGCCTTTACAACCCATGCTTGTGCCCAAGCCGCCATTTAGTTTCACAACCACCAGCTTGTTCAAGACAGAAGCAATGTTATCGGGCAGTCCTCTGGCCTTTATCTTCTCATAGGGCTGGATCTGTAAAAACAAACAAAAAAACCCCAGCAGTCAGATATTTGGAAGGAAATTGCTTTCTCCTAAAAACCTTCAAAGCTTAAAATTTGGCAATAATACCCACATTTATTTATATGATTTATGAGACTAAAGAACATTTGCAAAATGAGTCTACAATAATCTGATTTGTTACAATACAAATAACCCAATTTGTTACTACAATAACCTCTTTTCTTGAGAAGTCCTACAGACTTTGTGACACCAGTCACAATCAGCTTCATCCAGATGAAAAGACGGCTCTGCTCTTCCAGGTAGGGGGAACTGACTCGATGGTGAAGAGGGGCAAGGAAGAAGTCAGGCCAGTTATGCCACTTACCACAACCCTCCTCTTGTCCTGCAGAAGGAGAGGGGGTCTCCTTGTGAGCCACCTAACTCACCTCCCCAGTAAGACGACCCCCTTCAGTCAGGCCACAGTTTAAGAACACAGGCCCTGCATGCGGGACATAAAACTTTTCTTCCCTGAGCAGCTTAAACTCGCAGCAGACTTTTTTTGATACTTTGCTCTGAGGTTGTCAGAGGCAACATTCTTGGCCAAAGGTTGGTTCTTTGATTCAGTCTAAACCGATTTTTATTCCAACTACTAGTCCAACACAATAATTCGTCTCTCCCAATAGCATGCTACAAAGTGGAAGTTCCTAGTTCTTATCCTGCTATTTTCAGGATGCGTTCATCCAGCTCACATTAAACCTTGCAGAAAGTCTTCTACCTTGCTGACAGCTATATCCTACAGGTTTAAAAACAGAGTATGGGCTACATTTGGGACTAGCGATGGAGAGCAAAATCAGGCTTATAATGACAGTATGCCTTGCATTAGGCATTGCTTGTCCCCTAATCCAAAGCATCTAAGTCAAAGAAACAAAGGTAACAATGCAATGATAGTATTGTGCCAAAACTGTTAGAGCAAAATCAATACAATTATCCTTTAGCCTGCCCTTCGAGAGATTTTCTTTTGAAGAAAAGCCTTAGTGTTTGTGCTGTGTGTATTCTAGCGACAAGAAAAAGATTTTAGTTCTGATAAGGGGTGTGTAAGATCCACAGCTGATTTCCAAAAACAAATACATACAGGGTAATTTTCAGAACTATGTTTGCTTTGGGCAAGTCAGGCTGGGGTTCAAATGGAAATTCACATTGCACTGGAACAAGAGTCTCATTTCTTACTCAGACACGCGGGGGTAGAGAGGAGAGTTTGCGCAATCCCAGCATTCCGGTACGCCACAGGCAGCAGATTAGAGCAGATGCCTCCCATTAGGGAAATTCTGCCTTACACAGGATCTGGAAAGCTTATGGTATATATTTAAAGATAAGATCACTCCACGTGGAGTTATCATGGCTCAGGCAGCAAGCAGTAATACAATCACTGCCATTTCACAAAGGACAGACACAGGAACATCTTTCCAAAGTTCCCAGTGCTTTTCAGGAACAGAAGTGTGCAAAAAGCAGAATCTTGCTGTGTTTTGTCAACAACAGAGATTGTGCTCAGGTTGGGTAGACACCTTGAAAAACAACTGTTCTTCTCACTAACAAAGATATGATAAGCACTGATTTTAATGTACTGAAGGTATATCAGAAAGCTTAATGAGCGATTCACTACCAGCAGGATCTACAGAGATTTACACTCAGAGATTTACTACTTCCCCATCCACTCTAAGGTTAATACCACTCTGTATTAGATTGCAAATGGATTTAAAACATTTAGGTTTGAGCTTTAGCTGGGTGGGATGCAAGTCACACCCACAATGTTCAGACGCTGTCTGAACAGCCAAAAAAATTATTTCAACTTCCAAGTCTCACTACGTTCTTCTTGCATCACTCACAATATAGCTCTCCAAAAAGAAGAAAGTCTGCCACTCAGTTTGGGGCCAGACTGCCTCAAAATCATTTGCTTTTGCTAAAGTGCCAACTACCTTTTCATGCCTTCACTATCATGCCTGAAACTAGCTTATGCAGAAAGCTCAGACTAAAATCCTGATGAAGTTAACAGTTCCATCCAGACCCTCCAGCAAGGACTTAGTTCATTGGATGTTGCATCAGCTACAACACAAAATTTATAACTCAGCGTCACTAAATATTTCAGTTTCTTCTGGCACAGGCATTGGCAATGACAACTTGGCAATGAAGCCCTGGATCTTGAAGGGTCTTTAATTCAGAGAATAACAAATGTCAAGAACTCAATTTCAAGCAGGATCGTTGCAGCATCAGGACTGCTGGATGCCAGTGCTACCATCTAGCAGTTCCAGTCATGTGTAGGCACTAATATGCAGAACTACCTCATCACCTATGAGCGTACACACAAGCATAAGAAGTGCTCCACAGTAATAAAAATCAATTCTTGCTTTAAGGGTTTGGAACAGTGGACTTGACAAGTAAGTGCTGATGGGGAAATACTTCAGGAACAAAAATGGGCAGGAATGACATGGCTAACAGATGCATGACTACAGTGTTACTCATTTGAGACATGTCTCAAAACTGTGGTTTGGGATTGTTCTAAGATGACATACCTAGCTGCTTTTGGTTTTGCAGACAATGTCACAAAAATGATTTTTCAGAACAGTTTCCATGAGGCAACGTTGGGAGTTTGACTAACGGATTTCAGAAGAATACTCCCACTGCAAGGAAGCTTGCAAGAGTTTGTCAGAGACAGACAAAATGAGCATCAGTGCTGTCATCGTGGGTAGACTGGAAAGGAATACACCCATATTAGTCAATACGTACTTACAGAACAACAAGGAAATATTTACTCAGCACCAAGGGACAGTTTTAGAAATAGCACCAAGTGAACCCTTAAAACCTGTTTCCAGAGTTGAAGATTAGGAAGAGGTTTTGCTTTTGAGTAAGAGCATGACATTCTTTCTTGTCCTTCATGATATAGTTCATTGAGATGACAACCTGAGCTGCAGACAAGAATCTGAACGCTGGGGGAAAAAAAAGCCTCTAATAGACAAGCTCCTTTCACACTCACATTGCGTCGGATGCTGTCTTTACATCCTAGATGAGGTTTTGCATTGCTGTTCTGAGGTTAACCTGATCGCTGCAGTTCTCTCAGAGGCCTCCCAGCAGGACTTTGCTATTGCTTCCAATTTAAACAAACAGATCACTGCAATCTACATCAACAGGATTAAATTACACTTGCCACATCCATGTTCTTTACCTCCTCTCCTTGTTAACCGACACTCTGACTGAATATACGTTCTTCTCTGAAGACTGTAACAGTAATGGGTCCCAACTATGCTAGCTATCACTGTAAGCCTTTGGACATATGGAAGCAAAGCATCTGGAAGGAAAAAACAAGTCAGAGGTTTACCAATATAGTGTGAAATGGGTCCAATCTTCTGTTGTCATCGTCTGGAGCTTACAAGTTGCTTGCCTATCGGTATTAGTTGTTACACTGAAAACATGGAGGTCAGGGATGAAATCTCCCATTGCAGAGAAAAATGGAGGAATATTACAGGACAATCATTTCTGTTTCAATTTACTGACAGGAGCCTTTACTTGTCAGTAGATGCTTCAGGAAAGAACCGAAAGCTACATTCAAAGAACAAGTACAACGGATAACACATAGGATGACCCATGGAAGTCTGATCAGAAATTCTGCTCCTGCATAGCACAGTCCCATGGCATTGGGGCAAAAGCCTGAAACACCTTTCCAACCTAATCTGAAAGTCAGAAGTAGCTTACATAAAATAGAAAATTAAAAGACAAAGCCTATAAATGCAATAAACTATTCACGAACTTTTTTAAGCTGTTAAAAATAAAAAAACCAAACCAACAACCCCACACTTTGGCACATTTTTGGGTGCTTTTATTTTTTTTTTATAGATATACACACATGTGTATGTCTGTATGTGTATATGCACACACACACACATATATACCTAAACAGATACTTTGAGCTCTACTAGGTATCAGCTGAAGATCACATTTTCCAGAATTCTCAGTGCTTTGGACTGATCAAGCAGCAAACCAATTCTCCAAAACAATCACAGGGAAATAAATTCACACTGGGCAGAGTAAGTCATTGCTTTCTAGGCCATGATACTTGTAGTGCAAGATTCTCAAAGGCAGCCGAGCACCCCACCACCACCTCATAAAACAAGGTCATCCATACGGGCAATTATAAATCACTTGCAAGATTACCAACCAACTTTCCAAACGAGTCTTGTGTGTACCAACCTCTGTGCTGTTCTAACAAGACCAGGAGGAGAGTACGCTGTGAGGTTTTGTAGCTAGGAAAAGAAAATTCAACTGGAACTGAACAGAAGCACTCAGAGAAAATCTGCATATATTCACAGATGGATACTTGTCCCAGAGAACTCAGTACTGCAGTCTTTATTCTGAAGCCCTTCTAAAATTATCACTCTTTACCCCTTCTAAAAGCTCATACTGTTCTTACCTATACTAGCTAGACTAATAATTCTGGAATTCTGGTCTTTAAGAAATCAACTTTTATCTAATAATTCCACAAGTCATACCCCTCAGGAAAGAATAATCTGGGAGAAGTTACACTGCAGGTCACCTGAAAAGGGTTTCACGTAAGACACATTTCACTTTCCACGGTATGTCCCCTACATGACTGACATATTAAAAAGGAGGTGGAGGCAGGGTAAATACAAGCAGGGTTTGAGGAAGGAGATGGAACTCTCATGGTCAGCGAAAAAAAGAAAAGAAAAAATACTCAAGAAACTTAAGTTCGCTCTCAATTTTTGAGAGTGCTCAACCCACCTCCTGTCAGAGCAGGATGTCTAAGTATAATCCAAGCAATCCTAAAGAAAGAGATATTTATTATGAAGTGAAGAAGGCATGGAAAGAAGTTTGTTTGCAGGTATTTTTCCCTAGCTTTCTTCTGTGACATTTACCAAGTATGATTATTTGATTAGGAGTTTGTGCTAGGAAGCAAAATTTCATTTGAGATGATGCATGCATCTCACCTGACCCAAACTGACCTGATTTTGCAAGACTCTTACCGTTCTCTCTCCCTTGTCAAAAGGTGCTACATAGCTAAGGGACATATTTGAGAACGAGCCAGTACAGGCCATAAGGAAGGAGAGAGATACTCTTTCTAATCCTGCCCTCCTTTCAGCCCTCTGTCACCTTAAGTTAGACCTCTGTCTAAGTTCTTTTTTAAACAGCTTGCCTTGCCTGGGAATCTCCCATCAGTCTGTTTCAGGGTCTTATCATAACCCTCCTGTTTGACATTTGCTCCCAATGTCCTACCCAGTAATTTTCAGTCCTTTACAGAACTTGAAAGTTTTTTCCACTGAAGGTGTGCAAAACTTTGAAAATAGACAATAGCTTTCCCTCTCCACAAAGCTGCTCATTCACTCACATCAAATTGCTGTAATTGAATCCCAGGTCTTATCTTTACACAGGGAACAGTTTATTCCTTTCATTGTTGCAACTACCTTTTTACATATTTAAAAGACTTACCACTCCCCAGAGTCTCACCCCCTCTCGACTAAAAGCAACCCCCTTTTCTTCAGCCTTCCTTGTAAGTCATGTTATCTAGAACTCAAATTTCTCACCTTGGCCTCTATTGAAGGTGGATTTTTCTCCCCAAAGCAACACTTCATTCAGTGTTACAGTACAGAAGAGAGAGACATCACATGTTTTTGAAGTTAAAAGAAAACACTCAACCTTGGAAAAACCCTAGACTTGCTCTAAAACAGCATCATTCTTCAACGCTTTAGAGAGCAGCACTGCATCTGTTCTGGAAGTAACTGGACAGCCTGCCTTTCAGTTGGAAACAGAGCCTCAATTGAATCACCACAGAGAGGCTAAGAGAAATCACAAATGTGTGAGGACACAGAAGTCCCGCAATATGCCAAGATCACTACACTGGGAAAAGCAAGAATTCGTAGCACAACTACACCGTTAGTTACGCAAGAGTCAAAAGACAGCCTAGGGCCACAGATGAATCAATAAAATGAGGTTAGGTTTAATACGAAGTATTTATTTCAGTACTAAACAGGGCTGAAAAAAATATTTAGTGCTTTTTCAGCAGCAGTTCAAGTGGCAGGTTATCAGTTATAACAACATAGATGACACTAGAAAATTACACTCAAAAAACCCCACAGTCAACTACTTGTTTCAGATTCCTCGCTTTTACTGAGCTGCTGTAGATTACAGAAGTTGCTAAATGAGCTATATAACCCAGCCCACTTGCCATATGTCCCTTTCAAATTACTTAGTAGAATGGATTGCTGGAAACAGTCTCATCTGAGACATGCAACCTTCTTTCACGGGCAGGAGGGAAATGGGAACAACAAGGGTCCTACCTACTTCCCCTCTAACACAAGTTACCATTTACTCCAGAGAAGGTACCAAATGGTAAGATGGCATCTGGCCCATTTTGTTCCCCTGCTCAAAGAACAGCTAACAAAATAACACGAAAGAACTTGACACATATGTTAAGCAGGACCTGATGTTCAGGAACACATACAACATACCTCAATAAATAATTATTTTTCAGTTAGAATCCAACGTGTTGTCCTACGTGATTTCACAGAACCATGGCAGATATATCCACTCTATGGGCGACTACATCATTTGCTACAAGTAGCAATTATCAGTTTTATGCTCCTTACAGACTGTCACTTCATCGCAACTTACAGAATCTTCTGGAGGTCTCTGAATCTTCCCCCAGTCTACAGATGGTCCCTTTTCTTGTAGGAATCTATGAAATAGCTTCTTAAATCCTTCCAGGTCCTTTTTAGTGTGCTACAAAGAAGAAATGCATTAGTTAATTCTGGTATTTAATGCATACCTATTCAATCATGGAAGCATTTCTACAAACTTGATGTACAATCTATTCACAAGTGTAATTTTATCAGCACTGAAGTAGACACGCTAAAAGTTAAGTAAAATTCTAAAAGGTACCAAAAGCTCGTTTCCACTAAAACTCAAGGTACAAAACCAACTTGGATACCTAAAAGACAAGTCTTTAGTCAAAATCATAACCATTAGAATTTGGCCCAATCTTTAGGATAACAGTTTTACCCTCCCTTTCTGTAATCCACTAAAGATTACATAGAACCTTTAATAACTAAAGAAGATTAAACACTTAATAACTCTGTCACCTGGTTTATATGGAACTGAAAGTCTCCTACTAACATTGTATCCAGGCTACTCTTCCACACAGGATCAGAGCACGTCCTAAAAATAAGGATCGTGGTATTCTGTGATTTGTCTCCCTGTATAATATTTGCCTCAATTTCCTGCATCTAATTTCTCATGCTCTGAGTTGCGTCCATATCATGCTCCTTACCTCTAGCTCATTTGAAGGTGCGGTCGCAAGTATCTTATCAAGTTCTACTTTCATTGAATACTCCAGCTCTTGTCGAATGACTTCCTGAAACTGTGAAGTGCCAGCTTGAGACATTGCTTTGCTGAAATCTTAAATAAAAATAAAAACACAGGTTAAAGGAAAAAGAGGAAAACTAGCTTATTTAGACTATAAATAGCCTTCAATTTTCTTTTAAAAATTAATAAACTCATATAATCTAGTCTCATTTTATTACTGTGCTAGCACTCCAGCAATCTGAAGGTTTTGTTCTTAGTAACTCGGGGAACAGACCTTAAATTGGTGCCACAGAACAACCAACCTTCTCTCAAAACTCAAAAAAGTCTCAAAAGACCAATGATCCATCACAAGAAGTGTCCAAAAATCCCCAGCAGTACACTTTTTTGCTAGAGAGCCAAAGAATTCACATCCTACTGCATCAACATACTTTAGCAAGTAAAAATGTGAAAAAGCTTTTCACTAAAAAAATCCTTTTACGTAGAACATTGTGATCAAGGATATCCTTCTGTTCACACAAGCAAATAAAAACATATGCTTTAATTATTTATACAGTGCGCTTTCACAAGATCCTCAGTTTGTTCCAGTAAATATTCCCTTACTTTATCGTGTGAGTATTTTCACACTACAGCATGCATTTCAGTTACTAAGCAACCTAGAAAATTAGTCTGTCTATCACTTCAGCATTTGTTTTGCTTTTGAAAGTGATAAGCTCCATAAATGTGAAAAACAGTAAATACACAAATGTTCTCTAAAGTCCACATCGCAGAAAGAAACAGGAGAGAACATGACTTTATTTTCCAACAGAAAGCATTTGAAGCGAGTGCATTCTCAAAAGACATTCTGAGTATGTTCTCTAAAGACCTCAGTTAATTTAATTTCTGACAAATCCCTTGAGTAATCACTTCTCTGTAACACAGAGAGTGATGTATTGCCAAATATAGCTGGATTTTAGAAACACCCTGAATACTAGTGCAAAAAGGGACAAGAGGAAACTTTGCAAGCGAACAGAGCGATACCGCCAGAAAATGTTGTTAGAAGAGAAACCTGCATTTAAAGTTTACTTATTTAGAACATGCATTAAACAGCTATTCTATTGAGAATGTCTAAGAAAGCCAGAGGCAGTTCATTTTAATACAATTTTGATTTTATGTTATTTTTTTAAGCAAAGTATTCCACAGCCTCAGACTCAGTGACAGTATCTAATCCTTGCTTTGAAGCCCACAGAAGCCATTTTCCTGACTGCACTGTTTTGCAGGTAGGGGAGGGGAAAAAAAAAAAAAAAAAAAAAAAAGACAGACAGACAAGTGCTGCAGTGCACATACTGTGTGTGGTGCAACACAGGGGAAACGCCAGCTCAAGATGAACAGTACAATGAACACTAGGTTCTTTTTTTAATCAAATTCTTCATTCAGTAGTAAAAACAAGTAATAGTTGAAAGCCCGTTAGGCGTATCTTTCCAGGTCAAATATGTAAAAACAAGGACAGCTCTTCATTAGGAAGCACCTTCTCCTACAGAAAAACGAGGAGGTCTATACCAGTTTAATACTTTCATACCGAACTGCTACAAGTACTGTCTTTTCATTCACACATTTTGGGTTGATGCGTATTGAAACACTGTTTAAACTTCCACAGAAACAACTGCTAGGAGATACTTTCAGATGTTTGTAATCCTCCCTGCAACACGTTGTAATGCATGACTTCTGTTACAGCAACAGTGGCCATTTCTCACAGTTCATCAGCCTGTAAAACATCTAAACTTCCCAATATGATGCAACGCATCTCAGAAGAAACTCTGCAAATATCAAGTATTCAACAGAGACTGTCATCCATGCTGTTAAACACATTGAGGTGAGTAAAGCAGAGCCAGCTCGCAACTTTCCCAGGCTGCCATGTAAGTAGGAAAATCTTGTTCGCTCATATTAGCCAAAAGACTTGTATCTACCAGACAAAAGCATTTAGAGATTAAGTAATATCACAAACAAATCAAAAGAAAAAGGCATCATAAAAGTAAATGCGTGATAATGTCCTAGTTTGTTTGGGTTTTTTTTTTATAACACTATAAATTCTCCACAACTTAATGAACAAATGCTAAATGCATTTGGTCACCAACATCCTTGCAGAGAAGCAAAGCAAACCTGTTGCTTTTTCCAAACGCCAAGTGTCAAGCACGCAGACCAGTCAGCTAGATGGGACGTTTCTTACCGAAACCCAGACCGCCAAAGCTACCAGTGCTGTTGGCTGCACCCTTCATTGGCAACAGAGAACATTTAGGCTTTACAGTGACCATTTAACAACTACTGCAACCACTCGGTCTCATCCAGATTCAACATGCCAGGTCATGGTTGCTTGGGGAGAGCATTATTAGTGTTATTAGTACTATTATTATTATTATTTGGGGGAAAGAGAGGAAGGACGTGGCTGGAGTCCATAAAAACATGTGTTTGCCTGGTGCAGGAAAAGTATCTGTTCTGCATACGTAAGAATTTGAATACTGTAACTAAGCAGCCAAGAGAAATAGCAACTCAAAGCTTTTCTGCTTTTAACATGCCATTGCAAGGCAGAGGCTTTTAAGCGTTTATCTTAGGAGATGTCCACCAGGATTTGGACTGGATGGGGATCTGTGGAACTCTCTAAAAGCTCCCCAAAGCAAGACCACAACAGCAGCATCGGTGCATCCACTCTAAACAAACGAACTCAGTATTAGTTATTCCTGTGTTGCTGCCCCTCAGAGTTTTTGGGAAGAAGCTGGTGTTTATGCACCTCAGCCTACCACTAGCAG
This sequence comes from Gymnogyps californianus, assembly GCF_018139145.2. Lineage (NCBI taxonomy): Eukaryota > Metazoa > Chordata > Aves > Accipitriformes > Cathartidae > Gymnogyps > Gymnogyps californianus. Next base: position 11,669,138 of record NC_059473.1, read on the forward strand.
AAAGACAACTGCAGTCCTTTAACATGAGCTACTGTTAAATTTAACAGCTTGGATGAAGGTTGATTTCTCTTTTCACCCTAGCAGCAACAAGGAAGTAGAAAGGCCAGTGCAACTGCATATCTGAAAGCAGTTATTTCCTACAGGCAAGTAAAATTTCCTAAGGCTATAATGAAAAGCAGTTATTGTGCCTCTAAAAATCAGATGGGAGGCAGGGGTGTTGGACAATTGCAGGAAGAGATTTCCAAGGGTACGTGTGGCCATAAACTCTCAAATTATTTTTAAAAAGAAATGCCTCTTCCAAGCTATTTCACAACCAATGCCTCAGATTTCAGCCTAAGCCCACTTTTATGGGACCAGTGTTCTTGAACACTCATCTGAAGGAAGAAAAGGGTGGGATAAGGTAGCGGAAGACTCTTGGGGGACCAGCCCACGCAGGAAATTAGCACAGAACAGAAGAGCATGACTAAATAGTTGAGGCTTCAGAAAACACTGAGCTTTGCAAAAATGACCACCCGAGATATCTTATTTTAATGTCTTCAGTAGAAAGTGCTTCCTCAAGTAGTAGAGAAAGGACAGCTCTTTAATCAAGTTCACAGTGGTGTCTGACGCGTGGAAAGTTTCACTCAAACCCTCCTGCCCCCACCGGTATTTCTAGCACGCTTTTGTGCTCTGCTCTCACTGCTAACCTGCCCCCTGCCCTCACAGCATGAGCTACAGCGTACGGCATAGTATCTGCAGGTTTATGACACATAACTTTATAATTGACATATGAAAAAACACAATCTGATAAATCAGACCAAGCTAATAAAAAGGAGGTCTTCGTACACTATCAGACACAAAATAAGGGACAGTTGTCCTCAGGAAAACTGCACAAGAACAGAAGAGCGGTGACCCCTTACTTAGGGGTTTGCACGTATTTCCTTTCTGCTGTCCTTCCTCTTATTCTACATTAAAAGCAGAGAATGCCTTAAGATTGATTAGTTTTGTTCATTAATTCACTCAGTAAAGAACTTCACTGCCTTGGTACTCAGTATACAAGGACCCAGCACAGGAGGGAGTTGTGGGACAAGTCCAGCAAGAAGTCCCCTCTCTCATGAAAAAATTGGGAATCTTTTGGGCTGAGGGTTATGAATCGTAATTACTTTTGCAATCCAAGTAAGTATACAGAAAGACCTACAGCAGAAAATTATTTAGGTCTCCTTGGAGCCAGACTACTTGCATAAAAATCAAGAAGGGCAGCCAGTAAGTTAAAACACGCAGCTGAACTTTAAATGCTCTATTCTTGAACTCCGTACTGAGGGTACAGAGCGAATGCCTTAACTTCCACCAACTCCACTGAAAGTTCAAGGCAATTTTTATCCCTGATGAGGATAAAATAAAATCTCTTTAAATACCCACACTATAATGCGCAATGCTAAGAAATATTACTTCGTTGGATTTTTAGAACTGAACATACCCACTCAGCCTTTACGAACATTCTTCTTTTCCTACTACTAGAGACAAAACTTGTCAACATAGGTTGGACTGAAGCATACATGAAGTGAAACCTATACGCTTGCTCTCTCCTTAACAGACGAGCATGTTAGCCTGAGCTAACTCAGAAGTTTGCAATGTAGGAAGCCGTTCTTCCCAGCTGAGCGCACCAAGAGTTTAGGTGTTACGGTCAGACACAGCTGGATTTCTCAGTCTAGCAGCTGATCTTCATGCTAAAAATATCACTTGACATTGGCAACATGTTTTAGTACTCTTCGCCTGATAAAAGAGTACTTAAACAGCGGATACTTTTTTTTTTAAAAAGCTTTTAGGGCTGTCAAATCTTTGGCAATACTTTAAAAACTGGTTATGATCTTTACATAGGTTTCTCCAGCTTTCAGTTTCATAAATAATATCACTTGCCTGCAAGATGGCTACCTCCAGCAGTAGGCTGAGATAAGCCAATTTCATTTAAAAAGAACAATTCGGAATGTATTTTACAGCAATAAGAAGCTTATCTTGATAACTTTCAGAGCAGCTAGTTGAGCAACGTGGCTGTAACACTTCCCCCCTTCAGCTCGCTGCATTTTGCCCAGGTGCCACAGGACATTTGCAGACAGTCGATGCATTTATACAGCAAGTGTGGTACAGTCCTCGACATCCACTGGGTGAGCGACAGCGATTTCCCAAAGCCTGCGAAGGCCCTTGGTTGCCTGCAACGTCCAAGTTCGTATAGCAAAAGACCTACTCGTGATCTTTCTACAGGCAACATTACATTTGTTGACAGGCCTGCGTGGATTTATATTAAGGAAACCTACAGGCATGGATTTCATTACAAAATGCACACACGCACCATTAGGAACATCGGAAAGGAGGGAAAGAAAACTGCCACAGCAATGCACCAAAGTCATTTTTCTTCCCAAAATGACCTCTTGTGGGCTGGTTCCCTGTTTCGCAATAAAGGAATCTGAAACTCAGACCACGTACACATATGCTCACGCATGCAGAGAGTAAAGGAGAGCACCGGAGCCTATCGGGATCTAAAAATGCCAAAATATACTCAAGCCTCCGGAAAAAAGTGAAGACGTTCAACCTCATCGCTCTTCCTCCCTCAACTTTAACCGACTGCTTAGTGGAGAGGGGAGATTTGTGCTTGCAAGATCCCCCTGTATGCTCCAGATCCTGCCTGCGCATCAGCCGCGGACAGAAGCCCTGCCACTACAACCGCCCGGTTTCACTGCACGCCTGTACCGCCCGAGAGAGCCACGCATCCACCGAGGTAAGCGAACCGAGCCGAGCAGAACCGGCGGAGGCCCCGCTGCCAAATAACGAATAACGCTTCGAGGAAGCCCTCGCACATCACAACTCGGCTGCCGATGGGGCTGCTACACCTACTGCTGCCTGCGCTCTACCGGGCTGCTGGAAAGGCAGGAAAGAAAAAAAATAGCAGAGATCTATGTATACACGGCTGAGGAGTCAAGGAAAAAAAATAATTACAAAGCACGTCAGCTTACCTTTCGCAAAAGACGACATTTTCGCTCTTTAATAAAATAAATACTTTGCTCTTATAAATACAGACTGAATTGTTTGGGGTTTTTTTTTACCCCGAGGCTGGGGAGGGAAAGGCCGGCAGGGCAGGCTGCCTGCCCGCGCCCCTGCGGAGGCTGGGCGCCGGCGGCCGAGCAGCTGCGCGGCGGCGGGGAAGCGGGAGAGACGGCGGCCCCGGCCCCGCTGGCAGCAGCCCGCCCGCCCGCCGCGCTGGCCCCTCAGCCGAGCAGTCCCTCCCGGGCCGGCGGGCGGGAGGCAAACCCCGAGGAATTTAAATTTCATCAATGAAAGAGGCGGACCCGCCGCGCCCCGGGTTTCGCCACCCCCAACCCTCCCCTCCTCTCCCCTCCCCGCCGGGCTGGGCCGCCCGCCTCCCCGGGGCTCCCCGCACGGCTCCTCCCCGCTCCCGGACGGGACAGGCCGGGCCGGGCCGGGCCGGGCCGGCACGGCCGCCCCCCCGCTCCGCGTGCCCCGCGCGGCCGTTAGGCCTGAGGGCGGCCCCGCCTCTCCCTCCGGTGGCGGGAGGGTCGCGAGGGGCCTCCCCGCCGCCGCCGACCGCCTCACGCCGCCCCGGGGAGGAGATGGGGGGGGTGGGGGGGGGGCGGCGGTCCCGCCGTACCCACCTCGTCGCTGCCGGCACCGCGGGGGGGCGGGGAGGGGAGGGGCGGGGCGGCGGCGCGGACACCCGCGTGCCGCGCGCGCGCCCCCGCCCACCCCTTCCCTCCCCCTCCGGCGAGGGCGGGGTCCCGCCGCCTTCCCGGCGGGCAGCTCGCGGCGGCGGCGGCGGCGGCGGAAGTAGGAGGGGTCGAGCGGCCGCCGGGGTGCGGGCCCACGCGTGGGCGGGAGCGCGCGTGGGAGGCGCGGCGGCGCGGCTTCCCGCGCAAAGCAGCCCCACGCGGGGGGGGGGGGCGGGGTAGGGCACCGGCCAGCGCCTTCCCCGGGGGGGCGGTGCGAGGCTGCGTGGGGTGGCGGAACACGGGCGCTGCCCCAGGAGTGTGCGGCGGGGGCGACAGCGCGGGGCCGCTCCTGCGGAAGCCGCTTGCCGTTCACCCCGCTGCTCTCCTGAGGGGCTTCAGCCCCGCGGGAGACGCGTGGAAGTAAATCACGGTTGCTGTTCCGCCGGTTCGAGGATGGGAGCTTCGAAAAACGGGACTCGAAGCCGAGATTAAAGAAAATTGAGTGCAATATGTCTGCAATATTGCTGATCTATCAAGTTTTTCGTGAACGTAAGCACCTCCACCCGTGGTGGAAAGGCCTTTCGGTCCCGGATGCCCTGCAGCGTTTAATGGCGGGGAGGTACCGCGCTGGTGGAGCGTCTTCAGCGAGCAAGGAGGTGCCGAAGGCAGAGCATCGCTTCTGACCTCGGCTGTGACTTCCCTCTTTCTTGAATATTTTCCCTGTTTTGGCTTGAACGCGCTTCCCGGCAGTGGCTGGCCTTCCCCCTTTAAGGTGCGGACAGCCAGTGATGGCAGAAGAGCCTGTCCCCCGGCCCACCATAAATGCTCCCCAGCACCCCGCAGATAAGTAGCAGCACCGTTGCTTTTTATCGGCGGGCGGGAGCCGACAGCGCAGAGTCGATGCAAGCGGCCTGAAAGGGCTGGGAGCAGATACCGGCTCTTTCTAGACCCGGGGAAGAGAAAGAGAAACTGGGATCCGGCAAACACCGGGATCAGCAGATTCGCCGGCAGGGGTTAAGGTGCAGTAGGGCCAAGGCTGCTCTGCGCTGGAGCATCGCCCCACAGCAGCGCCTGCAGAAGGGAAATGCCTCCAATGCCCTTCTGCAGGCCAACGTGTCGGCCCAAGCCCACCTTTGGTGGTGGCGTGGGTCGGTGCACCTGGCTTTGCCGTGTTTCGAGGAGGCAGGGGTGCTCCTTCCCTCCTACCGGCTCTACATGGGCTTACATTTACATGCTTGTATATAAAAACATAGGTAATAGATGATTGAATCATTCAGTGCAGCCCTTTACACCGATAATAAGGACACCAAAACGTACCTGAACTGCCCCTTACACCCACACCGAGTTGAACTGCAAAAAAGACCAGTGCCCCACTTCCACGAGGAGAGGGACATGGGAATTGCCGGGGTTCTGCTGAACCCCAGTTTCAAGAGAAGGATGGATGGGACACACAGGCAGCCTTGCCTGGGACGGGCAGGGTGGGCTTCATCCCTCCTGGCTGCAGGCACCGAGTCTCAGCCAGGTGCTTGAGGCTCCCCATAGAATCTGGGCAAAAATCGGCAACCCCCCAGGATAAGCCAGTCAGTTCATTTTGGGGTCCCATCTGGATCTGCCCGTTTCTGCGTCTTGGCTTTAAAGAAAACCAAAAATGCAAAGACCTAAAGTGCTCCATGAATTTTATATTCCGATCCACTTGACCTGGGAGCATCCCTTTGCACTTTGTACTGCCGGATGGGTGCAGCAGCTTGCTGCACGCTGCCTTCTCTGCATCGGGGAAGATGCTCCTCTTCTGCTCCGGATCCACCATCAGGAACGTCCTGGATTCACTCCAGGACTTCAGCAAAGTCCTGATCCTTCTCTAGACTCAGATGCTCCTCTTCTGCCCCGGATCCACCAAGCAGGAAAGTCCTGGATTCACTCCAGGACTTCAGCAAAGTCCTGATCCTTCTCTCCAAACATTGATGGCAGCTTGCTGTTACCTTAAATGAAAGAGCAGCCCCACTCCTGTGCTTGTGCTGTTAGTTAAAACACTTTGCTTTAAACCCAGCGCTCCATTCCTACAGCTCAGCTCTGCTATGATCCTGCATCCAACACCTGCAAGCCAAAAACGCAAGCTGGATGATCTCCAGATAGTACCAAAATAACTTTTTTACAGCCATCCTTTTACAGGATAATTACAGGCATAACTTACAGGGTAATAAACAGGGATAACTTTTTATACGCTTGCAATAAAACTAATTTCAGTGACCTGTCTCACTGCAGTAGAACCAGGAGAAAACCCTCCCTTCTTCACTGAGTTTCATGGAAGTAAGGGAAAAATCGAGGCTGAGCACCGATGGCGTTGGTCAGGTCACCACGTCACTTAGGATGGAGGTGACCAGGATCAACCCATTCGAAAATGGCAAATTTTGGTAAAACTCTGGGTGCCCAGAGCTCTGATGGCATCTTTTTAGGTAGATTAAGGAAATGAAGCTGATGGGGCTGATAGGGTCTGTCTGTCCATCTGCTCCCAGCAATTCCTTCCGACTCCTTCGACGTCAGCTGAAGGATGGACAGAGGAGAGGCTGTGCAGCACATATCCATGGCCTTATTTTAAAAAACCTAATTGCCCAGCTAGATTAAAATGAGAGAAAGAGGTTTTTCTTGCAGGACACATGCAAGCTGATGCATACAGCCTCCTGATGCCGCTGCTCCCAAAAACACCAACCGGGCGTGCACAGGGAGCGACATGCTGGCAGCACGTCCGTCTGCGCTGACATTTTCAGGTGAAGTAAGTAGCCACAGAAACGCTGACAACAGGAGGCCAAAATGGCCTGAATGAAAAATAAGCTTTTGCTCCCCCCGCCCTGTGCCTGATGTCACCGTCTCACCCAGCAGGGTCAGCATCTTCCAGGAACATCGGGCTGGACCGCATCGTGAACGTAAGAGTAAGTGGGAAAAAGGGGGAAAAGGCACCAAACCCAAACCGCTGCCTGGTTTTTTTGCCTCATAAATAAAACACCTCATAAATATGCCTCATAAATAAAATAAATAAATGCAATAATAGTGATTTCCTTTGGTTTCATCACCCGAGAAGCCAACGTCAATGCGAGATGCTGCCAAAGGAGCTGGTCCTGTCCTCCCCTTACTCCGGCCCTTCTCCCCATTCCACTTTTGGCTCGGCGCCGGCGGTTTTTGGCTGGGACGGTCGCCTTTTGGATGAGCTCGTTTCTGGCACAGAAGCAGGCAGTGGCAAGGGGAGGTGAAAAAGCCCTTCTGGGTACCCAGCATCATGCCTTCATCTCCCTCTCATTTATTTCTTCCTTAGCTCTCCCTATTAAGTTTCCCACCGAGGACATTTATTTTCCCTCTATGCTCTGTCTGTTTTTCAGCCACTTCATTTATTGCCAATTAACTGACTTGCCCGAGCTGAGCAGGATCAGCAGATAATGGAAATCTGGGTATTTATGGGGGAAAAGACACAGCGCAAATGCCAGGGAAATGTGGCCAAGAGGCGCTTGGAAAGCCAAGGTGTGAACATTTTAATTTACTGACTAGGGAATAATAGAAAAAAACCTTTTTTTTTTTTTGTTCTCCAAATAATATAAATAGTAATGCAGATGCTTTACGGCCATTCCTCCGTTAAGCTGAAAGGTGATGTCCCAGCTAAGTTTCTTTTTTTTCCCTGCAAGGTGAAGCAGCATCCCCAGCCCTGTCGGGCAGGGCAGGGGGAGACCCCTTCCCCATCACGCCCAAGCCCTTCTCCCCAGGACCCCCCCCCCCCAGGCCACTTCAGAGCAGGGGCTTGAGCCTATTTTGTGGCATGAGGGTAGAGCAGGAACAGCCTGAGGGCTTGGTTCTGCCAAGAGAAAGTCCTGGCCACCTTGGCAGGGCCTGGTGTGCACCCGAGACAGCAAACAGGGGTGAAGGTTGCAGCATTTAATATTTTTCCTAATTTTATAGGTCTGCCCTTCCTCTGAAGTGGTCTACTCCCAGTTTTGTTGCCCCTGGGCCTTGCACTTAGTAAAAGCACTGTTTAATATTCCTGGATATGTGTATCTGTGTATATAAAAATATATGTAATTCTATATATTCTATATGAATGATATATTTTCCTATATCATATAAATATATATTTATATATTTATCTATAATATAAATATACATATATAAACCCAAGAATTTATATATGTATATTTATATTATGTACATATAATCCCAGGAGATGCATCTGGGCATCCAGCAAAGCAGACATGCTACACGCATGGATCTCCAAGGATGTGTGTATGTATTTTATATAAACATATATTTATATATTTATCATATAAATATATGTTACTATATATGATTATATACATTCTATATATTTTATATATTTTTATATATTATATAAATATATGTATCTATAATATAAATGTGCATATATAAATAAATATTTAATATAAAAATCTACAAGATATATAGAATATATATAATTATATACAGTAATATATTATTATCATATTTATTTATTTATTTATTTATTAAAATGAGGTTTTTGGCAGGAAGAGACAGCGAGTGGCTGGGGAACAGTAAAAATCAACCTCTCAGCCCCCGTGGCTGGGGCGCGCGGGGCACGCTCCGCCTGAGCTCCGCCGCCTCCTGTTTGTCCAGCGAGTGCAAACACCCGCCTGACAGATTCCCGGCTTGCTCCGGAGACTCGTTTCCTGTGACCAACGCCCATTTGCAATATTTCATAAACGAGAAGAGGCTCATCAGCGAGCGCCATCGGTCCCACTCCAGTTTCCCCTTCAAAATGCCTCTGCTGGCTGGGGAGCAGCCGAGTTAAAACAATACGTGCTCAGGCATAAGCCTGGGAGGATGTAAAGCGTTGCATTAACAAATTTAATAGCCCCAAGCAGATCAAAGCTTTCAAACTGCATCATTAAAAAATATCCCTCTCAGGCACCGCTCCTTGATACTCCAGGACTCCAACATGGGGTGCAGAAACCTGCGACTACATTCTTCTGAAATCTTTCCCAAGCGCTTAAAAAAGGTATAAAAATCCACGATCTATGGCCAGCAGCGTAAGGCTGCTCCAGCATTGAACCGGGTGGAGTTAAGTGAGAGCTCCTGTGCGAGCAGGGTGTGGGAGGGGAGACCCCTGTAAGCGGGGCTGAGCATCCCAGGCAAAGTGTTGAGGTGCTTCAGCAGATCGTTGTGTGGGCTTTTCCTTTTAATTTTTTTAAAATTAAATTAAAATAAATTAAATTAAATAAATAATTAAATTTTTTTTTTTTTTAATTCTGTGTCTTTCTCTCTCTCTTTCCTTTACATGTTTAAAGCAAGGACACACAGCACACCTTTGGGGCAACAGCTGAAAGCCACTGGACAAGCCCAGTTGCATCTAAAAATCCCCTGTTAACAATGTCAGCGGGGACCATCTGGAGGTTTCGGGTGCTCCTGCTCAGAGCTGCAGCACTCTTGAATAGTGGTTTTGTAACGTAGCAAACTGTGACCACAACAGAGGCAGCAAGGACAGGGTCTCCTGGTTTGGGGGGGGGGTTCGGTTGGTGGTGGGAATGGCCGGAGCTGCTCAGGGGTCACAAGGTAATGGGGGTTATTTTATCCACAAATAGGCTGGACAAAAGCTCTGGAATAATTCAGCGTCTATTTTTAACTCGCTTCTTGCAGTAATTTTGCATCGCCTGGCGCCTTGAGGCACGTCGGCATGCGAACGGCACGCACGTCACTCTCGATGCAAGGCTGTGAGGGGACTTAATTTGGAATAACAAAGCCCTTTCTGGTCTGGAGATGTTGGTGTGGCAGAGGAGAAGGCAGGGTTTCTATACGTCCTGTCCTGTGAGCTGCTTCCCCGCACACTGGAAGTCTTCTGCTGATTTTTCATAGGAAATAAAGCCCTCAGGACAAGCCCTTATGGCAAATGACAGACGAGTCTTGTCCTTATCATCACGCGGTCGTCACCCTTTCACATTTGCCCCTGGGCCTATTCCCACCGCTGTAATTAGGGGCAAATCAGGTGTCAGCTCGCTCTGTTGGACGCGGCTGTAGAAATTCTTGGCATGGTGCTCTTCCTTTCAGGGCTGGAAGCCAGATGCTGGAGAGATGGGAGGAAAACAGCTCATTATGGCTGCGGCGGGATGAGAGCCTTCCCCGTTTTACCCCGTGTGCTCAAGGCTGGATCCAGGACCTAGCTCAGGCAAGGCAGCTGTGGTTGGACATCTGTGTGCCCACCCAGAGATCCCAGGTGCGGAGAGCCTCGCAGTGCCGTGCCGGGCTCACCCACCTCCCGGTATCTGCACCTATGTCGTGGTTTAACCCCAGCCGGCAGCTAAGCACCACGCAGCCGCTCGCTCACTGCCCCCCCACCCCTGGGATGGGGGAGAGAATCAGGAAAAAAACCTCGTGAGTTGAGATAAAGACAGTTTAATAGGACAGAAAGGAATGAAAAACAATGATAATGATAATAATAATATGACAATAGTAATACTAAAAGAATTAAACTATACAAAGCAAGTGGTGCACAATGCAATTGCTCACCACTCGTTGACCGATGCCCAGTTAGTTCCTGAGCCGCGATTACCCCTCCCAGCCAGCTCCCCCAGTTTATACACTGGGCATGAGGTCATATGGTATGGTATATTCCTTTGGCCAGTTTGGGTCAGCTGTCCTGGCTGTGTCCCCTCCCAGCTTCTTGTGCCCCTCCAGCCTTCTTGCTGGCTGGGCATGAGAAGCTGAAAAATCCTTGACTTAGTATAAACACTACTTAGCAACAACTAAAAACATCAGTGTGTTATCAACGTTATTTTCCTACTAAATCCAAACCACAGCACTATACCAGCTACTAGGAAGAAAATTAACTCTGCCCTAGCCGAAACCAGGACAACCTACTATCAGGCAGGTCCCCTGCAACCAGGGGCATGGTGGGCCTTGGCGTGGGGACGTCATGCTGGTGCTGCGGGGGCTGACGTGGGTCTGGAGGTGATAGTAACGCTTTGTGTCTGCAAGGGATGGGGCTGAGCCACTGGATGGTGAGTCTCTCTGATGATGCCTAGCTGCCCCATTGAGGTTGGCTGGGGATGCTGTCATCAAAACATCCTGCTCTGGGGTTGTCGGTGAAGCCGGGAGGGCAAGGAGGCTCTGTTGAAGAGGCACCGAGACTGGGCTGTTGGTATTTCCATGCTGGTGAGAGAGATGCAACAGGGAAGCAAAACAGAGATGTCATGATCCCTTCGAGTATCAGGATGGGGAGGAGCAGAGGAGGCAGCAACCTCCTTGCCCTGAGTCCACACTTGACGGCTGTAGCTTCTCCCTCCACACCAGCAGACCCGCTCCAGGGGCACAGGAGGTACAGCAAGGAGCACAAACCTCAGCGCTCATCCAGGATGGGAGATTACGCAGCTTTGCTACCAAGCACAGCTCATCCTGGAGCCCCAGGTGGCCTGACCCAGCCCACGGCTGGGCATGACACCCCGTGGGCCAAGGCAGCTGCGTCCGCGGGGTCGCAGTGGCCTCCTGGGTCCCCTACGTAATGAGTGCTGTTATCAGCCCTGGTAGCCCTTCATCACAATCTACAGCTCGTCCTTTCTTATGATGAACCATCCAGGGCCCTGTGTGGGCCCATTGGCTTAACCAGGTCAGCACAGAAACTTTGATTAAAAGTCCTAGCCCAGAGGACTAGGACTAGCCCTGCTGGTGACTCCTCCTGCGGGTTTGATGAAACATCCCAGGAGGATTTTGGTGACTGACCGGCAGCTGGAGGCAAGGGGAGAGAGAGGGTTACCCAGTCCTCTCTTGCTCCACCTGGCCAAGTGGAGCATGAAGAGATGTTTGACTGGCAAATAATTAGGTCTTAAATGTTGGACCTACAGAAAGAAAGGATATGCACTGGGGCATGGTGAACCTGGCAATGAAAAAACAAACACATTGTTTAAGAACAAGACTAAGGGAGTGATTATAACTTCTCGGGTTTCTCCACCAATGGACCGTGGGGTTTTCCTGATGAGTCATAGATCTGCAGAAGAACAGAAGCCAGCAAGGACCTCTGGAGCTGGGACCTCTGGACGTCACTCCTCCAACCCCTGCTAGATCAGGTTGCTCAGGGCCAAGGTTTGCATCTCCCAGGACAGAGATCCCACAGCCTCACTGGGCTCCAGGGTTGGATCACCCTCATGGAGAACACATGTTTTCCTAATACCGAACTGGAATTTCTCATCTTCCATCTTGTGCCCATTGCTCCTTGTCCTTCCTTCCTGCAACCTCTGAGAGGAGCCTGGCTCCATCTCCATCTCTGCTATGGCATTTGCCTTTGCTGGGCTTCGTGAGGTTCCTGCCCGACCATTTCTAGGGCTGAAGTTGTCTGGTCTCCTCTCTGGATAGCTCCTATTCTTGTTCATGCAGGAGGTACTGAAACTACTGACACATTTTAATACAAAATCCCAGACAACAGGGAACACCTTCCAGTAGTTGAAAGGTATATGCCTAAATACAGTAGTTTATGCTTCATGCAATGAGGTGCACAGAATTTTTGTATTTGTTTTAAAGGTAAGTTTAGTTTAAGGTACCATTAGAATCTGAATGAGAAGAGGAATACACAAGATTCTCATGGAGTTGGATAGAAGCAGAGGCTTAAGGTGAAAGAGAAGGATAATCCTTAGTTATAGGGAAATTTAAGCACAAATTATAACAGTAAATTTGTCTATGCTAAAAACATCCATCTCCTATCCCCACCCATCACAAAAAGATAATCTGGCTGTATACTAACTTAACAACTACCTCTGTATCTATTTCTTCCATCTGCAATACCTTATTAACCACGTGCTGTCAAATTTAAAGAGGAAAAAACCAAAACAAATCTTAGCTTCCTTCTAACTGCTGCTGAGTTTCACAGCACATACAATAATCCTCAAGTTAAATAAGGAAAAGAAATACATGGGAAAGACTTACTTGCATTAGTTAGCAACATGTTTGTGTAGCAGCCCAAACCTGCGCAGCAGCCCTGCCCTCCAGCGTACCGGGCACCATGCCCTGGGCTTCTGCACCAGCCCCAGCTCTGCACAACTGGCTTCCCACCAAATGTCCCATCCAGAGGGTGACCTTTTTTTTCCAAATCAGCATATTTTGTAATTTTTTTTTTTTTTGCATGGTTACACAAGCAGCTAGTTTCTGCGGGAAAATGAAGCCTGCACTCACAAGCCCATGCGCAGCAGCATGATGGAGTTTGTCCCAGAGAGGGAACAGTGCTCTTCAGCCAACTCCTAGTCCTGCAACACTGCAAAACCAACCAGAAGACCAACCCCAGTGTGTCCAAGTGACCCTTTTTTCCCGTGAAATGCATAAAATAAATCCATTTGCATTTTATTTCTTGCAGTGGTTGTGCCAAGCCAGTACTTTACTGACAGATCACCAGCCTCCTTGCCTGGCATGTGCAGGATTATATACACCACTACTGGGGTAAGGAACCAAATATCATCCGTTCTCAAGCATATAACAAATTCTCCAGGCCACCTGATCTTTTCTGGGCCCCTTGTGGTTCGACTGGAGGAAGCATATCCCATGATGGTGGTGCTGCCAAGCACCCGGGGAATGGAGCAGCCCAAAGGTCCAGTGGTGAGCTCCAGGTTTTCGGCTGTGCCATATCCTCAGTGCTGCCTTTGGGGGAGCCACCAGAGAAACCCTGGACCCACTGGTTTGTTTTGTATTAGTGGGCTGCAGGTTGGGGTGACAGAATCAGGAAGATTGAACAGAAAAACATGACCGAAGCTGCTGCATCCCAAAACTTCATCGGCAACGTGATGCTTCCCGACAGCCGAACGCCTCTCCACAGCTGCTTCTCATAGACATAACACGTGGTGTAAATACCGCCTTCATGAGGTCATGCTGCAGTAATTTCGCAGAGGGGGAATGAGGCATCCTCGCAGAGATTTGGCAGGCTATTGCTTGACCAAAAGTCAGGACGGCCTCAAGCCCGGAGCCACGGCTCGATGAGGATGTCCTGCTCCTGGGAGAAATCTGCAAACAATGTGTGGCCCTTTGCCCCCCCCCCCCCAGTGTCCCTTCAGGTGCTTTTATTTAAGGAGATGTAGGAGGAAGGCAAGAAATGTCAGCTGCTAACCCATTTCAAGTAATAGGATTGTTATCGTTGACTTATTGCTTTCATTTTGTTTTCATTTTAGATCTGCTCATTTTGGGCGCATTCTCTGAAAATGAAGTCTGTAATAGAAAGGAGAAGATCAGGTATTTATTGCTACAAATAAGCATGTTTCTCATCTCTTCCATGTCTTGCATTTCTAGCCAAGTTGTCCGCTGCCAGGCAAGCTCCCCGGAGCCCCTGGGACATGCTCACGAGGATTTTTGTGGTAGGACAGTGACTCCCCACAAAGCCTGCCCTGCTCTTTTACACCTTCTCTGATGGAAATGGGTGGATTTCATCTTTTTAGTTCTTGCCTGCTCTGCGCTGGACTTCCCTGCTCCATCTCCACTGAAACAATCCTGTTTCACGGACTCTCCCTGGAAAGAGTGCTCAGTAAATCCTCTTGATTAAGGCCATGTTTGCTTCCCTTCCTTAGTTACAGAGGGACAAAAGACTTCAGCTGGAACCCCTGCTAAAATGTTTTCTTCACAGTACTAAATAGTCATGGAGAAGCCAGACGAAACGTCAGAAAACAATTTATTTCTAGTGCCCACACCACTGCATATTGCTGCCATAATCCCATTTTGGTGGCAAAGGCAGAGTCTCGGATGCGCTTGGACGACATGTCACAGCTGCTCAGGCTTTGCTGGTGGCAGCACTGATCATTTTGGAGCACCATCAGCCGCCATCCTTTCCACCCAAGCTCGGGGTGGAGGGGGTTAAAATTTGCCTGCAGTACTGTTCCTTAAATATTGAATGATAAATCTGTTGGATGATAAATGTGTCTGTTGATTATAAATCACATTTACTGTGTTTTAGCCATTTTCAAGGAGATGCTTACCGAAGTACGACCCATGCCTTCAGTGAGGTCTTGGAGGCTTCCTGAGGGCAATCGTGGTCCGTCCTGGTGGGCCAGGCGGTGGCTGTAGGACACAGCACCAGCAGAGAAAAGGACTGCAGAGGGGCCAGCGAGCAGCCTCACGCCACAGAGGGAGTCTCTTCTCCAAACCAAAGCCATACAGGAGGTCTCCAGCAAAAATGGGTGAGACCGAGCCATGATTGCACCTCGAAATGTCTTGAGAAGACATGACGGCACCTCCCCAGAGAAGGAATTTTCCATTTCTTGATCAGAAATAGTGACTCCAAGGTTTGTGAGTCCCTCCCATGCTTGTCTGGGCTGCCTGCACTCTGGGCAGCAAGCGAGGGGATGACGTCTGCACCCTGTTTGCCGAGTGGCATCATGTCCTGCGAGGGCATCAGCACTGCTGGAGGAGGCTTGGAGGGGAGCGGTGCAATATTTTTCCCATTAATCATTTACCGCTCAGCAATGTTTTCTTTGGCAGAAGTGGACGGTCCTGGGGCACACGTTTTGGTTTTCCGCAGCACTCCCGAGTGATTTGCTGCCTAACGTAGCATGTGAATAAGAGGCATTAAAACCCAGCCAGGCACAGATTAGGTTTGTGCTCCAGTCCGCATCCTCCTTGGTGAGGGAAGCCTGTCTCAGGCAGATCTTCCTCATCTGGCTGCAGCAGACCTCTGGCAGCTTGTAGGAAGCATTGCAAGAGGCCTCTCTAAAGCCGTCCACGCCTCCGTCACCCAAATTTGGGAGTGGGTGTCCATGAGGAAGTCCTTACGGAGGCTGTATTTGCAGGGGTAGCAACGAGGGCTAAATCCCGAGGTCCTGACTAAGCTTCTTACCCAGCAGTGAAATTGTGCTTTGACTGCAGCCGTGAAGAATGAAACATCACAAACAAAGCCAGACCTTTCTGTCCCAGGTACATTTTCATGGGGGGTCCTAAAATTTTCAATCCTGAGCAAGTTCTACTGGGGTAGGCACACAACAAGCCCAGAAGAAGTATTCCTTGCCCCAAAAAGCCGCTTGTCAGGGGAAGCACAATGAGTGATTCCTAAGGATCATCGCTCAGCACCTCAGAAATAGAGGGCAGGATAGGAAACCAGGTCTCTGAACGTGTGACTTCTGGACAAGATGGGGCCGGTGAGCAGGCTGAGCGAACAACCTCATGCCAGGCAGCAGAGAGAGCCACAGCTACTGAAGGACAGGACACCTGGGGTGTCTCTGCTGCCTTGGGCTTATTACTGGGAGCATATAATGCGATGATGTGCTCCAAGAGCTGTATTTTGCCCCATCAACCACTGCTAAAAGCCAACAGCATTTCCTGTTCTGCAGTTGGGTCCTGATCATATGAAAGTGGGCGCTTCAAAACCAGGCTTCCCACCTCAACCACACCTGATCTGTCCAAGAGCACTTTCCTTTTTTTTTGCCCTAGTTTCCTTAAGCTATGGGGTGAAACACGAGCGAGTTTAATCTTCTATTACATGACTTCACTGGAGAAATCCAGAAACAGCAAGAAATATTTTACAAGCTTATCAAGAGCAATAAATGTTCTCCGCTCGAGTGAAGAGGCTTTTGCAGGAGTTTGGCTATACTGGTGGAGGACTAGCTTTACAACACAGGCAGTTTCTCCCTTCTGGGTCCCCGAGCTTTATCCGTAGCTGTGGGAAACGACCTCACATGCCACCAAGATCAGGCTGCGGAGACACTGCAACGGGACCGCCACATCACAGGGTAGCGAGGAGCACACGGGAGCGAGAGGCTCTCACTGAATACAAATTGCACGGAGGAGCCAAATTCTGCAGCTTTCAGTAAAAAAGCTTGGAAACCGATTCATTAGGAAGGGCAAACTGCAGGGGTTGCGGGGTTGCCAGCTGGAAGCCTCAAGTAAGGAAAGCAACAAGTTGATTTACTGCGATGGTGAACATGCTGGGCCACATTCCTGTGTTAGCGGTGAGGGGACGATGCTGTTGTCTTTGTCAGCCACACAGATTTGACCCGGTGCTGGGCCAGGCAGCAGCTGAAAGTGCTCTATACGGGCTATATGCATATTATGACCAAGCTAGCCTGACCTTTGGCATCTCTTGTCCATGCATTGCCACACTGGGCTTTAAGGCAGGGCTTGCCATTCTGCCCCTTCGGGGAGTTTGGGACTGAAAAAAATTTAAAAATAAAACCAAGCATTTTTTAATTTAAAGAGAAATAGGCTGAAAAAAATCAAGACCAGAAAGCCGCACGGCCATGCAAGAGGTTAAACTGGCAGGTGCTGCCTCTCCAGGAGACGTGCCATTTTTGCTCGGTGCTGTTCCTGCCGAGCCTGGAGCCCCAGGGGCTGCTCCACATCCCACCGGCTCCTCGGCTGGTGGCACCTCCGCCCAGCGCAGGTGCCAGCTTGTCCTTGCGCTCTGTCCCAGTGGCAATGCAAAGGTGGCTCCGCTCCAGCAGCTGCACGGCATGGCCAAACCCTGCCTCCGGCTGCAGAGCCACTACCCTGCCTCGTCACAGCTGCCGGCTCCCTGCTCACAGATGGCTCGCCCTTTGCCCGCTCCGACCATGTGGGAATGCAGCGGGGTGCTGCGGTCCCCCAGCCTGCAAGGATCCACATGCCAGATCCTTCGGAGAGCTCGTCCCCGAGGGAGAGAGATCCCAAAAGCTGGCATGGCAAAGCAAGAGCTGGTTAAAGCAGCCTGCAGGGCTGCTGGAGCACCACCCCGTGCTCCTGTTTGGCCGGCGTCCCTCTTTTAGGGGTCTCCCATGAGGACTGCAGTTATTACAGCAAGCATGTTATTTATGGGAAGTGAGAGCACGCAGCCCCCGCAAGTCCCCTTGCAGCCCTGCACAGTTCCCCATGGATGTTTTACATGGTGCTGCAGGACCGATGCTGCAATGTCTGACTGCAGAGCTGAGCACAGCAACATCTTTGCTGCTACAGATCTTTTTTTACCTGCTCAGCGTAGGGCCCAGCAGCAGAGGACCTTGCAATGGGTGTTAAAATGCTAATTACCCAAGCAACCAACACCTCAAGGGTTGTGCTGTACTTTATCAGCTTCTTGGGTCTCTCCCAGCATCTCCATCACCATGTGTTGGTTGCAACCCTGTGGGACAGCAGATTTCACCCGAATGGCTGGGAGGTGGGGACACAAAGCCACATAGCTGGGAACATGACAGCTTGTCAGGAAATAAGCACAGGACTTTTTTCCTGGAGACAGAAGTTTGATGAGATCAGCTCATGAATTCAGCTGAAGGCGCGGAGTAACTTTTGCCTTTTTTAGAGGCCCGGAAGATTGGAAGCTCCCATAAACTTTAATGAGATATACTTCTGCAAAACTGTTAGTAGAAGCTGTTGAAAAGCCAATTATAGCCATTTATGGGGACTCAAGAAACTCCAGCAGCTATTCACTCAATGAGAGCTGGCAAAGCAGCCTTCCCTTCAAATTTCATAGTCCCCTTTGTCAAGAACTTCCTCCTTTCTCTTGTCAGGTTTTAATTAAATTTGCCCAGGATGGGCATATTTTCCTTCCCAAACCACTTCTCCATGGACCAGCCTGGAGCTGGATTCAGCCAGGCAGGGAGCCTGGATCACCAACTGGGCACAGGGCACTGCGGTTCCCCAGGGAAAACCGTGATCCTGGCAAACCGAGATCTCACCTGATGTGTCCCAAAGGGCGGACGTAACCGGTGGCCTCTAGGAAGCCCGACTGCTCGGCAATTGGATCTTTTAAAGGTGATTTAGAGGGACTCCTGATCTGGTCAGAAGAGAGGCGGATATGGCTTTTGAACATATTGAATGGCTTTTTAATGCCGTTAATGAAACCTGGGGAGAGGGTAAATTTCTTAGCTGCTCAGCTCTCCTATTAAAAAAAAGGCACAATACATCTCAGCCTTTCCCAGATAAGAGAGCAACTCTAGCGTGTCACCCTTCACCTTCAAGCTTTGTCTACAGGGCTGAGTCATTACTGCAGCTAATTAGAGACTTGAAGCTGATTATGAGGATTGCAATAAGTGGAGTTACAAAAGCTCTGGGCCTGATACTCCTTAATACAAAAGCCACTTTACACTGACCTGGCCTTAAAATACCCCGGGATGATGTAAAGTGCTCTTAGAGCAAATGGGATGAGTCCATCTGCATTTGGAGGGACCAGCACACATTACAGACCACCAGCATCTGAGGCTGATGGGACTCTCAAAGGCCTCATCTCGTCTGCCCCCAAGTGAGACGAAAGCATCTTTCTGTTCACAGAGAGCCAGGTCTTTCACAACAAATAAAAATAAAAAAAAAAATATTCAGGCAACTACCTGAAGAGCTGACTGATATTGATCCAATAAAAGCAGAACAAAATCTTGCCAAGTCCATTTGTGGGTGCCTCTAGGGCTATCTTAAGACCTTAACAAGTCAGTAAAACTCCCCTCTGGATCAATTCTGCCAGCACTTCCATGGCTGGAGGCTCCCTAAACTTGAGACATATTTTAAACTCGATACAAACGTGAAAAGAAGAGCTCAACTTTTCCATATTAGTGATACAGAGAAAGGAAAAGAGCTTCCTATGTTGTTTTAAAATAATTCAAAGCAATAGATATCAACCCACTGTCCAGAGAACAACAGTTGAACCGAAAGCGCCAGGGATGCACGATGGTCTCGTGGCCTGGAGGTGACCATCTGGGGACAAGGTGCCCGTGCTTGCCCCAAACAGGGAAGAACCACCCTCCCCAAAATGGAGAGGACCCTGCCAGCCCCAGCAGCCTGAGAGCTGCTCCATCCCCACCTGTAGGATCCTCCCAGAAGCTGCCGGTGGTGCATCCCAGGGCGGAGGACTGCGCACACATGGCCATAAACTTGGAAGAGAAAGGAAGTTGCAAAGGGAAGCCTTATCTCTGGGCTAAGCACAGCTCCAAAAATATGACAATAGTCATGAGACCCATGACCCCGATCACTCGGTGTAAGGTTACTGCCATGGTGACATTTGGATTACAGCATCATCTATCACTGCTTTGAGTCAGCAAATAGGTGCAGCCAAGGGTTTAGGTTTCCCTGCGAGTAAAATAATGCAGGAAAAGTGTTTTGCTGGTGAGCGTGCTCCATCCAACCCCAGCAGCTCCCCGAGCCTGTGGGGCACGGAAGGGAGGGAGGTAGCTCGTGAGTTTGAATTCACGGGAGCGACACCTCTATTCACTCTAGACACCGCAAGGTCCTGGGTACCAGCATCGGGGTGCGCACGGGAGTTTATGCAGAGAAGCCAGAATACTACAGGTTCCCTCCTACTCACTTCCCAGGGCAGATCAGCCCTCTCATGTGCAGAGGCAGTGCTGCTGCTCGAAGGTAACCTGTGATACGTAAAAGAACGTGAAAATCCAGCCAAACCAGTATGCCCAGCTGGCAGTATCGGGGAGAACAGCTCGACCGACCCTGGCTGGTGGAAACTGGGACTCCATCTCCTTCAGCCCAGGTGTCCTGCCCTTCCCCAGCACCAGTGCTTTGGGCAAGAGGGAGTGCAGAAAACCTCTGCTGTCACCTTTGCTCATTGGCAGATTAGAGATCTTAGGAAGGACCTTTCTTCTGCAATGGGAGGTTTTGCTGGGGAACAAGTACGAGCTGTGGGATAACACAGTGGCAGCCCCACACCTAGTGGGTTAATGGAGGGGATAGGATCAGCATGGATCCCTCGTCAACAAAACTAGAGCTTGGATTGCTGCCATGGCTCTTTTAGGAGAAATTAGGGGTTAAGTAGGATGAAGAACTGAGAAGCAACCTGTTTCTGCATGGGGAAGAGATGCTTGTGTGTAAATAAATATATGCATTTATGTACACAAGCATTTTCTGAATTAAAGAAAAATACATGTTTACATGGCTTTGCGATCTCATATTAAAACAAATAAAAAGATGTAAAGCTTTCTTCATGTCCTGAAACCTTCCTGCTGCCCTCACCTGTCTACATGTCTGATCCAGAAGAGATGCTGCACCAGGATACAGAGAGGCAGAGTGGGGCAAAGGACTGGCACAGCTGGAGCTCGAAACACTTTTGGATCACCTCCTGATCGCAGCCGATATAAAAAAAGCATGTTGACAGACCTTCCTGTGATCATTTCGGTGGCATGCAATTTCCTACTTTCTCTCATTCTTCCCTCACTTTTCCTTCTAGGACTTCTCTCTGCAGACATTTCCCACTCTTAACCTCCTTTTTCCCCAACCACTGTCTTCTGCCATGATGTTTTTTCCCCTGCTTTCCTCCTCTGTTTCCCCCAGGTAGCTCCATCCTTTTCAGTTGCAACACCTCTTCCCTCTCTGTTTCCTCTAGACCAGCTAGAAGGAGGAGAGTCCTGAACCCATCCCTTGTCCCAGATGCAGGAGAAGCATTTTGGACCATGAGCAGCTCAGGGGGCACTTCCAGACGTGCTGTAGCTTTGCTAATGAAGGCTGTGCCTAGCAAGCTGGACCTCAGCTCATAAGATCTGCTCCTCTACTTTAAGAACAGCAGTGTGTTTGGCTTTCAACGCCAGCCCTCTTGCATCAGTGTGTGGGCTGTGGTCTCCGTGTTTGCCACAGCTACAGTCCTCTGGGAAGCACAATGGTTTTGGGAAGAGCAGAAAAGCCTCCCTTGTTGTCCTTGTGCTGGCTGGATTACACCGCTCAGAGGACAGAAGCTACACCAGCCTCTGCAGCATGGCAGCTGCAAGGTCAGAGAAATACCAGAGCTGCAAAGTTGCCATCGAAATTCAAATCCATGCTTTTCCCACACATGGGGTTCTCAGAGCCTGATTTGGGGTTTCTTCTGAAATAAGGACGAGGCTGCTTATTTCTGATCCAGCTCCTCCAAAGCTCAGGACGGTTTAGATGGTTTGGAGACTGCACCAAACCAAAACCGGAGACACCTAGCAATGTGTGAGTTAGCAAGCAGAAAACATGGAAACAGAATTTAAAATATCAGGACTGTATCTGCCACTGTTGTAAATCCTGCAGTTCTGCTGTGATTATGTCAGCAGCACAGGGTATGGATCATCCATGTCTTCATCCCAACCCTTCAGAGTGTCCCAGTCCACAGCTTGGCTGGTGACCTTCCTCCAAGGCAGCTTGGACACGGTCAGGGGCTAAGAGAGTTTAAGAGTGTGGATACAACCTGCTCTTTGCCAGTTGGCCCCCAGTGCCAAAAAACCACCTCAAATGCATGTTCCCAGCTTGGACAGGACAATTGTGAAGCTGTGTCTAACAAAAGCCTTAAGAAAAAGAGCTACAGAAATATTCCAGCAGCTTCATGTTTCCCAAGGGGAGGAGATGCGGGCTGCCAGCTCCCTCACCAAGAAAATGTGTTTGAAGGAGGAACCACTCCATCAGCCCAGTCTGGACCCAAAATCCCAGGAGGGAAAGGTCCAAAACCTCTACCCTGGACTCACAGCCTGGTTTTACACCAGCATGTACTAACACATACCACATGGGTAGCCAGGGATATTCCCAAATGCGGGGTCTTGATCACCTTTGTGGGTAAATCGTTTGTACAGCCTCAAAAGTTTTGGCCAAGCCAACCAGCCCTGTCCCAAACCATTCCCCAGCACCTCTTCTAGATCTGCGATGGGCAAAGAGGTGGCTGAGCAGAGTGGGCATCTTGCATGCAGAAAAGGTCTCTGGTGCCTTTGGTGGGGGCACCTAAAGAGAAAGACAGACCTGACCAGGACTGCCATAGAGACAGAAACGTGCTTTAAAAATACTCACCTGCAAGCGCCAAGGTGGAGCAGAAGCAAAGTGAGAAAACAGGCACTTTTCTCTCTGGCTCATTTGTACGTTTGCATCTGCTCCCACAAGTGCACCAGCATCCAGCTGAGCCACCGCAGAGGAGCCAACGTGGAGGAAAACCAAGCAAAATGCTGCACTAATAAACCCTGTATATAGCAGAGCTGCCACTGTGAACGCACATAAATAATAGTAAACCAGCATGGAAAAAATCTCTATGGTTGCTAGGCAAATTAGTGTTCCAGCATAAACAGCAAATATAAATTAGCTCAGGGTGCACACACAGGAGTGCAGCCTTTGCGGGGGCATGGGATGCTTAAGAGCTAAATGCCGGACAAGGCAGTAATGCTTGATGGGAAGGGAAGTTAATGCCCTGTTGTTAGAAAAACTGGGCTGGGGAGGAGAGGTGCTGGCTAGGGAGGAGTTCGGCAGCGCATCGCTCCCATTAAACCTTTCCTGTATGTATTTTGGGGGCAGCTCTGGCTAGCTGAACTTCTCTGTACCTTTTTTCAAGCCTGTAATAAGGTAATGGCTTGTAATTCCTTGCGCACGGCTTTCCATGTCTTCCAGGTCGATCCAGTGCTCCCATTTTGCTCTCCTGGAGCAGACCCTGGCCGTGTCCCCTGTGGCGTTTTGAGGCCAAGCTGGTCACACGATGAGATGGTTAAAAGGCACCGAAAATAGCAGGGGCTACTGAAAAGGCAGCTCTGTGCCGGGAAGGCTGCAGACGGACCTCGGGAAAGAAGGGAAAGTCGCATTACAATCCCTGCATTGATAGCACCGCATGCTGAGTGCGCTTTTCATCGCTCACTGCTGCGAAGAGAGACAGGGGAGGGTTATTGAGCCATTCCTCATCCCGGTCCCGCCGGCTCCAGTGGCGTTGGTCTTCATGGACCCCTTTCAGATGGGGAGGAGAAGCCAATTCCGTGCTTTTTTTCCCTTAAAAATACATCCTTGTTGGACTTGGCAGCATGCTAGGACTTCAGTGGAATATTTTCAGTGGCTGTGAGTCATCCTGTGGTTAAATAATAAACACGGCAATAAAACACTAGTACATTTTCCTAGTACAGGAGACAGAGTGTCTATTGTCATCGGTTCTTAAGAAGTGCTAGTCTTATATGCAGTCCCTGTACTCCTTTTTTATCCAGTTGTCTTCCCCAAATGCTTTATTGGGAGCAGATGCTAAATATATGTCATTAACTCTTAGCATATATTGTTCTTTTGATATTCAGCAGTTGTTGTCAACTTTTTGTGAAGTCTTGCTACGGAGAAATGAAAATTAGATGACCAGTGCTATTCAGTTAAAGAGATTTAATTTCCTAATCCTTTGAACAAGGGTATAAGAAAGCAACTTTACTCATATGAGCAACTACTTGGACTGAACCTGTGTCCTGCTGTAAAAGTGAATCCTTTATAATTAATTCTGTCTGTAAGCATTTGCCATCTAAGCATTAAATGGCATAACGCAAGGAAAAAATCTGAACACCAACAGGAATTTAAGTTTTAAAATGCCATAGTTTTAAAACTCTTCATTGCCTCTCTGAATTGTACATTTCCTACCAATAATTCTACCAGGATTTTCTCCTGTTAAATACAATATTTTTTCCAAGACTGAATGTAAATCCAGACTATAATGAGACCCACTGAGAGATTCACCATTTCCATGGGAAATTAGGGGGCTAAGCATTTAGAAGTCCAGATTTAGAAGTACCCACAGAAAACTGCAAGGGACACTAACCAAAATCTGCTCCACAGAGGGGCACATCCAGCTTGTATTAAAGAACCATGCTCTGCTACTGAGGAGCAGCAATTCCCGCAGAGGTAAATGAACCTGTCCGTGGTGTCCTGGGTCCCGGTTCAATGACAGCACATGTGTTTGGCTATGCAGAGACAGAATTTGGCCTTCCACTACCATCACATGAAAAACGATTTTAATATGATAAATGTGGTGATGCAAAACCCAGCTGGAGCATGACTTGTGTTTAATTTTCCTAGTATAACTCAGCAAACGTCTATCCACGAGGCTCCACGTGACTTTTTTCATTAAACTGTACAGCATGTACTAAGCCCCCTGTCTTTAAGGTGACATTTCAAACCCCCGTAGAGGAGGGATAGTTGTCAGGGCTGTGATTAAAATAGATCCTTGTTTGTTGGCGTGACTTTTACTCAGCTCCCAGGAGATGCGGCAGCGAGCCCTGCCGCCTCTCCCAAAATAAGATATGCCCCAGATGGATGCACGCATAACATCCCGCTGGATGTTGTCAGCTCCCAACCTGCTCTTGCTTGCACCCATCCTAGCTGGGCTAGTGATCGCCTCCGACCACCTTTTCATCACACAGGCATGAGGACACCCGGGCTGCGTGCAGGAGTCTCAGGTAGGTTGGCACAGTCCTTCCACCCTCCGGGGAGTGAAACCAAAGATCTCCTGGTACGACCTAAGGCAAAGCACGGTGGTTTTGTGGGACAGCCAAGAGCAATAATTCGAGGTCCTAAGGCTGCATTGGCTTGTGCTTACGCAGTTCAATGCCTTTTGGGGGACCGCAAGGATTTGTAAGAAGCCTTGGGGGTTGATGTCCCATAGCATGTCCCTCACTTCGCACAGCCCCGCAGCCCCGGCGGTGAACTCAGCCCCGGCTAAAAATAGGGCTGAGCTGGTGCGGCTGAGCTCACGTAAGCAGCTCTAATGCAACACCTGCTAATCGCCAGCTCCCGGGCGAGACAGGCATGCAAAGCTGTCCTGCCAGGGTGGGTTTCCAGAGCTAACACTGGAAGAGAAACCATTTTCTGATGTTACTCTCTCAAATGGAGCAAAAAGGATAAGGGGGAGCAGCTGTGGCCGTGTATCAGGTTAGACACCAAGACCTTGAAAGATACTCAACGTGCTGGTAGAGGCAAGGCAGAAAAGACAGGAGCTTTGCAGGGGAAAATGAGACAATAAAATCGTTTTGTAACTTTCACCATCTTCTTGAAAAAGCCCTATAGGAAACTCCAGCAGCTATTTGCTCAACGAGAGCTGGCAAAACAGCCTAAATCCCCTAAAAGCAACAACCCAGGATGCAACTGCTTGTGTCCCACGCCGTGGAGTGGCTTGTCCCTGGACAGTAAGCTTAAAACACAGACTTCATTGCCACTTTTCTCCAGACATGCCTTTTCACTGAGTCTCACTCTGACTTTGGTAGCCTCCTGATAGGGATGTGATACCTACCATGACCCAGATCTCATTAGCTTGTAGTTGTCCAAGTGTCTCAGATCTCCTCTTTTTTATCTTGTCATGGATCCCAGCTGGTTCAACAGCTTTCTTGGGAAAGGAACAAGCTATAAAAATACCCTCTCCCTTCTAACAATACGTCTTCCACCTGCTGTCCTCTCCTTCTCTAAATCCTCAAAAGTCAGGCCCAGTATTTTTGGCTGGGGTGCCGGCAGACAAGACCCGTGACTTGGTGGCACTTCTCCTCTGAAGGTGAGAGCTGATGAGGGCTGGGCGAACGCCAGCACTGGAAACTGAGGCCAGCTCAGCCCCGGCTGATCCGTCTTTCCCAGATGGCCACGGATGACCACGTCTGCCCATCACCTGGCAGCCCTGGACAGTGAAAGGCCATGTGAAATAAATACAAAGCAGCTTAAATATTACTTTAGAAATACATTAGGTGGTTAGGATGAGTAGGTTTTCTGCTCTTTGTAACCAGGAAAATCCCTGGTTTGTCTTCAAGTCCAGCTTGATATCAAGTGGGGCTATTGCAGAAAAAGCAAAACCCGCTTTTTTTAAATGCTTTTTTGGTGACGACAGCTCCTAGGTTGACTCAGTTCATCTTATCAAAGGGACTTTGATAAGTTTAAGGTTCCATTCTTGGTATCAGCGGGGCAGTGTGTGCACACTGTGAATGGAGGACCTGCTCCCGGACTCCGGTTTCTGCCACTGCGTGTGCCGGAGGGCTGGCAAACTCCAGGCGATTAAATATTAACATTTATTCAGCGCACTCACTTTGTTCTAGATCCAATGCAGGCTTTTTCTGCCAGGAATGCGGTGGTTATGGTAAGCTTAAAAGATGTGGGAGCTCAGTTGTTATGCTCAGTACTGATAGTGAATAAAGCCTTCAGTGAAGTTGATGCCATACTCCCATTTTGGGTAGGGTGAATAGCTACGTAAATAACATAACAACATCTAATCTATCCCTCCAGCTCTGATTTAACTCTTTGAGATTGATTTGTATGCTGTTTTTAATTACAGTTATTCTTTTCTGCGTGCTCTGCGACTGCTTGGGAAAAGTTGTTACGTGCCTTTGAATGAAACTATCCAGGGAGATAGACCCAAACCATTCTTCTCTGCACTGGTGGTGTGATTTCCCTTACAGTATTTATAATGTGCTTCACCAAAGCGTCACTTACAGTTTTACGTATAGCAAAGAAAATCTTGGATCACCTGCGAAAGTCACTTCTTAAATGAAGCAAATTTGGGATCAAGTCATAAAAAACAGAGGAGAAAGAAACACTTAAAAAGGGAAGGCTGCACTGACAATACTCAGCGCTGATAGATACTGGATGCAATCATAGCTAAGGCCTTTCTATCTTCTTTACATTTCTCTGCTCTGTTGAAAATTGGTGACCGCTTCAAGAGCTCAAATTTAGTGGCGATTATACAGCTACACAGGGAGGATGTTAAAATAGTTATTGAGAGAGAACAAACAGAATAGGATTGTGCAAATTCACCTCCCAGCCCCATCATATCTTCTGTGGCACAGCTAGACAGAGGTGGGTACGGTGTGGATTAATGATTTGCTTTTCCCCCGCCCCCCTCACAGAAATGTAATAAATCTCTGAAAAGCCTGTTCTCATGTACAAAAGCTAACACAAATGTGTTCACCCCAGGGAGTCTGGAAGGGAAACAGTAGTTTGGCCAAACAATTCATCTTTATAATATTGATTCTGTCAAACCAGCATAAATGGAAGAAAAGCCTTTAAGTCTAAGTACCAAAGTGCTGCCTCCATTTGATATAATGAGCACACATTTTCGGGAAACGTGGTACCCTGGGAGCCACCTGCTTTCCAGACTTCTGGCAGGTCAGCTCATGGGCTTGGATGAAACTGTTTAAATGACGGTGGCCTGAAAAATATCGCAATCTTTTGCTTTTGCGTACCCAATCGCACGGCAGGATATGAGTCAGGAGAAAAGGTGAGGCATGTCCTGATTGCTCCGAGTTACTCAGGTGTTCAAGGACACAAGCTGCCTTAGAAAAGCACTGGTAGAAAGTCGTGTGGGAGCAGCACGGACGGCCTGATGCAATTTTCTCCAGCTTGGACTCTTGCCTCTCCTTGCATTGTCTTTTTGCTGCAGGTGGGAGTTTGGCTGAATTTCCAAGCAAGCCATAGCTCCAGGGGTTGCTGCAGGACACACCATGCATTCATTCCTTGGAGAAGGAGCCGGCTGGCTGCTGCTCACCTTCGGCGCCACTGCACGCCCGGATGAAATTGGCCATTAGATACAGCCGGCTGACTGTTGAAACCATGCCCAGAAATGGAAAAAATGACTGTCCTCTGCCCCTCCAGACACTCACCTTGAGCTGTGCTGCATCCCTGCTAGGTCCAGTGAAGGATGCCACTGCAGCGAGGTCTGGGTGGGGACAGGGACAAGAGCCTTCTCCAGCACAGAGGGGCCCTACAGACCCCACATGCTCCTGACTGAACTGAAAGAGTTGGCTCAGTGGTGATGAGAGGAACATCCTCTTTCATGGAATCTTTGGAAAATTTCGTAAGCCCTGCCCCAGCTCTGCACCCAGGGTCATTTCCAAGCCCAGGCTCTCCTGCTGTCGCTGCCTCGGTCTTGATTTTTGACCCACATGATTTCCTCCTAAGCCTTTCCTGCAACCTCAGTTGCTGGCTTTTGTCCAGACTTCTTCATGGCAGTGACAATCAATCAGAGTTGCCTGAGCAACATTTTTCTCTCTATCTCTGCTCCCACGCAGTGACTCCAGTGGGGCAAGATAACCCATCCCACACACACACCCCCCAGCCACTCTGGCTGCCACCTGTACGCTGCTTTTTTCCCAGTTAAACTCATTTGCCTCGCCAACGCCAAAACAAACACAGCAGAGGTGCCACGTGGCACAGACACTTCTCCTGCCATGTGGTCTCACAGCTCTCTCCTTGTGGCCTTTGCTGGAGCTTGGTGGCCCGCCAGCTTCCTTCAAAGACGCGCCAGGCATGATGGTGCTGCCACTCATCCCACACCTGCCTGAGCAGTGGGTCGGTTGTAAGATGGATACCATCCACCCGACATCTCTACACACTGACCTCTTCTCCATCCTACTTCCACCTCCCACCAGCACCTCCCATCCTGTCTCCTCACCTGCTTCCTCCTTACCGCAGGGCTCATCCATCCTTCCTTCTCCATTGCCGTAAATCCTCTCTATTTCTGCCTGTATTCCCCTTCTTCCAGACTCAGTAGCTTTTGCGATTATCCCTCAGACCAGCCTGGCTCTCTTTCTGCTCCTCTCATTTCCACTTAATCAGCTCCTCCTAAGTAGAGGTGACCTCCTCGTCCTCCTGGCCAGGTTCTCTTTCTACCAGTGTCACACGTTTCCTTTTTGTGTCCCTACTCTTTGGCGTTCAGCCATTGGTTTTGTGAGCTTCAGGCTACTTGTTCCTATGATTCATCTGCTCATCTTCTGTCTTTTGAAATTCATACCATTAATCGCCGTTCCTGACTAGCTTCCTTCACTTCACTTTCAAAAAGTACGTTAACCTGTGCTAGAGTCAAAAACACACCTTCTGTTCAGAGAAAAAAACAGGCAAGCTCTTTTTCTTATTAAGCACAGACAAAAAAGATTATTCTCAACCCATTCTAAAATGGAAAAAAAAGAACAGACCTTTTTTCTGAAGTAAATGGAAGATGATGGCACACAATACAAAAAGAAAAGAAAGGATGCTAAAACTGAAAATGAGGGATCTCATTACAGATAAGTTGTCTGGACAGTGCAGTGTCTACCTGCTTGTCCTGGTTTCGGCTGGGACAGAGTTAACTCTCTTCTTAATAGCTGGTACAGTGCAGTGAAACCAGGACACTACTGGACAGGCAAAATGTATCTTAAGATGAAGCTCATGAACTAACCAGGGGAAGATAAAAACTTGTCGTGATGAAAAGTACTGGGTGCTATCAATAGCATATAATGGACTGAAAATAAGGGTGAGAAGCAGCATTGATTTTGTGCCTGGCCCTGCTTTTATCAAAGTCCATAACCAAACCCCAGTCAAAATCAATAGCAAAAGTAGTTGGGAAACCACAAGACAGCTTTGATCAAGTTGCATCTCTGTGGCTTTGATTTTCAGTTTGAGGTCACTCAAACTGCGTTTCTTGACCTTTTTCAGTTCAACTTTCTTAAAAAAATATCCAGGAGCCCCTTTGTGCCATGATACCCCAACGTTTACATTTCCAGAGACATTAAAAAAAAAAGGCCAAGGTAAACTTTGAGTAATCATTTATTACTTCTTTTACCACTCTTCTGTTAGTTTAACTGTGTGCCTGAGGGTATAAGTGGAGGGATGGCTCTTTTGCAGTCACTTCCCTGACCTTTCCCTCCTGCCTTTGCAGCCCAGCAGTGCTGCCCACGTCACGGGTGGGGGAGCACCACGTAGAAGCACTGTGAGTCAGACGCCCATTTATTTGCTCATGTATCGCTCCCATTGTCAAGAGAAATTTTACCCCTGGGTAGATATGGGCTTCATCACCTCCTTTGTGGACATAGCAGGAACCAGATGGCTCATGACATGAAGAAAGGCTACAGCGTTTGCAATAAGGGCCCAGAACGTGACAGCCCTTCTCTCATTGATGAAGTATTTGGGGTTTTTATGACTGGTATTTTTGATGAAGATACATAGTAAGGTAAACTTTGTAGGCAATATTTCTGACTTTTTTTTTTCCCCACAGAATTCAAGCAGTTTTTCCAAGATTATCTGTGTTGACAAACACGTCAACTAAGCATACTGGTTGGGTGCCTCAAGAAGGACAAATGTCAGCTCCCGGAGTTTTGGCAGTGTCATTGGTGGCTTGTAACACAGCAGCCTGGGATTTGGAAGAGGAGCTGTAGTAACCCTTCAGCCATGGGGTACCTCTGTCCTCCCTACAGCCAATATGGGAAGGCAGTTACCCTGCGTACACAGTCCAGCTCCCTGCATTCACTGAACACATCATCAGTGATTTCCATGCCAAAAGCCAAGATAAGAGGTTACTCCCCACTCATCACATGACCAAGGTCATTATCCAGATTAAAAGACCTGGTTGAAAGAGCAAGGACTTTCAGTGCAGGTTCCTCTGAGTCATGTCTCAAAGCAGCTAGCTTGTAGGTTTGGAGAAACCCTTCAGCAGATATTTTAAGTCAGGTCTTTCCTTCTGTTGACTTCTCCAGTCTGGAAGGGAAAACAATCAGTGCTGAAGAGCATCAACATCAGTCAAACCCTGTATTATGTTTTAGAATAACAGCCTCATTCAATTAATAGCAGTAAGGGTGAGAGGCCTGACAGTGAAGTGTAGAAGTGTAGAAATGTAAATGTAGAAGCTCTGAGCCACCTTTTTTTCCCCCACTCACCAAAAAGAAATGAAAACTCTGGGGCTTTCTTCCATCATCAAAGGCTTCTCTGTGAACCAAAATGAAGCATTTTGTTTCTGTGCTTGGGTGAAAAGAAAAAGAAAGGAAAGGCTTTCACGATGGTGCTTTCGGTTGTGTCTATCAAGTGGCTCAGAGCTTCACAAAGAGCTATTGCTTCTGCTGTCCTCTTTGCCTGAGAGGATTTGAACTGCTCAGGAAAATGCCCAGACTCCTACATATTTTGGGACACAAAGGGAACTTCTTCTAATCTCACCTTGTAGAAATAATCATACAGCAGCAGGAACTGATACCCTCAAGACCCATTTGCTGTAATCTCCATGAGGAGTTAAATAGACTTACACCAGCCTTTTACTCTCTGCATCAAAAGACCAGGAACTAGGATGGAAATTTTCTGCACCAAAATGATCACTTTTTGTCAAGTTGCTGTTTGGCCAAGAAGCATCATTTCTCTAGATCACTTGTCTGCCTCCACCTGGCAGGCATGCTGAGACATCAGGGCAGTGGGAATAGGGGAGGACAAGGTAAATGGCACTTCTGTTTTCTCCTGCACCTACATTGCACCTACTCCCGTTAGGGATCCAAGGGAGGCTGGGAAAGATTGGGTCTTTTTCTCTCCAAATGAAAGGGGAGCACCGTTTCTACCATAAGCCAAAAAGTAAACATTCACCATTAAAAAAAAAAAGAAGAATGAAGTATCAAGAGGCAGATCTTCATGTCCAGCACTGCAGGGCTGTGTCTTCTCCTGTGGCTTCCCTCCAAGTCCTCCCCAAGCCCATGCAGCTGCCCTGTGGGGACACCTCGTGGTTCAAGTGGCACCTTTGGTTTGAGTGCTGGTGGCTGCCTTCAGGGAAACAGCACCCCTTCATTGCACTACAATCTGTGCAAAATATTTTAACTGCCAGTGTGCCAGCTGGGAGGTGAAACATGAAGTCAAATTTGGAGGTGGGAACTAAAGGGGACAAGTCTAATCTATAATTTCCATCAAATACCCACTCTTCTTCTAATGATTTTTTTAGCAGCTAGCGCCCATTTCAGACAAAACCCAAATGCTGCATGAGAGATTTGGTCTCCCTGAGTATTTGTCAGTTTTAGATCAAACTAACAGCCAGTAGATTGAGGAAGCGATGGTTTCCCTTTACTTGGCACTCGTTAGCCCGCATCTGGATACTGCACCCAGTTTTGGGGCCCCCAGTACAACAGCAATGTCGACAAACTGGAGAGACCTCAGAGGAGACCACCAAGATGGTGTATGAGGAGAGGCTGAGGGACTGAGGCTTGGTCAGCATGGAGAAGAGGAGGCTTCAGGGGAACCTAAATGTAGTCTTCCAACACCTACAAGGAGGTTGCTGAGAAAACAAAGCCAGGCTCTTCACTCTGGTGCACAGCAGATGAGAGATTACAGACATGACTTGAAAGAGAGGAGTTTCTCACTAGGTATTAGAGGAAAAAAATCACAATGAAGTTAAGTAAATACCAGAGCAGGTTGCCCAGAAAGGCTGTCCAGTGTCCATCCTTGGTTTCAAGATCTGACAGGATAAAGCCCTGAGCAACCTGGTCTGATCTTGCTGTCAGCCTTGCTCTGAGCAGGGGTTAGGCAAAGGGACCTCCCGAGGTCCCTTCCAACATGGGTGATTCTACAGCTACATGGCAAATGGGCCCAATGCTGGATAATTAGGCCATGAACCCATTATTTTCAAATTTCTGAGGTTTTAAAACACACATCTTTGAGAAATGGGCAATTAGGCCAGCGAGAATCAAAACCAGACCAGGACATGGGCTCTTCACTGATGGAAACTTGAAAATGAAGTTAATTACTCCAACACCTGTCTATTAGGCACTGGGGGAAAAATGTTATTTCTGCTTTCTTTTCCCTTTGCTGCATGTGTTTAAAACTCCTGCCCACCTTGAAGCTATCCCAGCACTCATTTTGTCCTTCTGGAATAACAACCCTCAGTATTCTTCTTGCAAAACACATTCCGTTCCTTCAAGGGTTTACAGGAGGCACTGGTCCCTCCTGCACCAGCGATGCATGTGCGTGTCTATAGATATTTTTCCTCTCCTGGAGCTGTGCCTGCCATGTGTTTGTGATAAAGGCTGGCCTCTAACACAGAAAGGTCCTGCTTCTAACAGCGGACTCTCATTTTCCTGAGATGGTAGCAGCAACAGGAACCATGTTCTGCAGTAATGTCCTGTCTGTGTAAAATACCCGATAGCAATGGCAGAAGTGTTTGTTGCTGGCTGGCTGTGGGCAGGGGTATGATACAATCAGGATGAAGACCTGTGAAAGACTCACTGTTGTCATGCTGAGTATGAAGAAAAGGTCGGGATGACCTACAGGAAAGAAAACCTGGGTTTTTTTTTTATACTGGAGAGAGATGACATGCTATTCATTTCTGGTGCGTTTGTCATGCTGGCCTCCTAGTGGAAAGCCCATCTGCCCGAACTCTTCTTGCTGCTTTCTTTAGCATGAGAGAGACTAATCATCTGGGACCACGCGTTGTTTTTATGAGATATCTCTGCTCCCTGCACAAAACCTCTTTAACCATAAAGCCTTCACAGGCATTTTTCTCATGGGCATAACATTGCGTGATCAAGTTAAAAGTGCAGTGTGAGGCTCCTTACTGGCTTCACAGAGGACAGACAGGTCCAAGGCAGATCCCAGGTGTCTGATGAACCTTGGCCTGAGCCAACTAGAAGTGCAGTCTGGGATCACCCAAGGCATCAAGGGACCATCATGCTCATAAACTAATCTTCTGATGATGGGAACCAGAGCAGTCCACCCACACATCCACAGCTGATCTGTTGTACACATCAAGAACATCACTGCTAGTTGAGGAGGTGGCCCAGCCAGGTGACGTACATCTAAACTCAGCCTTTGCAGGAGAGGTCACTTTCCCTCGCTCTGCACGACTTCAAGGTATTTCTGTTCCTGTTTTTTCTTCCTCAAAGATTTACATTTGCATTTTTATTAAACCAAGTTATTTATTTGGAAAAACCAAGGATTTCTTCTTTCTGTGAAGACCTGTTTGCCTAACAGAGTCTGATTTTCCCAAATGCATCACTCGGTATAGTAAAAGATGTTGTTCTTCCCTGCAGATTTTGTTTTGCCTATAGACTTAGATACTGCCTGGACACTCAGACATCCAAATAGAAAAATAGCAACTATTTCTGTCATTGTTTACTTTGGTTCTTACACATGTTTGTAATGCATAAATAATTTAACTGAGTGCTTCTACAGGAACATCCAGAAATTACCTCCTCACCAAGGGGACCAGGTGGCCTCACGGCAAGAAAGGCACAGAAAAGGCAAAAGCAGGGCGTGACAAGGACCAGCTTCCCTCCCATGTCATAATGCAGACTGAGGGCAAGCAGCTTGTGCCTTTTCTGCTCACCAAAGACAACCTCCAGCAGATACCTAGTGAAGGCAATAGGACAAGGAGCCTGTCTGCACCTTGAGCCTCACCACCTTCCCACGCTGCCCTTGCTTTTTTCCACTTTCTCTCACCACGGGCATGACAGCAGGACAGGTCTGCACCGTGTTCGGTGCAAATACCAGGTGGCAACACACCCACATCGGTGTGTCACCACTGCAGAGAGAGCAGGCGTCTCACCACAGCTGGACCATGGGGTTCCGCATTCCCCACACACCCCAGCACAGGAGGCCCCAGCTGCCCAGCCTCAGCCTGTGGGTGCTCTCCCATTCTCCTCCTGGTTTGTTCCTAGAAACTCTTCAAGCAAATTGGCTTTTCAACTTTCACCATTAGCACAATTCTTTTGTGGTAGAGGTACAGTCAGTGTGGAGACCTGGAGGTCAACAGCGTGGTGCAGCTAAAGCCCATAGATTTCAAGTTTTTATCCATCGCATTCAACCTGATAGTGTCTCTCCGCTCAAAGCAACTTCCAGCATTTGTAGATTAGTTAAATAAATCATCAAGGTGTTTGCATGACTGTCTCCATGCACATTCGAACGGAGAGATGCATACACCACATCAGTGCAGACACACAACTGGAAACCACGAGGCTCCTTCTCCTACACCTCCCATGCCCTGCAGTCCTTTAGGGCCCCTTGCAGCCCTGTGAAGTTGCCACAAGTTGCCAGCAAGCTAGGAAACCTCCACGGGATTAGTAGAGCACATGATTTCTTCTGACCTACTGCTCACCAGCTGAAAGGAGGGAGACTGAAGAGGGACAGAGGAACAAAAAGAGGGGTGTGAGTCATTCACTTGAGCCCACCTCCACACATGAGAAAGTGGCACCTAAGAAAGTGGAGGAAATGTGGAAGGGCCCAGATCCAGGCACACTGGCCAAAGCAACACACCGTTCAAGTGGCAAAACCCCCAAGACGACCCAAAAGCAGGGAGCAAGGAGTGACACCACCCAAGTGAGTCCCAGGATGGCAGCAAGGATCTGGGGGGAGAAACTTGGTCTTTGTTGATCAGATAGATAACTCCACTGGCGTATAATGCAGAAGACCTGAGTGCCAGACCCACACATGTGCTAAGCAATACAGAACCAGAGCCAGGAGCGTGTGTGGGATGACTGAAAGACAAACAGACAGACGGCACCCTGCTATTAAAGAAAACAAAGCTCTGAAAGCGAAACCTTGGGAATCTGATTGAGAGCAAAGGGATGGGAGGCTGGGGAGGGAGAAGAAGAAAGCCTTGAAAAAGCCATCCTGATGTGCTGCTTTCCCAAGGGGCTGCAAATCAAAGAGGATTTCTTCTCAGCAGAAGGAGGTCTAGCAGACAGCCAGCTCCTCATATGAAACTGGTAACGGCACGCCAGGAAAGTGTTCTCTTCCCAGGGGAGAGGCAAAGGCAACCCCAGCAAGTGACACTTTGTGCAAAATTTTCTATTTTCCCAAGCAGAGAAGCTGAACATGAGCAAAATGTGTTGACTTCTACCACTATTTGCAGGTAAATAGGTGCTTCTCATTCGTTACAAGATGTTACAGACTAGAAAATAGGGGCAATGTTGCGTGCTGCAGTTGTGGTGAAAACGTTCATTCAGACAACCACGAACCAGCTCCATCAAACAGGACTCACGATGACGATCTCGCTTGGATGCTGCCGAAAGTCATCCGATACACGGATTCAGTCATATACGTATATACATATCTGCTCATATGCTTACACAATCTCAGCAGTGTTGCTGGTAGGCAGCCACAGGAGCCGGAGTGGGAGGAAGAAACGAGCAGGTAATTAATTATTCAGCAATCAGCGTACACCCCAAACTCTTCAAGCGCTGACACCTAAGCCTGGGCAGCCCTGGAGGCTTTCGCTGTCTGCCCCACACCTCCTTCAAGGGCAGCCAGCTCCATTTACAGATCAGCCACTGCAGTTCACGGTCTGCGTATTAGTGCAAACCTGCCTTAGTTGGCCAAGCGGGCAACAGGAGTGGGAAGCTCCAAGACAAGCAGAAAACAGATGAAAAAAGAGGGGGGATAAGATCCTGAAGTGGCAAAGCTTAGTCCACCAGTCTGTCCTAGACACTCATCGTGGTTGCGAGAGCCCAACGATGGCAAGGCACAGCTGCTGGGTGTTACACTACTCAGACATCTGGCCCATCTCAGGCTTGTTAAAAAACATATTAAGCAGGCTAGGAAGAGCATTTTGGGTTTTAATATTTTATTAGCAACTTATTTTATATTTTTAATGTATTATATTTCTATATTATTTTATATCTTATGAAGGCGTGCTCTGCTCTGTCAGGTGGGACTAGTCAGGGCAGGGCTTTACCAAGGACCTCAGTTGCTTTCCGCTGCTCTGAGCAGGCAGATTGGCAGGGCAAGGGTAGGAGCTGCGAAACACTGTCAGATATCATCCAGCTCTGCCATCCTGTGTTTTGTACCTCCTACCTCCATTTAGCCCTCACCTTCTCTGCCCAGTACGATGCTGCTCCCCAGGAGACGTACAATGATGTGGTTCATTTACTTCTTTCACACAGATCAGCTATCAAAACCTTGGAGACCTTTAAGCATCAGTGTCCCCGTGGTGACGGCAACAGGCTTGCCTAAATCCTGCTGCCAGGCATAAACTGGAGCAGTTCAGTGAAGGGCACGTGTGCCTGGGAGACGATGCAATAAGTTTCCTTCTTTTGCCCCACTGTGGAAAAAGGGGATATAAAGAAGGGAGGAAGGGATGGCATTTTGTAAACTTCTCGTTGTACATGGGAAGACGGCAGAGGTGGACGTCGGTTCTGCTCTACAGAAGGACAACATCCTCTTCACGGCACAGCACAAAACTGCAGCAGTGCTGGGAAGGTATCCACATACACTGCGCTGGACAGAGATGGAGAAACAGAAATAGAAACAAACATGCTATGATTTCACATTTGAGTGAACAATTGGCTGCCAGCAAGCAAGACTACAAAGCCTTGTTGTATTTTTATAATAGAAAGCTCATGCAAAAATTCAGAAGTATTGCTACAGAGCTCTTTCCCCTTCAGGAAACTTGTGATAATCTGGCAGAATAAGATCTTAATCTTTTTTTTTTAGGTATTCACATGGATTTGGGGTAGGGAGTACATAAATTTCAGATGCATTCTGCATGGACATCAGATACAGGATTTAAATCAGAATAAATACAGAATGCATATGTGACAGAAGCCTTCCTAGGGAAATTATAAGTGGCTGAGTTAGAAACCCCAAAACTTTCAGATGCCCCTAAACAGCAGTGCTTGGCTGCTGTCCTCTCCTGCCAGCCAGGGTGGGTGAGTCCCATTAACACCAGTGCAGCCCTGGAGAGGAGGCAGTGATGGCACTGGGGAGGTGCTGCCAGGCGTTCAGTTACAGGGAGTTAGTTTGTGGCAGCTGAGGACAAATGGTTCCTCAGATTTTACTGTTACCAGTCTGACCATTAAAGAGAAACTTAATTTACCCCACATCCAGTTTCACAGCGATGCAGCTAGATAGGAGCATGGCTTACGTGGAGCCTACATTAATTATTTCTCTGTTTGTGCAATGTGCAGATGAATTGCCTGGCACTTGCCAAAAAAGCCAACCTCATCTCCTGTGGCTTTGCAGAGAGAAATGGGAATGACTGGTAACCCTTCGGCCGGCTCTCCCCATCCTCCAGGTATTTCCTTTCAGCGACATCAACAAGCCCAAAACCCGCAGAGGTGGCCTCTGGCCGGTCTCCATGCAGCTCTTCTCCTCCGTCTCCCCGCAGGAAGGCAGAGCTTTGAGGGAGGCTCTCGCTGTTTCTCAGGGGAGGCAGATGTTTATCGTGGAGCGGGGTGCTCTGCTCTGCAGACATCGACACTGGCACCACCACCAGTCCGCACTAAAGAGAAGTTACCAAACAGTGTTTGAGTTTCTTGTGATATGGTATTTCACAACAAGGAGCATTGCTAGTCTTTAAGTTTTTGCCTTAAAAGCCCACAAAAGTAGCATAGCCACCCTCACCTGTATTTAACTTCTCCGGAGAGAAGTTAATAGGTCAGGATTACTTGTTTTGTGGTTTGCTTGTTGATTAAGAGGTGGCTGAGCTTTCCTGCTCTGCTTGCCTCTCACGCCAGTGTCACCTGGTGCACAGCCACCCTGTCTTCTCCAAAGCGCTTGGAAGGAAACTCTGGCCATGCCCTTAACAGTATCCTCCAGCCGGGGCTTTCAACTCATTTTGCAAATATAAGCTAAAAGAAGCTGAGGGGCAAAGACAGGTTATCTGGCTGCTGTTGGCCAGGATGTCTCCTGCAGAGCCAGCAGCAGAACTCATTTCCTGAAATTATAACTCGATCTCAAGTGCTGTTCCTGCTTGGGAATGGAAGAAAGGGTCACTGGCAGGGGTAGCGCCAAGTGCCTAACACAAAGTGTGTCTGGAATTTATTCTCCTTGCCAACGAGAAGCTGCCTTTCGTGTAGACGTGTCCTCCGTTGGATGGAGGCAGGTGTACACCCCGGTGGGGACGAGGCCTAGCCAATACCTTCCCTCTCCTGTCCAAGAGTTTCCTGGGCCCCCAGCCTTGTAACTGCAGAATTGGAAGATTTGTCTGTTTTCTCTTGGTCAAGTATTTAAATTCTCCAGGCTCACAGGTTGAGGGGAAAAAAATCCTCCCAGTGTGACTCCTTCTCTACTAGCTCCATCTGGAGGCTCCAAAAAAACTTGCGTTGTAAAATTATATTTATTTATTTATTTATTTATCTATTTATTTAGGATTTAAGGCTGTCTTGGCATTGAAAACCACTAATGTCAAAAAGCATCAAGGCAGTGGCAGCCGTGGGTGCAGAAAGCTGTCTCTGCTGCTGTCCGAGCCACTAAGCAGAGCCAAAAGCACTATTCATCATTCAGCTCAAGGATCCATGTAAAAAATACTTCACTTCTTAGTATCCTGGGATAAATACCAGCATTGCAGATTATTCTGATAGTAAAATCCCATCAGGGATACATACACTGCCCGCTTCAAAAGGAGGAGTTATGTAGGACAATTCAAGGTGAAGAAAGCCTCTCCAAAGCTTCTTGCTCCACAAGTCTAATAATAACTAGGTGTGGAGGGAAGGGGACATGCCAGACCAGCATGCTCCCTCTCTGCCTCCGCTGGTGAGACAGCCAACCCGGGAAGCTGCAGCTGCTTCTCCACCAACAGACATCCTGAGTAAAACTACCTCGGCACTAGCATTTGCAGGCTTAAGATGCATCATGATTGTTGGCCAGTGATGGTCCGGGGAGAGCGATACAAAGAGAGAATTAGGAAGGGACCTCCTGTTAAGGGATAATAATTTTGAATGAGATAATAATCCCAAAATCCGGATGCGACTACCCAGCTAGAGCAGCACCAGAGTGATACTTAATGTACCCAGGGTGCTCCAAAGTCAGATGCTGTCCTGCCTGATGTCCGTGCAGCATGAAGGCAGGATGTTGCCAAATCTATTTTTTCCTCCCCTGATAGCAAGCCCACGCTGGAAGCTCTTGTCAAATCAAGCTACTGCTCTTGAACTCTGAGTCTGCAAACAGCTGGGCGGTGACATGTGTGTTAGTTTTAACTATGTTACGAAACAATCATCTGCCCTTTTTCAGTCATGAAGTGCATGAAAGGCCTGATGGCATAATTTGGATGTGGCGAAATCCCATCCTGAAATCATCCAAACCTGCCTTCCTTATCTTTTCCTATAATGTCGCCATTACGGCGTTTAACCACGAACGGCACCTCTCTCCCTGGCTACCTGACCCTTGTTCCAATGCTAACTGCAAGCTGTCCCCTGCTGACCTCCGGCCTCTCCTTGTGGGACTCAGGCTTTCGGCTTGACAGTGAAGCTGGTTACTGCTTGCGTCATGCTGGAACCTCCACTTCTTTGTACAGCTGCTAGGCAGTTGTCAGCCCAGACACATGCTTCCCTCCTGGGACCCTCACCTCAAGTACACAGGAATCACTGGTACAAGCGTATATCCGTGAGATGAGCACCTTCCGACAGATAAAGGAGAAAATTTGCAGACTCTCACCTTTTGCTTCCTACTGAGCGGTCTTCCCTGGTTTTTTAGCTCCAGTAGACCTCTATTTTCACTCGTCTAACGTGTGCTGTCCTTTTCCATCCTCGATCTGGCTGGGAGTGATGGGCATCGCTAATACACATCCCCATGCCCCTGTGGGATACGTGCACAACACAGCCATGCCCATTATGGCTTATGTTTACTTTGGAGTCCATGTCCCTTTTAATATCAGAAAGAAATGTTAACATTGCCTTTTAGGAGTTTTGTTTATTTTTTTTTTTTTAACTTAGAAAACATAGAGATTCTTTGAGGGGTTAATTCTCTGCTACGACCTCTTCGCTGAGGAATAAACCTCATTCTTCCCCATCTTCCTTGGCTCTTCACCTTTTTAGACTCCCTCTGAGTTTAGCTTCACAGAGCCTTTCTAGGAAGAACTTGCCTTCGAGAAAGTGGTTTTTTTTCCCAGAACTGGAGGTCTGAGTGGGAATTAGCACCACGTGCCCATGTTCATGGTGCGGAGGAAGTGGCACATCCTCTGTTTAAAATCCCGCTGAACAGCGAGCTTACCTCTGGGGCTTGCATTCAAGCCTGCTGGCGTAAGTGGCTCACACTGTGCCCTCCTCGGTCAGGCATCCTCACACATAAAAAGCCCGTCTGTTGTCAGCTCAGCGTGCAGAAAAGATTTAGCTAAAAATAGTTATTACTCTTTCCTTCCAGCAGAAAGCCCAAATGTTGTCTTTCTTCCCCTCCTAGGAGTGCACAAGCGCAAAGGTATGGTCAGAGCTTCCTATTGCCACCTTCCCGACCAAGAGAAACGCCACCGTCTGCAGGAGAGACCTTGCTGGGCTTGCCGTGCGAGGCAGTATTTACTGTGGCCCTAAAAACTTGAAGCTTGCTGTTTTTCCCGAAAGCCATCCACTTCTGTTGCTGCGTTTGGTTTTTTATAAAACCAGTTTTCAGCCAGACTATTAAGTCTCTGTCAGTGGGCTTTCAGCAGGGGCTCAAATTGCTCCTGAAATAACTCGCATGCTGGTTTATTAGTGGCTTCCTAAATCTTCTGTCTCAAGCTTTGAAAGAATTCTGTTCCCATTGGCTCAGGAAATAATCATATAATTTTTTTTTATCATTAGGGTTACATCAGCCAAGATGTATTGTTGGTCTCATTTTAAAATGACTCAAGCTGCCTGTGTTTGTTGAGAAACACTTGTGAATGAGAAAGCAAAACTGAATATATGAATATAATCAGTGAAAATTTCACAACAGAGGGCTATGCTGGATCTCTGGAAAGCACAAATCTGTGGCTTTACAAATGCTGGTTTGGTTTAAAAAATAGAGCCCAAAGTTTAGCAAACTGAAATTTGTATTTTCTCAGCCTTTGACTTGGCTTCGGTATCTTGCCTTTGCACATGTATGTGTGCACTCCTGCTGCTGAACACCCCAACGCTAAAGGATGCACAACTCAGCCCAGCAGCTCAGTGAAGCCAGCCTGAGCTGCTGGGCTGGGATTACCCGCTCAGGTATGTCCTGGCTGCTGTACTGCTGATGACAACAAATGAAAGCTCACCTTCATCCCAAGCGTTATTAGTTGCCTGCTATAATAAAATCTTGCACGGTTGATCTGTGCAGCTTAATGATAGCCATGAAGGTCTTGGCTTGTAAGGACAGCCAAGTGGCTCCTTTGAACTCCAGGCAGATTTTCCATCATGGTCTGATCAGGGGAGCATGTGTGTGCACGCGTATGGATGCACACAATGTATGTATTAGTGCCATCTGCCAGGAAGGCAGCGGCCACCTCTTTCCTCTGCCGAGCTGCTCTGTCCCAGCTTTGCTCTTCAGCTGCGATACGGAGGGTAAAGAGAGGGAATGGGTACTGCAGGAGCAGGATAGCCTGAATTCGGGGCTTTCGGCCATGGAAAAGTCCTGAGTGGCTGCAGATTTGTTCATGCAGTGTATTTAATCAGGAGTCAACAAGCGCTCAGAGCCTCAAATATGAGTTGGCTTGAGTTGAGCTTTTAATGCATTTAAGCAACAAATCACTCCCGGGTGTATGATGACTATGTTTTTGGAGAGGAAGTAGGCAAAGGTCTCTGTGCAAACCCTTTGTCATTTAGCTACAAACCACTTGATGATTGTGGTTAGCAGACTTGGAAAAAGAAAGCATCTGTGCAATTAAATTTTTAGTAATAAATTAATATGCACAATAGAAGATTCTGTAAAACCAAAACAATGCACTTTTATTTCTGGCTAAGCTAAAGACTGCATCTCTATCTATTAATTTCTCTATTTATCTGCAGTTACAGTATATTATTTTAAGCAGCTGACTGCTCAGCTTCTGTTCTGATACAATAGCATTTGTCATGCTCCTCTGCAAAGGTGCCACTTAAAAAATAGTTGGAATGTTTTTCAAAAAAACCTTGGTATTTGAACACAAGATATCAGCATTTTCAGTTGCAAATAGTTGTATTTACATAAGTTCTTTCATTTCAACTGAGCTGTAGTTATCCTCCAGGATTTGCTATTTGGAATTCAAAATGTGTCTATAAATGCAAAAAAGTCCCCAAACCACAGGGAATGGGGGAGGAAAAAAAAAAAAATAGAAATAATTCTAATAAACTCTTCCGGGATGACTTTCCTCTGTTTTGTAAATCTGGTGCTTTGAAAGCATGCTGCATCTGTTTTACTTGCCAGAGAAGTTCTCTTTTGTCTTCCCTTGTGCAAGGTGTGATTCAAATCCTATTGATTTGATATGACGTGATGCCTTATAAATATGCCCAGGGTACGAAGCTCTGTGGTGAGCATCAGCATAATGTTGATTTAGGTTCATTTGTAAGAGCTAGAGTTTCCAGCTTCACCTGCAGTCACTGTAAAAAATAGCAGGAATAGCTGCAGTAGGAGAATGACATTGCAAGACAAACTTGAAATCAATTTTTTGTTCATTTGGGGAAAAGCTTCATTTCTTCTCTCTCTCATAAGAACTCTTGCTGGGAATGGAAAGCTGTCACGAAAGCACAAAGAGATCAGCTTTGCAGCCTGCCTTGTACAGCTTTCACTAGCACGAAGGGAGGATTTGGGATCCGTGTTTTCCAGGTGCTCCGTGACAAAGCATGCCAGTCATGCTGAACAGTTTCCAGTCTTCCCTGGGAGCCTTTCTGCCAAAACACAGACTCAGCCAGGAGCCCTAATGTTCTCAGCTGCTCTATCTAGAAACCTTCCAGAAGTGGATCTGAAAATTCAAATCTTAATTTCCCCGAGGATTCTTTTCTCAAAGAATGCTTGTATATACTCACTCGGGAGTTGCTGTTGAAGTCCTAACTTTTGTTCTCTTGGGGAAGTAAACAGTGAGTAAAAAGTGGATGCGAAATTCCTGCCTGCACAGAAAGTTTGTATGTACTGAAAATACACTCATCACTAACTGAATAACTTTTGATACGTATGTATTTAGAGTTGTTTAAAAGATGCAGTTGCTGTGAAGATATTCAGTGGCTTTCAATCACATAGGTCAGAAGTCGTTCAGTGCAAACTCCTGCTCAACACAAGGCTGACCTATATCTGGTGGCTCAAGGCCAGGTCCAAGGATGGAGCTTCCACAACCTCTCTGGTTGCGTCAGTATTTGATCACCCTCAGATTTGATAAATCA
Organism: Gymnogyps californianus; assembly: GCF_018139145.2. Lineage (NCBI taxonomy): Eukaryota > Metazoa > Chordata > Aves > Accipitriformes > Cathartidae > Gymnogyps > Gymnogyps californianus. Next base: position 11,713,182 of record NC_059473.1, read on the forward strand.
GTTTCTGGTTGTCATGGTTCAACCCTAGCTGGCAACTAAGCACCACGCAGCCGCTCGCTCACTCCCCCCGGTTGGGATGGGGGAGAGAATCGGAAGAGTAAAAGTGAGGAAACTCGTAGGCTGAGATAAAGACAGTTTAACAGGTAAAGCAAAAGCTGTGCACGGAAGCAAAGCAAAATGAGGAATTCATTCATCACTTCCCATGGGCAGGCAGGTGTTCAGCCATCTCCAGGAAAGCAGGGCTCCATCACGCGTAACGGTTACTTGGGAAGACAAACGCCATCACTCTGAACGCCTCCCCCGCTTCCTTCTTCTTCCCCCAGCCTTATATGCTGAGCATGATGTCATATGGTATGGAATATCCCTTTGGTCAGTTGGGGTCAGCTGTCCCAGCTGTGTCCCCTCCCAGCTTCTTGTGCACCCCCAGCCTACTCGCTGGTGGGGTGGGGTGAGAAGCAGAAAAGACCTTGACTCTGTGCAAGCGCTGCTCAGCAATAACGAAAACATCCCTGAATTATCAATCAATCAACACTGTTTCCAGCACAAATCCAAAACATAGCCCATACTAGCTACTATGAAGAAAATTAACTCTATCCCAGCCAAAACCAGCACACTGGTGTTCCAACTTGTGTCTATTGCCTCTTGACCTTCCACTATGCGCCACCGAGCCTGGCTCTGCTGTCTCTGCGCCCTCCCATTAGGTAGTCGTTGACAAGAAGATCTCCTCTGGGCATTTCCTTTTCCAGGATGAAGAAACCCAGCTCTCAGCGCCTCATCTAGTACATCATGTCCTCCAGCCCATGAACGCTCAAAAAAATTAGAGTAGAAACATTTCAATGAAGACCAAAGTACTTCATACCGTAAGTTTGGAGTAGCAATGTGCAAGTTTCCTCTTGTACTAGAAAACTGTAAGTCTGAAAGGCAGAAGGAAAAGCGGATAGCTACTCTTTTTGCTTTCATGTGCATATTTTCATATGCCACCTACTAAGAGAAGAGCAAAGTGCCCTGCAAAAACAGCGCAGGCTGTACAAAGTAACACAAGCCACAGTAAAAGATAGCTAACTGCAGCAGGAGGGAATCCCCCAGAAATAAAAAAAAAACTGGAGAAAGTGGAACAGAGAACACCACAGTTCAGAAACATGAATACAAAGAATATACACCACTTACTAGTTTGAGAGTTTGTAAGTAGTGGGGTAGTAGTTAAGTATGCAGTCAATGAGCAGATGAGAGATTTCCTGCTGAATTGCTTCACAGAAGTCTGAAGGAAATACAAACAGTACTTAAAACTGATAATATGAGAGGAGTCAAATATAGATTCAAGTGTTAACTTGAGGAGTTAAATATATCATGAGATAGTCTATCAAGTACTGAGGTTAATTATGCAATTGTTCTGATACACTGAGTGTTATAAGTATCACTTTACAAGGAGTGAGTTGTCTCCTGGAGAAGGCTGCTCTAAAACAAACATCAAAAAACCCTGAAGAGCCAGACCTTCCAGATTTTTTTTTTTTTTTTTTAAAGCTTCTTCCCTATATTGTGATGTTTCTGTAGGCATGGCACAAAACATACTGCACACCAGCAGGATTTATCGTATCTTATTTATGGTTTTCAGGCACAGATGTGTACTCTTTCCTTTACTTAGCCTGTAGCCTTTTTAAATCGAGTAACAGTGTGCACTGTAGCTATCTCCTGTAACATTCACTGTAAAACACATTGTTTTAAAATAAGCTGTAGCACAGTAATTACTGCAATGAATTCCTTTGGTCCCCGGGTTCATGTTGAAATGAGATTTTACTGACTTTGTATGGAACACCAGAAGGCAGTCATCACATTGGCAGCTTTCCTTACCTCCCTAATTTCTGCAGAAGTTTCCTAACTGTCGTGAAGACAGACGTATGAAATTTTCTTCTTATCATTTCTCCACGGCTAAACTCCAAGAGGTTTAGAGGAATGAGAAGAACAGTGAAAAAATATGGTGTATATACTTCTTGTCTATTCCTAAGACTGCAAGAACACCTAAGTCTTGCAACAGCTGCTTCATAAACATTCAAGGCATTCACTTACTGTGCCCTGTCTCCAGCTGGCCTGTGCTGCAGCAGCCATTCCCATTTTCTGAAATGCTTGTTTTCCCTTTCAACTATTTATGTCTAGTAAGTCTTTGCTGCATTACTGTCACTGTACTTAATAGCTACAGTAATGTTCTGAGAGCAGACTTGTTTTTAAGGATAAGCTTATTGATGTTTGCTGATTTATTTTATATTCTAGTTGATAAATCCTCAAAGAAGCCATTCAATTTCCTTAGAATTCAGTTTAAGCTTTTTTTTTGTTTGTTAAAACAGTTCTACTTCTTGAATCCTCATTTAAGGACAACAAACCAAAAAAGGGAAAATGAGATGACTCCAGATATGACAGACCCCAGATGTACTTTAGTACAAGGCAGAAACACTTATATTGGAACAGGACAGACCTCAACTTAGCACTGACATTGTGTATGAGAAAAAGCCCATTATCCTGAGAGTTTGCACTCTGCAAACAGGGCAGCAAGTATTTAAGGTGCTTAGAAAACAAAGAGAACAAGTAGTACATCCAAGAAATTCCCAGAACAACAAACCTAGTCGAAATCCCTTAAATCTACGTAAGGCAGGTTACTACAGGAGGAACAAACAAAGCAGGAGTCTAGGAGAAGCGTTACAGCAACATTCATCTGTGCGTTCGCAAAGGAATAATTACAGTACAATATATTTGAAATAGCTTCCTGAAGTTAAAACGTTTGTAGGCTGCACTAGGAAAATTCTCAAGCAAGTATATTAACCTCACTTGGTCTTAACCAAGTGAGTCCTTGTCTCCTGGGACAAAAGGCTTTGAAGCTACAATCAAATTAGTACTGAGCTACAGTACCAACACTGCTTTTGAACTGCAGTGCTGGAGTACAAATCTGTCTTGAGGCTTTTGTGTCTGATGTCGACATAAAGCAATTTTGCCTGGGAAAGACAAATGGAAGTGCTAGTCATTAATAAAGCTTCTTAAAACTACTTTCCCTCAGTTTCCTAAAAAAGAAAACACCTCTGAAGGCCTATTTGTTGTACTATCAAATTCTGCTAGTTACATAACTAACACATGCAAATAAAGTGCAACAGACTACTCTTAGCCATTATGCGATTAAGCATGTTTTAATATTTCTATTGACAAACATTGTAAGCATAACCAGAGTGAACAGTATATACTTGGGAGTCTGTCCAGTGATAAACTTGAATCACTGAACTACTGGTTCAAGGAGAACCACTGGCATTCTAATTTCATTCTCAGTTAAGCCATAGGATGCTGAAGTGATCACGGACTAGGATGTGTTCCAACAGTGCCAAATTCTAATCAAAACTCAGATTGTGCGTTAGTAGCCAAGGCCGAGGCAAACAATTATTCTGTATCATACACAGAAAGCAACTAGTATTGAACAGACAAAGTTTGGTCAACAAACCAGTTTTACTTCTTTAATGATCTTTTTGCTAATAACTCAATAGGCACAACAGTACCGGTAAGCATATGAACTTTAAAATGCACAACTGCCACAGCTGACTTGAATACAGTAATAGTGTTTGGTAGCAGACTTAGAGACGACTTTTAGATTCTTCCACTCTGAAATGATTTTGTGTTTCCTCATCACCTAGTCATGCACTGGAGAGGAATTCCACAGCAGTCTCCTTCTCTTCAGTTAACTCCTTAGCAGTCAGATCCATCTTCTCACGAGAAAAATCATTAATAGGAAGACCCTCAACAAACTTCCAGGTCTTGTCCTGTTTGAAAACAAACAAATAAAAAGCCCCTCCATATAAGAACAAGCTTCATTCAGTCTGCATGAAGGAAACTTTGCAGCATAAGAAACAAAGTTAACGGCCTTAAACACATCAGGCAGAAGTTAATTTTGTTTTCAGATACAGAATGCAATCAGCACCAGCTAGTCATGTCAGATTCTACTGGTCTATTGGTACTTACTCGACAGCTACTACCAAATGGTTAATGATGGTCCCTTCTGTGAAAGACTGCTAAAACCCTCACGTCCCAGCAACTGCAGTCCCATACTAAAAGCACTGCTGTTAACAAGCTCATGTGACAGTTTAGCTAGGTCTTGCAGAAGATACTTGGATTTAAATACAGTCTAGTTACCTTGATCACAACAGGGAACGAATATAACAAGTCTTCAGGAACACCGTAAGAATTGCCATCAGAAATTACTCCCATGGAAACAAATTCCCCCTGAAACCAGAAAAGTAAGAGATAAATACATTTTTCACTGCTAAAAGCAAGCAGAATTTTAATTTCCAATATACTGCATCTCCTATGACACACTTTATTCCAGAAAAAGACAGATTCTTCCCCCTCTGAACACACATACACACTTGAGGTCAAAGCCACTGGCATGTAATCAAAGCATTAGGCAAACAAGCACTTACTCAAGAGCAACATCTTACCGCTGGAGTGCCAAACCAGATGTCCCTCACATGATCACAGATAGCTTTGGCAGCTGACATCGCACTGGACAGCTTCCTAGCCTTAATAACAGCTGCTCCACGTTGCTGAACAGTCTGCAATTAAGAAAAAAAACGCTAAATTGTAAAGCAGCAAAATCTTGGCTCCGTCTAAACGCTGTTAGTAAATGCCATGAGGAAAGACCGTCTTACATCGTTATTTAATTTCTTCAGTCAAGATATAGTTCTATCACTAAATGAACATGGCGTACAATCCAGAAATACAATCTAGAAGAGTTTTGCCAAGACAAGAACTTGATGGAATATTTCAGAGGCTAGCTCATTTCTTTGTACCTGCTTTACAGCTAGTAGCCCACTGACTTCTCTCATACCAACCAGATGTTTCAAGCTTTTACCACCAAGAGCCTTCATGTATGTCAGCAGTAAGAGATGTCTCAGAGCAACACTGGCAATTCAGGTTTTTTGCTGAATACCAGTGTGAACTACTTGCTGGTCTCAATCCTACAATATTTAATGCAAAATTAATTTAATTCCTGAAGATAGTTGAATCTACCTCCCTATACTCAAGTCTGTATTGAGAAATTTTGTACTTAAGAATTGCACTTCTTAGAATTAGAATAGCTTCTTAAACTGTACATCTTTTTTTTTTTTTTTTAATAAGTTTTGGTAAGGCTCTAAGCCAACCAGACCCCAGTCTAGAAAGCAAGCATTATGAAGTCTCCTTAACTTAGGTAAAGCATTCTAGCATCGACCAGCATTACAAAGTACCTAGAAGGCCAAACCCATATCCTGCCTTGGCCACGTAAGATACAGCAGGATCAAGGACAAGGACAGGTTTCTGCTTACACTCTGGCTCATGAACTTTGGTTGCCAGCATACAATAATTTATTCTGTAGCAACAAGCATGAACTGGAACAAGCTATATCCAAAACCAAGATAGGACAGAGCACAGTCATATGACAAAACACATCCTCAGTTCCAAACTAAAGGTGCCTTGGCTAAGATATAGTACCTGGCTGTCAGCATGCCAGTAACATTGCAATACCAAGCAAAGTACAGCTACTTGGCGTCATGTTCATCAAGGGCTTTAGTAATCCTTGTTTCACTTTATATTGCATTTAGGTAGCCTGTGCTCTTGATCAATTAATACCATTATTTTGTTTTACCACCCTACATTATTATTTATTACTACCCTACAGAAAGACATTTGCAGGTGTCTTCTAGATTTTTCACGTTACTTTTCAGAAATGCTGCTGACAAGGCCACAGATTTAGACTTGGAAAGCATGTGTGCATCTGCACACACGTGCATATGCAGGGGGAGGGCTGCTGCGCTTTTTTTGGTGGGTGGGGAGCAGCAAACGGAAGATCATCCTACTTCATCTACAAAGATGCCCCAAAAAAATCACCATAGTGAAATGTCAATGGCGCTTGTGTGTCAGATGAGTTGCACCTGAGCTATGATCAAATTTCTTTTTGTTCAATCATTTTAGCACTCCAAATGGATTTTTCTAATAGTATTTACATAGGTTTTCATAATGCCTTAAATTTCTCAAGAGCAAATAACTGATAGAGACAAGCGATCTGAAGATGACTTATTCTACTGAGACAGGAAGAGCTGCTTCACTAAGTCAGTCAGTCACATAGTTTACCATTTCATATGAGGATAGGAGAAAGCAGAGGCACAGAATGACCATTTAAAAAAAAAAACAAACAAGATCTTACCAGGATAAAGTCTCCCTTCAGCCAGCTGTCATCTTTTATAGCTTCATAAACTCCAACTTCCTTTCCTTTCACATTTACCTTCGCATGGTTAACATCTGGATATTGAGTGGAGGAGTGGTTGCCCCAGATGATGACATTCTTCACATCATTAGCAGTCACACCAAGTTTCAGAGCAATCTAATTGGAAATTAAAGTAGTCCACTGCATTAACTTCAGCATCTCAATTCACAGGCTTCTTTGAAAGCATTGCTCTGTTTGTCTTTAGCAGAGACAACAGAAAGCATTCTACTTTGAATAGGCCCTTCTTACCTGAGATTTAGCTCTGTTGTGATCCAAACGAGTGAGGCAGCTGAAGTTTTCCTTTGGTATTGATGGGGCTGACTTTGATGCAATCAGGCAGTTAGTATTTGCTGGATTCCCAACTACCACAACCTAAAAACAAAAAGGGGGAAGGGGAATGTGGAAAGATGAAGAAGCTATTTCTGCAAAATAACTCCCTCAAGTGAAATACATGGCTTTGCCTTCAAAGAAGCTATCAAAAAGTTAAGTTTTCTAAATCTCTTGGTTGTCTTCAACAGGATTGTTTTATGTGTGTGTTGTTCATAGTCACTGAGTCTTCTGTAACTGCACAGAAAAATATTTTCTAGCTAGGTGTTTTCTTTATAAATTGACATTCAAACGTGAAAGAGAACAAGACTTCTAGAGAGATCTGCACACTAACCCACAGCCTGGCTTCAAACCTCATGCTACTAGATACAGGGAAAGCAAGATACATACACACTGGCCAGCCCACAGTGAATTCACCATCACCTTTTAAACGCTTTCTAGACTGGCTGCCACTGCTTTATGTAATTGCTTTATAATTAAGAAAGCCAGAACAGTTACTTATCTCAATGTTCATAGGCAGTTAGAAGTAAAATAATGCCTGAATTTAGATAAATTTATTACTATGGAAAACTGATTTTCATTCATCCTTCATCTACTAATGTGCCTCAAATGATTAATGTCAAGCTCCACATACTCTCAATCACACAAGCTAATCTGCAAACCTCCCTTTGTATTTCCCCTTTTGAAAGTGAGTTCAGTAAATTTTCCATTACTCTGCAATAGTTATATTGATAGTTTTTATTCCAACTGTATAAAGAAGCAAACAAGCCTTTAGAAGCAGTAGGAAGTTCATCAGCAGAGGAAGTAGACATTAAAAAGTCAGTTACAAAGCACAGTCGGAGTCTGGGTTTGAGATTAAGAGCAGTAGGAGAGCAGCCACATGATCCCATTAACTGTGCTGAAGGAATCTGAGAGAGAACAATTAAAAGCTTCCAATGCTCCAAAGACCAAGACGCAAACAACCTAAATAAAGCCAATTTTTTTGTGCAACTGTAATTCTATATTGATACTGAAGTTAAGGGTCATTATGTTAAAGCCACAGATGGATATGAAGTAGGCAGCTGCATGTGGATAATTTAGTTCTCCCAGAGAAGAGAGATAACGAGCAGAAGACTGCTTTTTATTTTTTTATATAGATTTTTTTTTTTTTTTTTTTTTTTTTTTTTAGAGTTGGTGGTAACCAGTTCAGAGTATGTGTGGAATACAGCAATACAATGTAAAACTTACCTTTTTCACCGAACAAATTAAGGACTAAATCATCTACCTATTTAACATACTGTATCTTATCTACCCTTGACTGTGGAATATTTTCCAGGGCTTAAGGAAAGGAATGCCTGCACTGAATAGGCTCCTGCTTGCGCAATATCATTCTACAATGTATTTAGATCTCTACATAACTCAGAGAGTTAACTTTTTAAATTCAGTTTCTATATTCACCTTGACAGTCTTTTTGGCATACTTGTCCAAGGCTGCACCCTGAGACTTGAAAATTTTCACATTTGCTTTGAGTAAATCCTTCCTCTCCATGCCCTCTCTCCTTGGCATGGAGCCAACCAGAATTGCTATGTCAAGGTCTTTGAATGCAACTTCCTCCTTGTCTGTTGGAATGACCTCTAAAAAAAGGAAAGGGGGGAGGGGGAAACAAAACTAAGTGAGACAAATACTCATGGCAAAGTGTTAACGGGAATATTCTTTGGTTCATAAATAGTCTATAATCTGATCTGACAACGCCACCACCTTCCCCTTCCAAAAATACAAGTATAGTCATATTATACGACCTAATACACAGTCACAGATTAAATACTTGCCAGTAAATGGTTTATATATACAAATATTTATCTAAAGCTTTAGATATAAATTCTGAAAACACAGGAGAAATCTATGTAAAAAGATACCTTTCATGTGTCTCTATCTAAATACATATACATATGCTGTTCTTTACTTGCAAGTACCAACACAAATGAATCATCTTAACAACTCAAACCGGAGAAGGTTTGATTTGTACAAGTACAAGAGCTAGTAGCTACATGCCTTTTTTTTTTTTTTAAGTACTGTAATAATTACAGTAGCATCTACTTGTTCCCTTTCTTCTGCTTGTTTAAACTATCAGAACTTGTTTACATGACTTGATGAGCGATTTCTCAGTTTGTGTCTTTATGCAGAAGATATTTCTAAAGACTAGCTTTTTTTTTTTTTTTTTAAACTTAGTAAAAGCATCTAGGCATATCTAAAGATTCAGTGTTATTTTACCACTAGGCCAGAATACAATGCACAAGTATCCAACAATTTGTTGTACATGCTGACAACCCAAGATTAGATGATATAAACCAAACCCCAGGTATCTGCGTAGTCAATTCTTTACACAAAACTCATTTGATGACATTCTTCCTAGCTTACAGCCTAAGTTAAATCAGCTTATCTTCCACAAAATATAAAACCAAGAAAGGATCATCTAATATTTTCTTCTGCTTAACTTCCTGCCAGCTACAGGATCTCATAAATGCAATAGTTGTACTAGAACATCTTGTAGGTATAAGAAAAATTTCTTTTGGCCACCTCTCAGCAGCGGTAGAGCACAGTCCTGCAGCTCCATCACTACACCTTCCAATACAGTCATCATGGGGGTGATATCCAGCAGCACAAGAACAAGAGGCTGTAAAGAAAGAAATGGTTTAGTGCAAGTTGAGCGTAATCTGTTTCGAAAATGAATTTGTCTTGTTATCTGCTAGAAACTGCTATCTTGTGCAAGACTTAAGATCCATTTACAGAAAACTGAAAAACTTCAGCACAACCAACAACTGAAAGCTTGTGTAACAGAGCAGGACTCCATTTTCCCCACTTAAAGAATAAATTACTTGCATATTGGTAAACCATTCTGAGTGTCTACAAGAAAACATGTCTCAAGACTGCAGTTCTGACACTAGCTTATTCATTACTGCGCAGCAGAGACAAGTGATAATTCAGCGTAAGAGTTACCTGTTCTTTGCCGAAGACATCTCCCTTGGCAATGCTGTAGAGCAGCGAGTAAGCAATCTGCCCGGCAGCTCCAGTCACCAGGACTCTGATAGGTTCACCCTGCAAGAAAATCACAGAGACTTACCCACAGCTACACAGTGCAGGCTCACACCATCTGAGTGGTAAAAATTAACCGTTACTACATAAATAAGGTTATGATTATTTAACCTGGATGAAAGCATGTGCCTAAATGAGGATCAGGCCCAGCTCCTGGGATCATACTTCTGTTCTGCTAGAACCACCAGCAATTTCTCTACTTGCTTTTACAGAAACAGACCACACTTGCAAAAATATCCTTAAGAATTGCTCCTGGAAAAGCTTCCAAAGTGCTAGGAATAACAATCTATTTGAAAAACTTTGTATTCCTTTTAACAATGCTGCCTTTTTAACATAAGGCGTTACAACATGTACCCACTCATTAGATTACCCATTCATACTTCTAATTTACTACAGAAGTTTTACGAGCTGTGATACTTCACCAGTTTTCAGATTCTTTCAATTTTGAGGGCTGTTTCCATTCAGCATTTTGAATGCTTACTTGCAACCAAAGACTTATTGAATGTCAGAAACCAAGGAATCTAGTGGGCTTAAAAACTACTGCCTCAGTAAACTGTTATGCAGCAATTTAACAAATCCACAGACAAAAGCTACATTATGGACAAATACAGACACTAATACCCATAATACAACTGTCCATTGTCAAACGGACCCAAAACTCCAAAAGACTGGGAGAAGACTGCCAACATGTTGCTATATTGCAAAAAGGGGAAAAAAAAAATGGCTTACCCTATAGCAAAAGTCCATTTTGTTAAGCAGAACCAGGACTTAGGGAAATCCAGAGGTTATTTAATATTGAAAATATAAGGCTGAGAGAGTTGAGGTTGTTCAGCCTGGAGAAGAGAAGGCTCCAGGGAGAGCTTATTGTAGCCTTTCAGTACTTAAAGGGGGCTTATAAGAAAGATGGGGACAGACTTTTTAGTAGGGCCTGTTGTGATAGGACAAGGGATAATGGTTTTAAGCTAAAAGAGGGTAGATTCAGACTACATATAAGGAAGACATTTTTTACAATGAGGGTGGTGAAACACTGGAACAGGTTGCCCAGAGAGGTGGTAGATGCTCCATCCCTGGGAACATTCAAGGTCAGGCTGGACGGGCCTCTCAGCAGCCTGATCTAGGTGAAGATGTCCCTGCTCATTGCAGGGGAGGTTGGACTAGATGACCTTTAAAGGTCCCTTCCAACCCAAACCATTCTATGATTCTATGAAAAGGGAAAACATGCCAAAGGACATTCATAACCCAATATTTTGTAAGCCTGTTTTTTGTATCTCCCTTTTTCCCTAGAAGCAATAGGGCTGGGGCAGATTGTGCTAGGACAGGAACAAGCAGACTCTGACCAGCCTGCTGGAATGGCATGCCCACTTCTTCAAATAATAAAAGATGATCATTTGAGTTATGGACAAAACACCTTCCATATTCAATTATGTCTGAACTTATTTAATCACATACTGAGCTACATTATGAAAAGCGTAGCTGCAGAGCAAAGGCAGGCATTTCACTTAGCGCTGGTGAGGTTGGAGCTGGAATATTGAGTCCAGTTTTGGGACCCCGAGTTCATGTCCTCTAAGATGAGGCTGAGGGAGCTGGGCATAGTCTGGAAAGGTAGAGGATAAGGGGTGATCTAACAGCAGCCTACTACAACTTCAAGGAGTGTTACAAAAATAACGCTGCCAAACACCTCTCAGTGGTTGCAGATGGCAGAACAGGGGCAACGGCTACAAATTAAGAGAAAAATTCTTGATTAGGGTGGTACTGCTGCACTGGAACAGGGTACCCAGAGAGTATGAGCAACCTTCATCCTTGGTGGTTTTCAAGACCCAGATGAAAAAACACGTATGACATGATTTAGCAGTGGCGAAAGCCTTGCTATCAGGCTGGACTGCACACCCTTCAGACTCAGAGCAAGAAAGAAGTCAGACTGGATGACCTCTAGAGATCGTTTCCAACCAACATTCCTCTCATCGATATTTATAGGAAAACCATTTTGGGATTTGAGTGTATTCTCTCTGCAGAAGTGACCAGCCAAGCACAGCTGCATCAAGCTAGCATTAAATAACTAAAAAAATGAGGCCACCTACCCCATTTTACCATGTACTAGATAAGATGAGAGGGTAAGTGATGAAGTTAAACTACTGAACTTGCAGATTTAGACCTCAACATGATTTTGCCTTCATTATGGGAATGATTCTTTAAATATTTGGTTAAATGGCTACCTGTCCTGCTGTGAGTCTCGTCCCTCAAACCTCGTCAAAACTCCATGAGGAGGGGGAAGGAGAGCAGACAATCAATTCTTGCTGTTTTAAATCTCAAAACTAGTTTTGGTACACTATTCTTGAATAGCAAAGTTATACCGTCCAAACATACCGTAATGTCTGAATGATGGGCAGCACAGATTAAGATGCATATCAGATTTTAAAGCCAACTTTTCAGCATGTTTTTAAGGAGAATCTACATTTTATTTATGTAAAGGGAACAATGAACACTCTTTTAAGGTAGCTAATCATATTAGTTAGGAAAACAAGTACTGGAAAATTACTGTGCTGCAAAACCTTGGCCTGGCAAAATCCCATATCAGCAGCATATAAAAAGTGATCCCATGCTAAGCATGCTACTCCAGAACTCACACAGATAACAGCAGAACACATTTTCTTTGAATTACATGGTATCTGAAATCAATTGTGAACTGATTTCTGAATTTCCAGTGAATGGAACAAAGATTTTAAGAAGTTAGGCTCTTTCTCCTTTGCAACGTATAAGCCACTCCAAAGTAGTGTTACAAAAGGGGGCAAGTCGATGAGAATTTCTTCCACTATATGCACTTTACATGCTAATCTGATTTAAACATAAAAAATGTCAATCTATCCACTAGCATTATGGTGAGTATTTAGCATAACAACAGGAGAGGGAAGGAGTGGAAGATAAAAAGGTAAGAGGTAGGACTATTTTTTTTTTTTTTAACCGAGACAGACTAGACTTAACATTTAGCCTTGTTTGGGGAAAAAAAAAAAAAAAAAAAATCCTTCAGTCATGACTCAGCTCCACCCTCTCAAAAAAATTATATTTGCTTACTACTATCCTTCCTGTTCTCCCCCCATTTTGGGCTGGAAGAGGGAGGAAGAAACAGAAGCTAAAAGAAGGCAAGGAGTACTGCCTCTTGTTTTTTCTCTCCAAACCTTCAGTACATTGGATTCACATACAAGCTTTCCCCAAAACCCCTTGCCTCTGCACCAATTGTGAGCAATTAGTATCAAAGAAATTTTCATGCTCTCTCTTGATTCCAGGAGCTAGATTAACAAGGCAAAAAAGTTGTGCTTCTTATAAAATACAGTTAACTCTCTCTGGAAAACTTACATAACATATAAAAATCGGTATCACTGAGCATCTGAGGCTACTTTTGGAGGTTGGATGTTTAGAGAAATGAGTAGCTCCCCAATGGAAGTTGTAGGCTCCACACATTCATGTTCAGGCACTTTAATTCATGGCTTGGCTCCTGCACTGGGCTTCAATAAGAATACTTCCATGCTGTGGTAACTACAGAGGTGACCTTCACTCACTCTCAGGTATACAAGAGCTAGAGGACAAATTAAACGACATCTAACTAACTGAACTATTTAGTTTCAAAGCCTTCCCCACTTCACATACAGCCAATGTATAGTTAAAAAGTTGTAGGAGACTGAAAGAGTAGTAAAGGTAATGATAAAGAAAAAAAAAAGTGAACGTTGCATCCCCAGATACCCTTCTCCCTCTAATTCAGCAAACGTACGATTTCGCCCCGTCCTAAATAATCACAGATAAAAGTAAAGCTTCCAGTATCAAATGAGGAAGCTGTGGGCTTAATGCCCTCCCCCTGCACACACTTTGGTTTAAGAACTCAGTGCCTAAATTATCTCTGTGATTACTGCTGATACTAGCAGACCTAAAATACTAGTGCCATACATGAAAATAACACTACATGGCAAAACTGATTCAGGAGGTTAAAAGGTAAGTGAAAGTGTAATATGAAATAACCCACAATCTACCAAATGTAGGAATGAGAAAATCTATGTCCTTGTCTACACAAGTGACGGACTTTGCATTACTAATTACAGTTATAAAAGACCTCTATAAACATTATTACTGATAAACTTAACTGTCTGTAAAATCTCATCAACCTAATGTTATTCCTGAATATTAAAGCCAACTAAGCTACCCCACCTTGCTTGACAAGAATTTAAGCATTAAACTGTATCTCCTCAAAAGTCTAAAGCCTGCCTAACAAACTTCCCCGTTGCTTTTCCCTCTTTAAAGCAGAGCTGCAGTAACAGTAAATATATTTGGAAGTGTGGTAGAAAGTATCGGCAAGACAGTTGTGCACTTTAGCAACCCCAGCAGTGCTGTGGTTCCTAGACTGAATTCCAAAGGAATTCTTTCCTTAAGAAATGACCTTGAGACAGGTGCCCTTAAAAACCATTTCCATTTCATTTAGCTAATAGCAGTTGCATCAATAGAGACATGATTTTGTTTCAGAAGCTTAAAGCCTTTGCCCAACACCAAACGCATAAGTAGAATAGTGAAAGTAAGATAAAAACCAGTGACATTCCAAAAAGTCTGGGCATCAAAGTAAGTTTCAAATAGCAGTTCTCCTGGAGACCAGCAAATTCATGGCAGCCAATGTTTTGAAAGCTCAAGTACAAACTAAAACTTGCTGCCTTGTGGTCACTTCTGAGAATCCATATTTTGAACAGAAATAAGAGTGGAGAATTAGGATCCATAAGGTTTACAAATTTGAGTATTTTTTAGCATATAGCTGAAATAAGAAGCCATGTTTCAGAGCACACAAGCATCTTTTCTATAGCAAAGTACTGAAAGAAAAGGTTTGAATAACAGGGTATAAAGTCTAGAAAAACATGGAGATTTTTCATGATTATAAAGAAAAGCAAGGACTCTGTGCAAGTTTGTGTATGTGCATATATATATGCGCCACAGAAAAGCAAAGCACTCCAGTTCACCTGCGTAACCTCAGGGCAGAACTACAAGGACTCCTTGACAATTTGGAAAACCTAAACAAATAGCTGGATTTCTGACAGCAAGCAGAGATGAAACGAGAGGAAAACATTTCACAGGCGTTTCCCCTTGAGCTAATACAGAATTGCACCCAAAACCTTTAATGTCTCACAAAATTAAGCAGCGAGCATCCCCATCTTCTCGAAGACAATATTGCCAACCGCGGGGCTCAGCGAGCCTCCGGCTTCAGAAAAAGGCGCGATTAAACGGCTGAAGGGCCAGCACCAGGCCGGGGAGGTTCGCTCCGCTCCGCCGGGTGACCCCAGCAGGAGCACAAGCTGATCTCCCCCGCACGCCGGTAAAGAGGAGGCAGACACGATGCTAGGCCGGCACTGCAGGGGCCGACACCGATCCCCAAGTCCCCGGGCTGGAAGGTCACCTCGGCGCGGCCTCCGTGGGGGCCGCTCGGCGGGGGCGGGGGGGAGCAGAGGGAAGCCGGCGCCATTTCGCAGCCATCTTCACCAGACGGGAGCCCCCTGCCCCAACCGCCCCGGCGAGGGGGCGCAGCCCGGCGTCCCCCCCGCCCCAACCGCCGCCTAAAGAGAGCGCCCCCCGGCTCGGGCGAGCGGTACCGACCATGGCTGAGAGGAGCGGCGGGTCCGGCAGCCTCGAGGTCACCTCTACAGCGCGACTGGAGCCGCGACAGCGCTGCGCTAAGGTACCGCGGAGGGGCGGGGCGCGCCCGCCCCGCGCGGCCGCCTGGGGACTGTAGTCGCGGCTCCCGCCGCCCCGCACGGCTTAGGGCTCGGGCGGAACTACAACTCCCAGCGTGCCTCGGGGCGCGCGCGCCTCGCCCCCGGACGCTATTGGCGTCGTGGCAGCGCTTAGCCGCCCCCCGCCCCTCGCCCCATTCATTGAAGTGCAGAGCGGCGGCCCGAGAGCAGCTCTGCCGAGAGCCGCTAGGGGGCAACAGGCGGCTCCCTTCGTTGCGCATGCGCCCATGGGAGATGAGGGCCAGGGGGTTGCGGCAGCGCGGGCATTTCTGTTTGCGCATGCGCCAGGCGAAGGGCCGGCGTTGCGCGCTTTCTGCTCGGGCGCGGGCAGAGAGGCGCATGCGCGCGGGAGGAGCCACCGGCCGGGGGCGTCGAGCGCCGCGAGCGTGCGTGGCTGCTGCGCGTGCGCAGCTGGCGGTGCTTCGGTGGTTGCTAGGTGGCGGGGGGGCGCGGGGAGCGGCGCGCGGGCGAGCGAGAGCCTGGCACTGGCGGCGGCGGCGGCAGCAGCGCTCCCCGCCCCCCGCCTCCCCCCCCCCCGCCCGGTCTCCTCGGAGCGCTCGGTGGGTTCGGGTGCGCGGCCTGGCCGTGCCCTTCCCTGGGGTGGGCATCCCGGCGGGCCGGGCCGGGCCGTTTCCGGGCGTTACCTGTAGGCCCCCGCCCCCCTGCACCCGCCCTACCGGCGCTGCGCGGCCGTTGGGCAGCGCCCGTCGCCTCAGTGAGAGGGGCGGGGGGCGCAGGCAGGGAGCTCCTCTCCTCAGACCAAGCCCCGGGGGCGGTGAGGGCGGGCAGAGCCTTCCCTTTGCCTTCACCGCGCCGCAGCCTCTTGCCCGGCTTTCCCACGGGCCCGACCTCCTCCTGGGGAGTTGTCTGCGAGCGCCCGCCTGTCCCGGGGTCCCAAAAGCGCTGCCCTCGGGTGCTGCCTCTGCCTCCCGTGCGGGCTCCGGGTTTCTTTCCTCGCTTCCTCTCTCCCTGCTGTCTGTGGCACCTTTCTTTCGGCCCTTCGGGAGAAAGTGCATAGCTATGCTTACACTTTACAAAATCCTGTGAGCTTGCGCTTGGCCTTTTCTTTACTTGCAGTAGGGAAAACTGAGAGTTTACCTGTGCTATTCTGCTGTTAAAACAGCGTGACTAAACTAGTGATCTGTTGTACAAAAATAAAACTTCATTTAGTTGTATTTTGGATTGTTGACTGAAGCAAACTCTTGGTCTGTACCTAAAGTGAGGCTGATGCTGGTATAAATACATCAGCAAAACCCACAGATTCTTAAACTGTGTTGTTAGACTATAAAAGAGAGTCTTGGATGGCTCAGTTGATTATTTTTTTCCTCAGATCCTGACAGGGTTCCTTATTGGACAAATTCTGTAATTTAGTTAAGTCTTTAGTGAAGTCTCACTTGTCCAAATATTTTTCTGCAGGATTAGTTTTAAATCTTACTCTAGTCCTTATAGTCGATTGTATTTTTTTTTTTAAACAATCTAAACAGTGTGTACACTTAAGCATTTTTTCTTCAGTCCTCAGACAGAAATAAGAAGTTACTCCTTTAGGGCAGTGGGTGTAAAACGTAAATATTTATGCTTGTCATGCAAAGTGTTCTCATTTTAGTGAGTCTTGTTGCTAATTGTGCTCATGCCACAACTCAAAACTTCCTGTGGCTTGGACAAGTCTTTAGCTGAACGTCTGACAGCTTCTGCAGTATAGAAAACTGCAGTGTCAGAGTTGAAAAGGTACAGTCATACTCAGTTTATTTTAGATGTCAAACTATACTGATTTATATTAGTTAATAACCATACATTTTTAATATGAATGGAGATTGTACCTACGTTCCTTTCTGGGGATGAATTTGAAAGCCAAATAGCTGCAAGCAAAGCTGAGGTCTGGCTTGCTGTGAAATGTAGAGAAGCTTGGTAAGTAGAACGGAGCTTGTTTTCCAGTCAGATTATTCCAGTGTCCTAAGATGCTTTACCCTGGTGACTCTAACCTTTTTCGCACCTGGACGTTGTACAGACTTAATTAACACTAAGATTATTTAAGATTTAAATATACACAAAACCTGATGTGGACCCACATAAGGTAATTTCCACTCAGCATAATCGGTTCAGTTTAAATTGATTCCTTATCAATTTTCCGCTAAATCAATGTTAGCGTGCTGTAAACTGATTTGTGTGTGTCAGCATAGCAGATTGTATTGGTTTAGTGGATTTCAGTTAAGCTAATCGAACTTTGTTCTGTAGGTAAGGGTCCGTTTTCATTCTCGGTCCTTTTTTGTCCAAGCTTGTGCTCCTTGAATTACTTGTTGAAGATAACATATCTTGTGTTGAAAGTGATTTGTAATGAATATGGTGCAAAGCCCTGTGTAAATGCTTTTGTTTGTCAAAGACATGTACCGGTTTATTTTAGATCTGTTCCCAGTATAATTAGTCTGAGATAGAGTTAAAGTGGTTTAAGACTGTCTGCACTGTCTTTTGTGCTGATTTAACTAAAGATACCTTAAAGTTTCACCTTTTATGAATGTGGTGTAATTTTTAAAGTTAGCGAAACTTAACAATTCTACTATTTCCTTTTTACTTGGCTTAAATTTTGTTTCTACTTGCCAAGCTTTAATATCTTCCAAGCAAAATGTAAATGTGTGAAAATAAATGAGATGCTTTTGTCTCCCCATCTGGTTTTTACAACTCCTTTTCCTGGTGTTTTTTAGTTTTTAAAATATATCCTTTGCTTCTGGATAGAAACCTTTCTGGTGTTGTAGGAAGTGTTGGTTCTTGGTAGTGTTTCTCGTGCTGTTAAATCATGCCACTGTCTTCTAACTGTTGTCACTGTAGGAATTTATAAACATACAGTGTTCGAGTTTCTGCAACCCAGTCTTCCAAATCTTCTCTTCCAAATCTTCTTCCATCTTCTCTTTATCTTCAAGAAGTGTGGTGTATTTGACTTATTTTTGCTGATTTATTAGTCTTACCACCTTTTCAAAGTTTTGGATATTTTCATTCTAAATTTAATGCTGTTTTTCCTGTCAACTTTGTCACAGTCTTCAGATTTCCTCCAGTTTGTTATTGTCTCATACTTTTCTTGCCACTTTTGTGTCTTTTATTGCCAGTATTTTTTTGAGATCATAAGGTGTTGGTGTAATTTTTTAATATTCTTTAATGCTTTCCCCATGTTTTATTAATATGTGTCTTTTGTGTGGCGCTTTAAGCCAAAGAGCTGCATAACTGGAAACATACTACGTGCAAAAGAAGTAATGGAAATTTAGTGTGCATGTGGATTGGGCTCTCAGCTAATTCTTGAAATACACTTTACAGTTTTTGCACTCAAAAGATATTGAATTACTTGGAAATTGGTATAATTAAACAACACAGTATTCAAGATGTTTTAATCTCCATTTTGTGGGGATTAAGTATTATTTTTCAAGGCAACTAGTAGTTTTGAAGGGGAGTCTGCCAGAATTCTCTCTTAATTTTTTTTTTTATATTTTAAAATGAATTATTCTCTGTTAACAGCTGGCTGTGTTCTTTAACTGTATTTTGGATGGGATTTTCTTTTTCTTCATTGCCATCTATAGAAATTGATGAATTTTTTAGGTAAGTTTTTACACTTAATTCTCAATAATTTGTGAAGTTATCTTTTTATCGTCTCCATGTATAATAGTTTTTCTTTTATGTCATGCATTTACTTACAATTTTTAATACAAAAACATGTCTCTTGTAGCTAAGTCTGTGTGATACAATTAACGTTTAAAATGTTTAAGACTATGTAAAAAAAATTAACTATATAATGGCTGGTTTCAATCCTAGAAATAATAGTAGAATTGGAACAGTTTAGGAAGCCTCTTCTGGGTTATGATCCAAGGGAATAATAATAAGGGATTTTTCAGAAATAAAATGAAGCATTACCAAAAAATACTGAAATGAGATTAAGAGGATCAAAAGCTATTTTTAAAAGTATGAGAAATCTGTAATAGAGTTTAAAAAAGATAAAGATGTAGATATAAGCAAGAACAATTAAAATCTTAGTTTAGAAAATGAAAATAGATACGTTTTCGTTAGGAATTTGTATTTTTATACATGATTTATTTTTTTGTATTCCTAGTGCTGATGTCCAAAACTAATTTTTCACTGTTCATTTCTAAACTTCAGTTATGTGATACTGCATAGACATTAAATGGTATGAAGAAACTGATGTATCTAGAAATTCTGCTTATAACCCTGATTTTTTTTGCTCTGGCTCAGAAAACTTTCTTAAAGAGAAATTTTACCTTCTATGGAACTGGTTTCATTTTATCCTGTGGCTTCATTTTTACTTCTTAATAGTTTAGTTGGGTTTTTACATAATTAGAGGTAATTGATCATTCATTAATTGATTTATACAACCTTTAGTATGTTTTTAATGGGTGAATAGGATGCCATGAAACATTCTGTGCTCATGTGCCTACTGACAATGAAGAGACACAAATGATGTAGAGCATGCTTGTAATATGTATTAGTAATCTCTATGAACTATTCATGAGTCAAATCTTAATAAAAATTGTGACCAGAATGTTCTTTTTTGTTTCTTATTTCTAAGTAGGTTAGTAGTACAAACAGCTATTGTACATTTGACACTGGCTTCCTTTGCTGTCTGTGCATAGGTAGGTCTGAGGTGGTTGGTCTGATGCCCGTAGGCCTCCAGTGCCTGGAGCGCAGTTCAGGTGTTGCAGGGCTCCATCACAGACTAGGGGTTGTGGTAGCACAGTGGCTTGATATTAGCAACCCCATTGTAGACCAAGATGAGAGACCTTGGAAGATCTATCATCATCTACCATCTGTGAACCATTTTTGGAGGATTTTCTTCTCACAGTTCTTACAAGTGCAAGATATAGAGAATCCCTGTTAAAAAACAAAACAAAACAACCAAAATGCACACACACACACGCACAAAGACGTCAGTATATTGGCTGTAAATTCAGCAAAGTTGATCTCTGAATTATTACAAAGAGAACAGAAGAATCGTGTTCCTGGTGTATGAGAAATAGTCTCACTGGATTCTCTTTTACCTTAACACAAATCTGTCTTTTTCTTGGTTGAACAGACACTTTGTGACAGCAATGTGTGGATTTTCTACTCACTAATGTCAATGTGTGGAGTAGGTTGATTGTGACTTGTAACTTCTGAGTGAATTGGGTACTTCTTCCCATGGTAGCTGAACTGAGATGGTAGAGGCTTTTGCAAACCCTTGGGAGATGGGAAATGGAGAGAGGGGAGGAGTAAAAGCATCCTTTGCAAATAGGAGAATGGCATGAATATGATAGAAAGTGCTTTTCTGTATTTGGTGGCTGGCTGTTCTGCTCAGTGGGTTTCCAGACCATAGAATGTACATTTGTGATGAAAACTGCCAGTCCACAATCTGGACATCATGGATCCAATTAGTTAACTATTTGAAACATTTGCATTAAAGTGCATCTAAAGATATTTTTTTCCATGCAGATTGTATAAAAGTAATAAAGCAATTTCCTTGGGAAATGTGACTTCCTAATTAAAATGCAACAAGAAGAATGTCAGATGAGGGATTCTTGTAAAACAAATGTCACCTTGATTACATTTCCTTGGTTCATTTGATTTTTGGAGTGTCATGAAATTGGTGTGTTGATATGGTGAGTTTCCAAGGCATATCCATCACATTGCTTCTTTTGAATGAGGGTTATACCAGCCTGTTTTAGTATGTTCCTGTTCAGTAAAACTAGCAGGTTAATGCATTAGCTGTAAGCATGAGAGTAGTGAAAATCTGCTTTTTTATGAACATCTAAAAATTATCTTGGTATTATGCAATAACTTCTTCATTCAGGTTCCTCTTGTTTTATAAAACCACTTGAAAGTGTTGATGTGTTTTAAGCACAATCAGAAGAGGCAGGTTGGTATTCTAAAGAAGAAATGACCTGTGTAACGATTCAAGTTCTGCAAAATCAAACCTTGTAATCGTAAGTTAATTCATTACAACAATTAAAAAAAAAAACAACCAACAAAAAACCTAGACTTGACATTAAGCTGATGTCCTTGTAAGTTTTTTTAAATGAGGTAAGCATTTAGTTAGGTGGCAAAAATAAATGTTTGTTTTTTCTCTTACATGACTTTCTTTTGCACTTGTTCATTATAACCTGATAATCAAGGAATAAATTTTGATACAAGAAGTTACCAGCCATAATGATTATTTTCCATTTTTTAGACTCAGTGCAGGCGGGTGAATCCATCTGCTTCCTTTATCCATCCTTTCCATGTCAGAATGACTGATGGATGCTCTTCCATGCCAAACCTGTCGCATAATTACAAGTGCTGTTCTCATTAAGGTTATTTCTATGAATTATGATCACACAGTTTGCTTAAAATATTTCAGCTTGTTTTATAATATCGATTTGTATTTGTTTCTGTATTTTCACAGAACTAAGTTGTTAATAGCTGCTGTTATACAGGTTGAATTTTTCTCCCTTTTTTCCCCCCAAGTATTGAATGATATTTCAAAGAAAATATCACTAGAAATATCTGGGGAGGGAGAATGATGTCTTATGATGTTGACTTTTTAAAGTTAATTGTTTAAAAACTAACTCTTTACAGAAGGAAAATACTGATAAATTTTTATCTTAATGACATTATTCATATGTGAAACATAACTTTTAAAACATGAATTTATCAGTAATAAGCTTAAGAGCCAACTAAACACTTTGTTTCCTGTATGGAGGTTTTTCTGCTGCTTCACAGATTCATTTTGGTATCTGGCCTGCTTTTGGAAACCTTATCCAAATAGATTTTTATGCAGCAGCAGGGTCTGTGGATGGCTTTAGTGTTGCTTATAGTACTGTCCATATTCAGTGTTTTTACTGATCTTTGAGGAAAGAAAGAAGAAATTGTATTTATTCTTTCTGCTCACGTAAACAGAAGTACTCAATTTCTGCACGTGCTTGTATTCAATCGGTTGCACACTGTAAGGCTAAACTGTCCCCATCTCTTAATAAAAGTGTAGGCCCATGATTCCAGCTGTGTGGGGTCTATTGGCCATACCAAGGCTACATAACTTTTGAGTTTCCTGCAGCTCCAAAACATGCATACATGTATTTTTGTTGGTTTTTCAGTTCAGAATGTCGATGAGGGTTGTGTTGGAACCCATGAGAATGGTTTTCTTACAGCATGAGACTGAGGATCAGTGTTTAAAACTTTGGGGTATGTCATGAAGACATTTAGAGTTGCCTTATCTGGCTGGGATGGTGTTGAGGAATTACTTCATTTGAACTCACGGTAGTCATACTGTCTGAAGCAGCGTTCCAAGCCATTTTGAGGGGAATTGGCAGGCTTCCTGTAGGACAGAGCCAAGGAGCGAGTCTGCATGTGCCCAGTATGAATGATAAGGGAACCACGGCCATGGAACAAAATCGGGAGCATGACCACTTATATTGTGGACACAAATGATGGAAAAGAAAGTAGCTGCGTCTTTGGATGAACGAGGCTTCTCCATGAAGTAATCAAGCAAAGGGAATCATGATTATAGTTAGTCTTTTTCTAGTTTGTTTCTAGAATGATACAACTATGCTTTTTTGTTAGGTTTAATTTGCAGTCTACCCTTACCTGTATTGAGTAACCATGGCAATGCACTAACACATGTATGGTGAAAAGGTTGGATCTTAATTGGATAAAAGCCTTTTGAATATTTTGAGTCCTATTGGAAAGGTGTTACTCTTGACTATATAGTAGAATATATACCTTTAATATAGGCAAAACCATGTACATTCATTTCATGACAGGTAATCCCATTTATTTACAATAATGGGCCAGATAGTGTTTTTCAAGTTGCCCGCTGTCTGACTTAGGACAATATAAA
This sequence comes from Gymnogyps californianus, assembly GCF_018139145.2. NCBI lineage: Eukaryota > Metazoa > Chordata > Aves > Accipitriformes > Cathartidae > Gymnogyps > Gymnogyps californianus. Next base: position 11,736,445 of record NC_059473.1, read on the forward strand.
GTATTGCTATGAAATGGCCTTTTTCTTTTATAGCTGTCTGACATACAAGGTCTAGCTTCAGTGTATTAATCAAGGGAGCTAGAAATACACCACAGTTAAATTATGGGTTTGTATCTCCAGGTGGTGCTTGAATTCATGGTTGAAGACTGTAGAAATTAATTTTGCTAAAGCAAGAAACAACAGGACATTAAGCTACTATGCCAGCTTTAGATGTACGCTTCAAAAATTTTTTGCTGCTCAGCATTATTCAGTAATCTTTAACTCAAATTGCAGGAAATATTTGAAATTCCATTCTAACAATATCCAACAGAGAATATTAAAGAAGCATTAAATTTCAAATGCCTGAGGGAAAATGTTCTCTTGCAACACCGTGGGCATTTGGATCTCACTAGTATATGCAGTATTATAGTCTAGTATTATGCTTTACTTGGTCTAAAATGAAAGTCCAATTTTAATTCTATCTCCAAAAACTTGGCATACTGCAGTGAAAAATAATTTATTTGAATGTTGTTTTTTAATACATTGCAACTAACTTTAAAGCTTCCTCATATAAGACTCCCACTATGGCTTTTTGTAATCTGACTCTTTCATTAAAACTTCAAATATACTCCCAAAGACTTATCTCAGTGCTTTCATTGCTAATTTACAAGTTATAAGATGCCAAAGTTACCACAGAAGTTTTTCTCGTTCTATGCAATTTTTCTCTTAATAAGACAAAACTTTAGAGTGTCTTTGTAAATATATAAAACACCAAAACAGAGGACAAATACACTCTTAAGAGACAGGTAATATGCAAATACAAAATGGGGTTTAATGATATATTTACACAATTCTGGGCTGGTTAATTTGGCAAACCCATTAGTGAACTTAAGTCAAAAAAGTGCTGATTAAACCTTTATGTTTTTATAACCTATATATGCCATATTTGATAGCAAAGTTATTTTGGAAGTGAGTCCCCAGCTTACAGATTCTGGGGAAAGAGCAGAAGAGCATTTCTAAAAGGTTTAGAAAATCTCTAGCGTGAATATATTTCTTACCATATAATTAAGTATCTCAGCATTTGGCAGAGCAAGGGCAAGTGGTATGTTTCTGTTGGAAAATGAAGATCTACAGTCTTTAGAGAAATAGGGTTCTTTTCCACCTGTAGCTGACTTTTTTCCTGTTTGCACTTTTGACTGATGTAGACAGAGTAGTGTCCAGGAAAATGTCAATATTGTGATATTTCATACCCGCTTAAAGTTTCACAAGGAGCAGGTTTTTTAACGATAGTGGGCCAGTTGGCTGTGAAATTGGACCATTGTGACTTGCCTGACAAGTCAGATTGAGGGGGAACGTGATTTAAAGACTTAACTGCAGAGGGAATTTGAACGAACAGCATACTCCAGATGGTTTAAGATGCATAATAAAGGCAATTTAATAAATGGTTTTGTCTTTCATCATGTGGTTATCAGGACTATGAGTATAGGTATACATGTGTATCATGCATACATTAACCTATTTGTACAACGTAGCCATGTGGGACATAAATTAGTGAAATTTCATTAGCAGTATCATTAGTTTAACTGCAATGCTAGATAGACTCAGTTCTTGCCAAATTAATGTCACTGATTTCTGTAATGAAAGCTAGTGGAATATCGCAGCCCTACTGCAAGATCTGCTGCCACTGCTGGAAACTCTGTTGTAGTACTGGTGGACACCAGCTTGCCTGCTGAGGGCCACTCATGGGCTCTGAATTACCACATAATCTTTTAATGGGAGCTGAGGCTACTGAAGGTTGATAGGCTGACTGTTTTTGCATCGTAGTTGGTCTCAGGTGGTTGTACCCAAACTTCTGAGCAAGTAGGGTGAGACGCTGTCTTGCAGATGCAGTTGTCATTGTATAAAGTCTGAGAGATAATTATCTATTTGAATGCATCTCTTAGAGGGCAAGAATATCCACCTCAGGGTAATAACACAATCTTGTTGTGCAATTTTTGAACAGAAATGACCAAACTCTTGAGAAATACGCCTTTAAAGAATATTCTGCATTTTTGGAGGACACTTAGATGGTTTTGTAAATGGTAGGCCTGTCTTCCTTGAGAAATGGAAGGCTTATAAAATGCATTAGAAATATATGTTGAAAGAATAAGTCTATATGGAGTTCAAAATCAGTCTTATTACATGGCTTTATTTCCAATTTTATTGTCATAAAAATTTTGTGTAATTATTTTTCTTTGATAATGGTTATATTAAGTGACTGTTCTTTAAATAGTAGTATAAAGAAAAACAGAAGTGAATGTAAAGCTTAGTGTGCTATTGTACAAAGCTATTTCCACTCTTTCTTACATGAGCTGTGTATTTAAGTAGATGCTTCCCAATCCATTGTTTTGCCAGTTTTTGTTCTGATAACTTGACCAGATGCAGTGAATGTAATGCAGTGACTTGCAATGAGTTGCCTACTGCTTTTATCATAGAATCATAGAATGGTTTGGGTTGGAAGGGACCTTTAAAGATCATCTAGTCCAACCCCCATGCTGTAGACAGAAACATCTTCCTCTAGATCAGGTTGCTCAAAGCCCCATCCAACCTGACCTTGAACACTTCCAGGGATGGGGCATCCACAGCTTCTCTGGGCAACCTGTTCCAGTGTCTCACCCCCCTATAGTAAGGAATTTCTTCCTTATATCTAATCTAAATCTACCTTCTTTCAGATTAGAACCATTGCCCTTTGTCCTGTCACTACAGACCCTCGTGTAAAAAGTCTCTCTCCATCTTTCTTATAAGCCCCCTTTAAGTATTAAAAGGCTGCAATAAGGTCTCCCTAGAGCTTTCTCTTCTCCAGGCTAAAAAACCCCAACTCTCTCAGCCTTTCTTAATAGGAGAGCTGTTCCATCCCTCCAGTCTTTTTTGTGGCTTTTCTCTGGACCCGCTCTAACAGGTCCACATCTTTCTTGTGCTGGGGGCCCCAGAGCTGGATGCAGTACTCCCAGTGCGGTCTCACAAGAGCGGAGTAGAGGAGGAGAATTGCCTCCCTCGACCTGCTGGCCATCCTTCTTTTTATGAAGCCCAGGATACAATTAGCTTTCTGGGCTGCGAGTGTACATCGCCGACTCGTATCTGATTTTTCATCTGCCAATATCCCCAAGTCCTTCTCTGCAGGTCTGCTCTCAATACATTCATCCCCCGGTCTGTACTGATACTGGTGATTGCCCCAGCCCAGGTGCAGGATCTTGCACTTGGCCTCGTTGAATCTCATGAGGTTCACATTGGCCTGCTTCTCAAGCCTGTCAAGGTCCCTCTGGATGGCATCCCGTCCCTCAGGCGTATCAATTGCACCACTCAGCTTGGTGTCATCCGCAGACATGCTGAGGGTGCGCTCAATGCCACTATGTCATTAATAAAGATATTGAGCAGTACCAGTCCCGAAACAGACACCTGAGGGACCACTTGTTACTGATCTCCATTTGGACATTGAGCTGTTGACTGCAACTTTTTGGATGTGGCCATCCAGCCAATTCCTTATCTATGGAGTGGTCCATCCATCAAACCCATATCTCTCCAATTTAGAGGCAAAGATGTTGTGTGGGACTGTGTAAAGGCCTTAGAGAAGTCAAGGTAGATGACAGGAGTTGCTCTTCCCTTGTCCACCAACACAGTCACTTTATCGTGGAAGGCCACCAGATTCGCCAGGCACAATTTGCCCTTTGTGAAGCCCCGCTGGCTGTCCCTATCACCTCCCTGCCATCTGTATGCCTTGACATAGCTTCCAGGAAGCTCTTTTCGATGATCTTATGGGGCACCAGGTGAGGCTGTCACACAAAGCAGAATGGTGAATAGGCACCTCCTGTGACAGTCTGTATACATCATTACATGTGAGGAAGCAGACATGTTTTTTAAGAGTTGGTAATTTTTAAATATTGAAAGAGTTCCTTTGTAAATTTAATTAATACTTTCAAATTGAAACAAAATTCTTAATGATGTAATGTCAGTGAATGAGGTGCAGCTTGTGACAGAATTTATGTGAAAGCTCAGAATGTTCATTGAACACTGCTGGCAAAGTCCCCTGTCTCTTACGAGTGCTGTTAGCTTCATTACCATTTCAGCTGCCTGCAAAGGTCTCTTGTGGAATTCAGTGTAAGATTGGTACTGGAAAACACATACCAGTGCCGTTCTTGTGTTAAAATACAAAATTCAGACAGATAATGAAACAGTGGCATTGGTGGCAGTTTCATTTCAGTAAATACTTAGGTAGTAAGCAGACCTTACTCCTCAGGGGACTACTTGATTTCAGAATAACTTGATTACTTGACATTTCATCAAAGAGCAAATTAAATATTTAGATTCCATAAAGATCTAGCTGGACTAGCTTCTTCGGCATCTGTCAGTGATGATGTTTAACCTTATCACCTTTCTTCTTTTGCTAAGAGGTTTTTTGTTTTGTTTTCTGGGTAGAATTTTTTATATATGATATTAGGAAACCCCTTAAGTGGCTTTTTCTGTCCCTCTGCTTTGCAATATATCAAGTTGTATCCCTATTCAGTACATGACTTAATAAATTAACTGCACTGCTGTCATGCTTGTTTTCTGAATCCGACTGGCAAAACTATGCAACACATTCAATTCTACTGCATGGCTGAACTTCACTGCGGTGATCTTGAAATTATGCACAATGTGCAAGTGGTTGAACATTCCTTAAAAAGCAGCCTATAAAATATGCCGCCTATAATGTTGGTGAATAAATGCCAACTTCGGCATCAGTGTTCTTTTAAAATATGTGCTGTGCTGAGGTTATTAGTCACTCTGAATTCAAGGACATGAGAGTGCAGACGTTGCATAAACCTACAGGAGTGGCATACCTGTGAAGGTGCTCCTGTTTCATTTTCAGAAGATGGCATGCTGTGAATTTTAAAACTCCCTAGTCATGGATGAATTGCAGTAAATGTAATTTTGTAATTGAGGCTGTGTAAGTTAGTTATTCTACATGTATGTCTAACTTCAATTTTCAAAAATCTCTTTGCTGGGATCAAAGTAATATTATAATCATGAAAGGAAATAATGCAGTATTTGCTGAATGGGGCAAGGAAGCAGAAGAATGAAAATCCTGCATCTTTTTCTCACATATATATAATAATTGTCATCTGTTTCATGGATTAGTGTGAAGATTATGCTGTTGGCCTTCTGCTTAGAAGTGAAAGAATAATGATAATGGTGACAATATTGCTGCTTCCCTTAACATATGAAGGTGGATGAAGAGGAAGCATCACACAGAAATGTAACAGCAGCCATGATTTTAATTTGAGCAAGCCCAGCTCAGACAAAGATTTTGGGAAAAGAAATCCACAGATAAAAGTGAGAAGGCCCCTAATATTGTATCAGCCATAAAAAAGACTTTTGTAAAATAAAGGCTTGTGTAAAATACAGAAATTACTTAACTCTGCTTCCCCCAGCTAAAGCCATTTACTGGTTTTGTTTGGCACTGCCAATGTGGAAGATTAAACTTGTGTGAATAAGTTAATCATCTTTTACAGCTGTGGAAATGGAAAGGGCCAAATGTTGCAGCTAACTAGAATGGTCACAGCCTTCTTCGGGCATCCACCTGCTCCGGCGTGGGGTCCTCCACAGGCTGCAGGTGGATATCTGCTCCACTGTAAACCCTCCGTGGGCTGCAGGGGGACAGCCTGCCTCACCAGGGTCTTCACCACAGGCTGCAGGGGAATCTCTCTCTCTGCTCCGGCGCCTGGAGCACCTCCTCCCCCTCCTTCTCCACTGACCTTGGTGTCTGCAGAGTTGTTTCTCTCACATATTCTCACCCCTCTCTCCAGCTGCAATTGCTGCTGCGCAGGAACTTCTTCCCCTTCTTAAATATGTTATCCCAGAGGCGCTACCACCGTTGCTGATGGGCTCGGCCTTGGCCAGCGGTGGCTCCATCTTGGAGGCGGCTGGCATTGGCTCTGTCGGACATAGGGGAAGCTTCTGGCAGCATCTCACAGAAGCCACCCCTGTAGCCCGCCTGCTACCAAAACCTTGCCATGCAAACCCAATACAGAAGTGTTTAAAAAAAAAAAAAGGAAAATATGATCTTTGTGGTTGAAATCATACATTTGTAAATGATAAAAATTTCTTTGGAATACATGGAATTACAGAATTACAAACACAAGGGCAAAGACTTCAACCAGTTCTTGGTGCCCAAGTGTACACAAAAGGAGTCAAAATGTATGATTTAAGTGTTGCAGTCTTACTATCACAAAAGGACATTAGTTTGATTTTCATGGCAAAAGCTGACCTATAATATACTCACAGCAATAACCGTAGTGGGTAATTGCTATATTTGATTTTTTAAATCATTTTTTCTCGTATTTTTTTTATTATTATTTTTTTGAAACCCTGGAAAAGCAAGAACTTTGTCAGTGATTGGCTGATGCTGTAAAGGCATCCTTGCATGGCCATCTGCAGAATTATTGTCAAGTAATAGGTTGTTTGTGCAGTACCATTGTTTCCATTATATTGCCATTTACCCTTGGTGTAAATTGGAGTCAAATCAGAAATGGGTTGGTAGAAAGAGTGGGTCAAACAGTGAAATGACTGATAATTAAAAGATATTCATGATGCAAAGAACAAACTTAAAAGGCATGAACACACCACTTGGAATTTTTGAAATTGTCTCACTCCTTTCATTTTAATTTTTTATTGTTGTGTGATACTAAGGTAGAAAGTCAAGCTTCTGTGAGAGCTCAAATCTTCTTTTTGGGGAAGGGAATAGAGAGAACATGCACCGTTTTAATGGTTGTTGGTAATTTGGGGCTGCCAAACCAATGCTATTTACACTGACATCCTGTCTTTTCAGACAATGAAGTAATGTATTGAGGTAATTAAAGACAATTGCTTGTAATAGCAGAAAATTACTATAATTGTTTTGTTTTCCAGATAACAAATGCAGATTTATAATTTCTGTGACCACATTCGGAGTTTTACTAACAGAATTCACAGAGAAACCATAAATAGTTATTGTTCCATTACGCTTAATGTCAGTGGTATGAATTTAACTCTGTTTTATTTAAAAATCAGTCAGGACAGGTTTCATCCTTATGTTAAACTAGTCCACAGCAGTTTAACATAAGCCCATTCTTGGTTTTCAAAAGCTTGTTCATGTTTTGTCACACCTGTTGATCGCAAATCATATACACAACTTGAATGGTAATGAACACTTTTTGAAGGTTTTAAAAGGAGAGTTTAAATTAATCTTGCAGTGAAAGAAAAACAAGCTTCAAAATGCTTCCACCTTGTAGTGATTTCATCAGGTAACTCCAAGCCTATTAGAAATCTTGGTTACTTGTATGCTGTTTCCTCATGTTCTATGACATTTACAGGGTGCCTATATTGACATTTTTCCCTCCAAAACTGGGAAGGCCTTTGCTGGCAGAAGCTGTTTTAAAATCCATTAAAAAAAAAAAAAATCTTTATTTCAACGTCTTTTGAAACATAGGCTGGATGTGATGCAGCCAAAAGGTGCATTGAAGTTTCAGTAACCTGGGAAGTTGTAACAAAATATGCAACTTTGCCTATACCATAGGGTTGCTATTCAATTAGACTTCCTTCTTCTTTGTTAATTATTGTGGCTGAAAAGATTCATCAGAGTGTAAAGAGCAGTCATTCATATAGAGGACATTCATATCTGTTTGTTGATCTTTGCTGATTTTATCAGTTTAGAGGTCATACATAGTGAAGCTATATATGCTGTGTTGAGAATTAATACAGATAATTCCGATATTGTTCATACTAATTGTACCATGGCCAGTTTCTTTGTTATGTTATGTTTTGTTATGTTTTTTCCCCTGGACTATTGCAAGCTTTGTCAGTGTAAATTTTGGTTATGTACATAATATTGCCTATTTTAAAAACACTTCACTCCTTACTTTAAAAACCTAAATTTTTTAAGTGACATAAAAATATGTGTTTAGATATAATTGCAGCTTTTTATTTAAAGCATTTTAACCATCTCCAGTTTTGCCTGTTAGCAAGGTCTTTTTTATCTTAAGTAACTAAAAATGAAAGACAAGCAAATGGTTTGAGATTAGATGAACAATTATGTTAATGATTGTGAAATAGAACCTGAGGAATCAAAAAATTTGTGATACAGGAGTATCAAGATGGTTTTCTAAATGCTGAAGTTTTAGATTGGCTTGGATAGGACGTGCAGCATAGCGACTGAGAGAATTATAGCCTCAGGTTTTGTTCTCTGGCTTAAGCAGAAACTGAACGTATTTTGAGGATCTGAAATTGTTTACAGTTTCCCACCTAGGCCTCGTGTGTGTGTGTGTGTATGCGCCTCATTGTAGTCTTTTGGTCTCAAGGGATAGTGCAGATCACTGTCCTCATGAAGGACCTGTATTTGAAGTATTAAGCAGATTTCATTCCTGAACTTCTGCCCCTGCTGAGGGAGCTGTTTCTCTGTCCTCATCTCTTGAGTTTCCTGCTGGGCTTTTGATGCTGATTTTGCAGCAGGTTAGCAGAAGGTGCCATTCGTGGGGCTGAGTGCTTGAGTATGAGTCTTGACAATAAGCGACAGTACAACTGGAGTGGGTATCACTCAGTCAACTCCTGCTTCTTTTGAGGTTATACAAGCGCAAATAGGGTCCACTTGCAAAAGGCACATGGACAAAGTGGCTGCTCTTTCAGGAGTTTCTTGGTAGAGGAAACCAATGCAAAAAGGACTAGGAATGTAGTGCATTAACATCAAGATGCACTAGAGGGCCCAGCGTGCATGTAACTATTTTCCAAGAAGAAAAATGGGTAGTAAGCTGAAGGAACTTCTGAGAAATTACAGCAAAATTAGGAGGAGAAAGAACTGTCTGAAGCCAACAGGGCTCAAAACAGGACTGAATGTGGAGAAAGGTGATAGAGTGACAAGTGCATTCAACCTGAAAATGTAATCAGACAAGCATGTTTCCCTGCTGGAGAAGGGATTTAGCAACTTTGAACTCAAAATCATGTGATTTCTTCCTCCTCCTGGCTAGATTAAAAAGGGGAGTGATGTTTTTAGTATTATATCATGCTTAACAAACCATTGCGTGCTGTGTCAAGTTCATTTTCACTATCAGCTCTGGCTAAAAACCATTGCTATCTGTAGTCTAGCCTGAAGGTGACAAGAGATTTGAATCATTGTAATTAGGCACTCATCATACTGCAAAAAGATACAACTATCTTGATGAATCGGTATAAAAAAAAAGCTGTGGGTTTTTTTTTCTTTAAGCGCAGTTGGTGCCGGGGAATGCGAGAGCAGAAATGAGGTCGGCAAGAACTGAGGCAGTTTCCTTAGCATGAAAACTACTGTCCTGTTCTCTATGCAGAAAAAGTTAAGAGGTTTTTGCCCCTCCAAGTCCTGTTGACACCTTTGAGTGTTCTTGGGCCTCTCCCAGGTTTTACTTGACAAACATTTTCATACGTCCCACTTCTTTCTGATTTTGAGAAATACATAAGAATTCACTTTCCACACTTAAGCAAGAGCTATGAAGTGAGTTATTGTTTGCCTTTTAGAATTGTAGCTCCAGGGCACACTTTTGCTATGAAGTATAAGTGATGAAAAAGTGGATATGCCTAGCACAGTCAGGATTGTGGTTGGATATGGCAAAAATGGGGTATAAGGAACTTTATCTCTTTGGGAAGAGGCATTTCCATACACATCAACATGTAGTTTTTGTGACCCCTATTACAGCTGCCTTGTATTAATAGTTAGGTTTTGTTCTCGTTTTCTCCTACATTTCAGAAAAAGCGCAGAAAGCATTCCTGAAATACATATGGCTTTCACCAGGTAGAGGTGCATTGCAATTTTTACCTTTTCTTTCTGGGAACAATGAGTTACCCTTCATTCTTTTTCTCTGAAGATACGTTACTTTATCTTATCACTCATCCACACATCTTTCCTCAGAGCTTGGATAACATTCCTTTTGATTATTAAGATGTTAAATTGTTCGAAAATGAATCAGGGAATTGATTCATTTATTGCCCAGTAGCATGCTTACTGTGCAGTGGAGTCTTGTCATAATCACAAGGTGTTTGAATTCAGGGTCCTAATGCCAATTTATAAGTGCTGTAGTTTTCAAAAGTGAAATGTGAATATGGATTTACATACTTATTTTAGACAGTGGCAGTTGAAATGTGATAATGTACTTTGGGGGGTGCGTGGGGCAGAAAGTGACTTACCCTATGCGACTACCCTATGAACTATGGATCTTTCAGAGTTTTGAAGAATGGATGTTTTTAATGAATATGTTGTATAGTTTTATGGAAAATTAAAAAAAATACATGATTTTGCTAGTTAAAGCTACACAGATTTGGAATGTACTGAAAATAGATTTCAAGCTGGTTTTTGTAAAAATTTACTCTTCTGGAGTGAGCAAATACTAGTTCTGTTGGTCATGGAAACTTTCTCTTTGTCTCTATTGAGATTAGGGTTTAAATCAGTTAATCTGCAGTACTAAAATATTAGAATGAACTTGGGTTTGCAACCTTAGATATTTAACAAGAAAGGTAGCTGAGAGTTTTCCTATCTTCAAATTAGGAACTAGAGGTAGAGTTAACACTTAGCTCATAGTAGCAGCCATAATTTGCAGATAGACAACAGATGGATTTATATTCAGAACAGTGTTATTTCCCTTTTTTTTTTTATCACCTGACTCCTGTAAGCAAAATCTGCTGAGTAAGGGAACAGCATTTTTCTTTGGTTACCTGAAGGGACAACTGATCACACAGTCTACCTTTCAGTTCCCGCATTCATTTTTGGAGCTTATTGGCTGATTTGATGGATAAGGTAGAGGTCCTAAAAGCTCCAAATGTGTATGTGTTTTGTGAAAATCTAAGAACATCCAAATTGGTGTTCCCTTCCCCAGACTCCTCAAGAAAAGGGTGTGACCTGAGCTCAAGGATTTTTTTCAATTTGGCATTTGATATCAATCGTTAAATACGTACTTACTGATTGCTGAGAAGGCTTGTCACTCCGGACTAGCCACGGTGTGCTGCTTTGTGCTTGGCTGGCATGAGAGTTGCATGTAGTGGCAGAGGAGAGGAAAGAAAAGGGAATTGAAGGGCATGGCTACAAAGAAGTGAATGAGCTGAATGTAATGTAGAAGGAATTTGGGAAACTTGAGGGAAAAGTGAGGAACCTAACGTGGAGATTTGGGAATATGAGGATGACATAGTAGTGCTGGGCTTGTAGATCACCAATCCATAGAAAATGAGACAAGTTACAGTGCTGTTCACTGTTTGAATGTCCTTTGGATTACAACCTGTATATGTTGTGGCATACAAGCACATTGAAGATAAAATTTTAAGTACTGTATAATTCTTGTTGCCATTTTGTTTTTAGTTTGCTCGCTTACTCATCATGGGCAATGGTTTCTGTGTTTTCTGCTGACAGAAAAATGCTTCCTTGTTCTTACATGTTGATATATTGCTTTGTTTAAGGGAGAATGTTGGTGTTGCCTTTAGCACAAATGATGTATGCATTTGCATTTCTGGAACACTTTCAGAGTTTCCCATTTACTTTTATCTCCTCCACAGAATGAGCATCTGTTTTCTAGTTTATCTTTTCTGAAGATCAGCATAGATTGTTGATTACAGACTGCAATAAATTAACTTGTCGACTTTTGCCACATTTCATGTTTATGTTACATATCTGAACAATGTTGAAGATTTATAGAAGACTTTAAAAATTAATCCAAGATGTAAATGTTTGAGAACAAAGCCTTTTTTTTAACTGGCTTTTATTTCTAAAAGCCTGCTACATAAAATTGCATGTCTCTTTCTAAAACAAGCTTTTTAATTTTAATTGTTGAAGGGTTTTTCTAGTGATTTATTAGACACTTGACTTTGTGCAAAACTGAAGGTATATCATCATAAAACTAAAAACTGTTGTCATCTTTACTTGCCTAAACCAGAAAATCAGAGAATTTGAAAATACAGAGTTTATTAAGGTAAAAAATACAGGTTTTGTCATGTTGTGTTCTTTAGTTTGCTTTTAAAGGAATTTACTTTCAAATTACTATCTTGCAAAATAGACTCGAAAAACTTCTCTGTAGTCACAATCTAATTCTTCATTAATTTATTATCTGAAATTACTGAATAGGTGGGAGAAATTTGTAAATTTTACTTTTCCAGTAGAATCAGCTGAATGACTCTCTCTTCTACTTGTGGGCAGCATGCTGTTTTGTTTTCCAGTTGCAATATATAGAAACAGTTTAGTTCTTACCTCTCTATTCTATTTCGGTATTCTAACCAGAATGAACACTTTGAACGTGTCAGTGTTTTGAGCTGGAAATATTACCCAAACTAAACTTTTTACATAAGCATACCCTCAAGTTTGCCTCTTAACATAGTACTTGGTGCATTCTTGGGAGCTTGAAGTGTAGGAGCCAGAAAGTCATGGAAGTACGCCAAGTGTTTGCACAAGAAGAAAATACCAATTTTCTATTCTCTGTGAAATTCCTCCTTCAGTGTTATCCAGACAGTGTTGGCCTACTCAGAAGGTATATACTGTTTCTCTCTGTTCTGGACTGCCAGGAAATATATGACAAATACAGGAAATGTCTTTGTTTCTTTGGGCTTGCTAGAAAATTTTGACCATGGCATATATGTGTTTCTTGTGACTATTCCAGTAGTTCAGGATAGACTTAGGATCACAGAGAGCGTCGTATCTCCAAACAATAAATCTGTCAGCACATTGACATTTGTGTTGGGGTACATGTGATGCATAATATGCAAAACAGTTGCTCAGGTGTCTGAGCAATCAAAAACAGTTCATTCCTCTATAAAAACATGTAAGCACCCTATTTGTTTTTTGCCAATGTGATGGTTACATTATTCACACATCAAATCTCTATCACTTTTGTAGACCGTTGGATGATGCAGTGTGCTGTGCCACTCAGTCTGCAGTGGAGTGCCATCTTTGGGCTTTTCCAAACTGTTTTCTTAGGCTTTGTGTGAAAGGAAATCCATCCAACCAGTACCTTGAAATTTCTGCAAAGCAGTTGGTTCCTGTAGTTAACTTGATATTCTGTGGTATGGAATAGTGGGAGAAAACCTGAATTATTCTTTAAATGTTGATAAAAGCAGCTGCATTAAATAGCATACAAGCAAATGTTTATCTTAAATAAAAGACCAAATTCTCAGGAAAAAATACTTACTGGCTTCCTCTGAGAGAGTGGTTTGTGGAGGTACCGTAGGATAAATGCACTGATTTTTGTCTGCAGCTTTTCTATAAATTATATAAGTGAAAGTTAAGTACCATACAAAGTGTGAGGGAATGAGAATGTCTGAAAACACAGCTGTGCAGCTGAGTGTTGCATATGTTGTTGTACTGATGACTTCATTTTAGAACAACAGAGTCTAGGGAGGGATGTTTCTGTCCTAACCACTCTGACCCCTTGTCAAAACCAGCAGGGCAGAGAGAGCGACTGACCTCACATCCGTGAATTTGTGTCTGTTGTTTTGGAGGGGCCATTGTGACATTTTTTAATGTGGCTGTTTTTCTGATGTCCAGGATCACGAGGTTTCTGTGAGCGTGCAGCAGTTCGTAGTTAGCTTCTGAACTGTCTTCCTTGCAGAGCCTTCTCTGAATTCAGATACATCGACTGAGGTTTAAAGCCACAGGAGGTGATTTTCTGCCCTGCCGTGGAAGGTGGAGCTGGGCAGCCTTTGTGTGGTTTTAATCCTGCTGCGAGCTGTGGCGGCATTCGGAGCTGAAGGGCTGGATGGAGGAGTTACTGAGCTGGACTCGATCTGGCAAACCAGGGTGCCTTGCGTTGTCTGTGCTGATGTACTGATCGTGTCATCAGCGCTTGATGTAACTGTAGCCAGATGCCTGGTGTGCTTTCATGGGCACGCTGGTATATCTTAAGTTTACAGTGCTAGAGGCACTCCATATTTAGGACGACTATTTAGACGTATTAATATTTAGCACAATAAGGCTTCGTCTAAAATTAATCAGACTGTATGTTATAAGGTGCTCATCAGTACCATACATCATGACAACAGGGGAGCAAACAGATTCTGTTTATTTTTGAAACAGACCTTTAGATTTAAAATAAACAGAAGCATTAGATAATACCTCATGGCAATGTGGAAACAAACTGCGTAAGTCTTTCTCTAAGACTAGCTAGGTAATTTATCTTCTACTTAATTATAAGATATGAATGCCAAGTGTTTCCACAAGTTTTTTGTAGTGAACTCTTGAATTCCACAAGAAGAGAACTAGGCCAAGTACTTTTAGCAGACAAATTTTGTTTCTCATAAGGAATAAACCATTTCCAGTCAAGCCACCTGTTTCCCCTTTTGTCAAATGTCGTGGTCTGATGGCTCAGAGAGAAATCCAAGGAAATTTTTTCAGGGGTTCAAAGGAGCATAAAGTAATTTAAAAAAAAAACCCAAACAACAGGCATTTAATTCCTATTTCCTTTTTCCCCCTGTGTCAGTTTTTTACATGTACAACTTCATTTATGTCCTTTCAGATTTTAATAGATTCCAAGATAATTTTTCTGCTTGATTTCTGCTAAGTGGTAAAAGACCCTGAAATTCTACCAAAAATCAGACAAGGCCTTTCTGTGTGTGACTTCGTAACAATTTTCTGAGAGGAAATGTAGGGTGCCTTCTCCTGTTCTCCCCCTGCCCCACCGCCTATTACCTTCCCCCAAATAGGACCTTCCTTTTGGCCTTGGGCAGTTTTTTTCCCATTCCTTTATATAAACTTGATTCCACATATAAACTTGATTACACGTCTCTGAATGCAATTTAAGGGATCCCTAGGCAAGGGACCTGAAAAAGGAAGAGGGTTGTTGCTCCCTAGGAATGAATATGGAAGTTCGCCTATTTTCTCAAGGTAATTTTTGTCTTTTAAAAGCAGCATGTAATTTTTAATTTGTGTAGTTTTTCCATTTCTCCTGGAATGTTCACCCCTAAGTATCTCATAAGTTTCCTTGCCTGTTGAAATTTAAAGAGTTCTTCTAATTGTGTTTTCATTGTCAGTGGTGTTTCTTTCCCTATGGATGCTTTTGTCTTAGAATTTGTCTTGAATTCAGACACTTTTTTGGAGAGCTCAATTATTTTTTTTTTCTATGGGTAGGATTGGCAGCCTCAGGTTCTCTACTGTAATTATTTCTTAAATTGTCCTATAAGCTAGAGTTGTTGTGTGTGTTTTAGTGGGGCGGAGGGGTGTGTTAGTACCTCTTCTGCATGTTCTTTGGGTTTGATATATTATAAACTAGCGAAGACCTGAGTTCAGTGCGGTGGTGTTTATGATGCAAGCTGAGAATTCAGCCTGTCTGGTTTTGGAACTGTGGCTTTCAAGATTTTTTAAGTGTTTTTAAGGGTTTTTAAGTGTTGGAAAGTAGAAAAAAATGGCCATTACCTTGTAATGGACATTGTGATCTTCTCCTCCAGGTCCCTGTTTGCACTCAACCTGAGTTACCACGTGCCTGGCTCTGGGAGATTGGGAATAACCAGCAAAATCCCAATGACGGCTGCTATGGAAGCACACAAGTGCATGAGAACATTGTAATGCATTTAAGAATTATTTTTTTTAAATCCGTAGAAAGTGTCACAAGTTTCCTAAGTAGAATGATAAGAAGTTCCCTGAAGTGGTGGTGGTTTTTTTTTAAATGGCATGTGGTAACTCAGGTTGAGCAAAAACAGGGGCCTGGAGGAGAAAATTACAAAGTCCTTTACAATGTAATGGATATTTTTTTGTATTTTCCAACACATAAATTCTAAATATTCTTTTCTTGTTAGGATTATCTTGATAACAAATACTGTTCCTGGTTGTTTTTTTCCAGTGCTGTTCTCTTGCACCTCTATTGCTTCATGCAGCCCCTCTGTCACTCTTGTGAAAGAATGACCATGACAGGTTTTAGCAAAGTTTATAAAGTTCGTAGCGGTAGACTCCACTGTTCTCAAGGTAAAAGCCACCATTTATTGCGAGTCCATCATTTGGAACATCCTCTTCAGGACATTGCTTACTAAGTACAATCCTAATTCTTTGTCTTTAAAATGACAAACCATCCATGGCAGTCTTTGTTCTCCTGATGTTGCCACACGAGAAGCCTTCCCAAACATAGTGCTATGCCTTTTCCACCAAAGTGGATTTTTGATGGGCTTTCCCCCCTTCTATCTGCTGGTCTTCACAATATTTTCTCCCTGTTCTACACATGATTAGTAAGAAAAAGGAAGAGTTGAGCCTTATGGAGAGGGAGTGAGGTTGAAATGACTGGAATTAAGAAGAGGCATTTGCATTTACATTGTGTGTTTACTGGCTTGGGACAACATCCTGGAAGTTTCCCGTATCCGCATGTTTGCTGGCATATGTACCAAATTTGCTTAAAAAAATAGTAATAAAATAGAACTTCCTTGTGTAGTTCCTTTCACTTAAGGTAAGTTTCAATGACATCTGTATTCTTGCTCTTGTGATGATGGCAACAATGTTAATATCAATGTCATTAATATCAATGGCTACTGAATATTGATTGTATTAGAATAAATTTTAAAGTTGTCTTTGTGTTGTGAAAACTTTCTATTTAAATTGCATAAAAGCCAGTCTTTCTCTTTATTGTAACTTGAAGACAGAAAAAAAAAATTGAGAAAACTTTGAAAGAACTTTCTGATGCAGGGCCAGCTAAATCAGTTTGTGATTAGATGAAGTGTCACAAATTTATTAATGGGACCATTAAAAAGAGTATTGTTGTAGCAATATTGAATTTAATCTTTTATCTCTTTGTTCTCATTGGGCAAATAATTATCTTAGCAGATTTGAAAATGGGAATTTCACCCCACAACTTTGTTTTATATAAATATAAAAGCATGCATGTATTTACAGGCAAGAGAATAGGTACTACTTGGTCTCCATATAAAGTGCTGCTTTGTGAGAGATATATCAAGAACTGAGTAGTATGAACGGGTGCTTTGAACTGAAACCAAGCAAAAACGTGCAGCCTGCCTCTTTTGCCTATAATAGGGTCAACATTGGGATGCATGATCCCTTTGATCTTTACATAAAACAGATGAAAATGCATAAATTGCTTCTAATCAGAGATGAATTAAAGGAAAATAGCCTCCCGGAGGACAAAGCACCCCAGGCACCCATCAACAGCCTTACCAAATGACAGACCTGGAGGAGACTTCAAAGCTGCAAACACAACTGCCAGTGAAATCCACCAAGAATCTAGATGCCATTTAAAAAAAATAATAATTTTCACAGTTTATAAGTGCCCAGAACTCTCTCATTAAGAAAAAGTGACAGAAACACACTACATGGACTTGCTTTTTAAGCTGCTAAATATTCTTTTCCTTTTAGAAGAGTTGATAAAGGCAAGACTCGCTTGTTTAATTTAGTCCAAAAATGTGTTCAGACGTGACAAACATTGGTAATTTTTGTGTCAGGTAGGGTTTACTCAATTTGAGTGGCATATTGTTTTGAAGCTGAAGTATATGTTTTTAGTGGAGGCAGATCAGACATTTGTTATAATTGCTTCCTTGGTTGTCATCCGTATTTGTCACTGTGAACACAAGCACAGTTAACATTCCTCAAACTGCAGAAGAAGGAGGAAATGTAATGAAATATCAGGCTTGATTTTGGCAGTGAGGGAAGATTTGAGGCAATAATTTTATTGTGAGCAGTTTTCTCTTTGTGGAAAAAAGAATAATTTTATCCCAAGTTAAATCAGAATTCAGATCCTCTTCTAGCTCAGGAAACTCATTTAAATACTGTTTAGATATTAATATCAGTAATGTTAAATATAAGAAATAGCCTTGAATAAAAAATATTGATTACTGGGTTGTTTCAAGAGAGAGGTAACATAAACATAAAATTTTTACTTTTTTTGGTTAGCATTCTGTTTATGAGAGGATACCAAAACTGCATTTAGCATTTTTAAGGACAGAGTATAAACACAATTTTATGGAGTACTAAAATACCGCTTTTAATAAAGACTGATGTAGTCCCTTCAAAATAGATATTGTATTAGGAAGGATTCTACCTGCTGCCAATTGTATACTTTGCTTAGGTGTTGCGTACAGCATAACATTTATATCCAAGCCCCCATAAATTTGAGAGTCACTTGGACACATATAAAGAACAAATGACATTTCCAAATATGTATTGGAATGCATGTGCATATGAAATTGTTCAGTGGACTGAATGGTTTGCTGTAGGTGAGGTCAGAAAGGTTGTTTAATTCTTTGTTGTAAGAACTTATTTTCAGTTGCTTATGACTTTGATTGCTGTGACTGTTATGTTTGTCTAGGGCTATCGGTTTTTGGAAGAAGAAAGCAAAAAGATTTTGCCAGTCTGTCTAAGGATGAAGCTAGGAAAAATTGCTGAGGGCTTTCTTTCTCTTAAAACTTTTTAAGGTTTTTCCCACGTCCCGAAGTCACTGATATCTCTATTCTTTGGAGCAGACATTTTAAATTAGGTTTTGAAAAACTGGAGTTTGCCTATGTCTTGTGAGACCTTCAAGTTCAACAGTTAGCTTTCGAAAGCTTGCATCTTCACTGAATGCACTTGTCTCACTTTTGGGCCACTGACCAGGCTGCACGTGAGCCTTCCTCAGAGAGGGAATGAGCAGAGATGGACTCCTGGCACAAGGGACACAGCTGGACTTTCTTCATAAAGACTGATCCTGACTGATCCTATCAATATCTGGACTGACATGGCATAAGGCTGTAAGGCAGAGCAGGAAGTCTGCCTTGTGCTGTCAGGTGGGATGAGAGCTACAAAGAGAAGAGAGAAAGTGAAGTCTGAAGCTGAAGAAAAGAAAAATCAAATGTCTTGAATAAAACTTGATGGCCTGTAATAGTGCAGAGCAACAGCCTACCTCATTATGGACTTTTTCCTAGCATGAAAAAAGAGGTCTTTGCCACAGCTTACACAGAGAATCATCCCCATTCCCTTAGCTTTTGCTCTGACATTGTTTTTCTGCTTAGCAGCGAAACCTCCTCTAATACTGAGTCATACTTCATTGACTGATCAGTATATAAAGCCTAAAACCAAAGTCAGTCACTCTTCCCTTGTGTGAGTACCTGGAAAATTGTTGCAGATAACATGCTTCAGCACTGCTGTTTGGTTTCCTTTCTTAAACTTTTTATCACCGTGGATCCTTTGAATTAGGCTGGGCCTCGCGTTGTCAGGACTTCCATGTGTGTCACACCCTTGGCGAAGAGAAATCCCAGTTCACTGTGAGTGGAAGTGAGTGGTGGAATACAGCAGTAATGTCTTCCTTCTATACAATATCAAGTAGCACGGGTACAAATTGATACTGCTAGGCAACACAACAGCTTAGCATGCCTTTTTTTTTTTTTTTTTTTTTTTTTAAGCAGGAGCTCATTTTCTCAGATCCCCTTTCTAGATGCAAGGACATTTTGGCTATTTACTTCATATTCGCTATGTAAATCTATTTAGAAAGGAAAGATGATATATGAGCATCTGCATTAAGCAATCAGCATAATGGACTCATCAAACTCTTAGCAATATCTTCAGGCTCCGCTTAAGGTGAGAGTACACATTAATCAACCAGACAGAGTGCCAAGTGCTGCTACTTCTACACTGGGGCTCACATGGGCATGAGATGCCTCAGGGATCTGATTCACAATCTGGGACAGTTTACCTTGGGACGGTTGTTCTGGTTATTGCGCTGCCTCTGCTTCGGGGACAATTCAGTTTCTTATGGAGCAGCTCCACAAATTACAGGTTGGCAAATTAAGGAAAACTGAAATTGGTGCTAGTGTACCATTGGCACTGAGCTGTACCTTGCATCAGTTCAGAACTGTGAAATACTCATTTCACAAGTAGCTGAGCCACCCTGCAACAGGGTGAGAACCCCTTCGTCCCCAAGAAAAAGAGAATTAG
This sequence comes from Gymnogyps californianus, assembly GCF_018139145.2. Lineage (NCBI taxonomy): Eukaryota > Metazoa > Chordata > Aves > Accipitriformes > Cathartidae > Gymnogyps > Gymnogyps californianus. Next base: position 11,756,309 of record NC_059473.1, read on the forward strand.
GTGGACAACTGGAATGAGAGCTATTGCATCTGTCCTGTGATAATCTGCCCTGTTCAGAAACTGGCGCCCTGAACTAGAGCAATTGTATCCTTTGTCTTCTCCCTCAGTCTTTCAGTGTCTGCGTTCAAAAGCAATGTAGATAAAGAATAAAGAATTTAATACCATGAGTACTGCAATACATAGCTGTCCAGAGATGTCCATTTCACCTTCTAGATACACTCTCCTGCAACAAAGATATTTTTAAAGGGATTTATTTACAGGATTCGTCTACCTGCATGGAAATCAGGGTTTTTGCAATTGGAATTTTTCTGCTTATAAAGGACCCAAACAAGGACTTACAGTTCTCAAAATCTTTTAAACTTTTTCAGGTCTAATTTGCTTGTGTTGAACAGGAGTCATAGCTCTGACGCGTGCATGCAATGCATTGCATTTTGCATGCAATCAATGACAGTTCTCTCCAATTTTGATAATTTGATCAGGAATATGTATTTGGTTGTTCTGCTGTTTCATATTTACTTTAGGAAATGGGTAGTGGCAGTCTCATGTGAAAGGCCATCATCCTAGCGGGGATTTCTGTGTGTCTGCCATGCTTCCAGGTTTCATTGTACAAGCTCAATCTTGAACAGCTTTTAGTATATCTGCTTGTCAAAATACCATTCTTCTTTTTCTTCATCATCACTTTTGTCATCATCATCACCATCATCTTTGTTAGGAATTTGTCGCCTTTATGGCCTTTCAGTCCACAGAGATGGAGTTATCACGTGGCCTTGTGCTCATTTGTGCCTAAATTTGCCTTTTGATTTTCATCTGACACAGTATACCTCATTTTTCTAGGCTGTGACCAAACAGCACAGTGAATTTAAATTTTTGGGTTACCTGTAATCCATCCCATTTTATTTAGGAAGGACAAAAACGTTTGTCACAGTCTTCAGTTTGTTTACTCCTTTGCCTTCAGCAGTTGAACTGGTAACCTTCATTGCTCTGCCTCCAGCTTCCTGTCCTTCAGAAAGAAAAAAAGAGGAGAAGAAGCTTCTGTTTACCTGCCTATAACTCAGTGCAAGATATTTTGAGGCTTGCTAACGTGCTGCTGCTGTCTTGGCCTTCCAGAGGAGCTAGCATACAGAAGGTTTTTTCCCCTTCCTACCATGTGGAGAACAGAGAATGGGCAGAACACAAGAATAAAGCATGCAAGCATGGCTCAGTTTGTGAGGAGCATCTCACTGTGAGATGCCTCTAGTTGTTCCAGCCTCTGCTGCTTATAAAAACAAGTTGAATCATCCCAGATTATAGTCTGGCATATTAATGTAAACTGTGACTGGTTTTGGTTTCTTTTAATATGCCAGGCTGTAGCTTGTGGTTGTTCAGAAGCTCTTACACAACGCCTGTGGTATTGCAGTTCAGGGGGATGAACAATGGGGGAAAACAATGAGTACAGATGTCTTGGGGTAAACCATCTCTGCCCGATCAAAGCTTTTAGATAGTCAATAGAAGATAGACTTGCTTGGCAACACTGCCCACTCAACTTCTACTGCTTTGCTGGGGAGAAACAGGAGGACTGTTCCAGTCACCTTCTGAGGTATCCTCTCGTGGAACTGTTGTGTCCAGCTGTCTGCAGCTGAAAACACCTTGCAGATATCAGTGGTTCACATTATATCTCTCCTAAGAATGCAGTTTTAAGAGGCATCTTTTTGGCAGCCCTGCCAGCTGACACAGCTCTTGTTTTGTTCTTGCATCACTACCATAATTGCGCTGGTAAACTATTTGTAGGGTTGCCTGATGAGCTGGTTCACAGAATTGAACTGTTTTTAAATTGAACATTTTTCTTTCTATGGCCTTGTAAACGGTTGTACCAGTACAACTGAAGGAAGATGAACAGCTTTGGCTTTTTTTAAAGAGGGTCCATTCTCAGGACCCTCTGTGCTGGGGATCTGGGTGTTGCAGCACAGTTGCTGATGATTAATTTTGTGCTATCTCATAGTGAGCAAGGTAATGTTATTCTTCGGGTTGAGAAGGTTTTGCTATCTAAAGAACGAGTTGGGGTACAGGGTATCCAACTAATTGAACTGTTTTTATTAGGAATCTATTCTGGAATTTTGGAGATGCCTGTAATGAACCCCATTACTACCCAGCATCATCTTTTAAAAGTAGTATTAGCAATGACCTTGTGCCCTCCTGTATATATAAAACGCACCCCTGATTTCTCCCTTTGCTGGGCCTCCCTTAACCCACTGAGTTGAACTCCTGGAGCTCCCTTGAAGGTGTAATGCTAAAAAATTTTGGCAAAAAGTTTATAAAGAATGTGTGCAAAAAGACTGCAGAAGAAGCTTCTAGAAAACTGGTGTTTTCATGTTATTGGTGAGTCACGGGGATGTAGGACCACTAAATCAGGGGCCTCAAATACTATGCAGTGGAATCCTTTGTAAATATCTGAGAAAAAGTGTAGATATTTTTTGATAAAATTTACCTTTGTAGATTTTGCCTTTATTTATATTGAGCAAATGTGACTTGAGTATAGCCAGCAATTTAAAAGATCTAACTGGTTTTTGAAAATAAATTACCTGAATGCTTGCAGGAGATAAAGCAGAAGTTAGCAGGTGGAAGAGTAGAATAGAGAGAAGGATTGCATCTGAAGCAAGGGTTACGTTTGTGAGGAGGAGCGTTTGAGAATGAGGAGAAATATTAACCATTTAGATTGGGAAAAGCAGGTGAGATTAATGGGATGGGAATATTTCTGCGGTGCAAGTCCTTCAGTATTACAAGAAGGGCAGAGAATTTCTGTGGTATATGTTGAAGGTGAGGTGTTGAAGAAGTCTTTCTAATGTGGCTCAGGTTGCTTTAACCACCATAGAATTAAACTAAGATTCAGGGATAGGGACCATATCTGTGCTTTCTTTCATTAGCACTAAGCATTTCAAAACATACCTGTTGCCTAAAACACTGTGTATGAGATCTACGGGATCAGCTGTGCTTGTAATGGAGAGAAAGTAGTTGTTGGGCTTGAGAACTCTGGTTGGGGTCCTTGTTCTGCCTCCAACTTCTGAAGCAAGCGAATTGGGAAGGTTATTCTGAATCCCTGTATCTGCTGTGCATTGGACTAAGCCTGTATGGGAATAATAGGATGTTTTCATTTGAAATGCAGGAGACTGAAGAGCACGGTGCATAGTGCCTTAGGAGGGGGCTGAAAGGGTTAGGCACTGCCTAACCAGCACTGAGAACAGGGAGACTGGAGCATCCTAAGTAGGAATGGAACTTTTGTGGACCTTATTTGCTAAAACTGATTTTTTTTACCAAGCAGTTGTGAACAACATGGTGGTTTTTCCCACCAAAGGCCAGAGATTTTTTTTTTTTTTTTAAGGTCCAGGCTAGGTATAGTAGGGGGTGTGTTTCAAAGATAAAGATCCACCCTGCAAAATTTGAAATTGTTTTAAAGAAAATAATAGAGTTTTAAGCAACTGAACCATTTTTGCTGCAAAGTTACCCCACTTTCCACCTCCAGAAAAGAAAAGTCAACCTGGTAAAGATTTATTTGTATTTCAGCTCACACAGATGAAGTTTTGCGAAGTTATTCACAACTTTAACTACACTTGTAAAATTAGTAAGGTGGTTTGACACTTCTAAATGGCAAGGCTGCCGGCCTGCCCATGACAATAACAAACAAGCTTGGGCACTGGATGATGCATTTTTCCAATATGATAATGTCTGCCTTTAATCTTTTAAGTAAACATTTTTTCAAGACTTATATTTTTACAGGAAATTTACTTTCTTGGATAATAGTTTAAAAGACATATATGGGTAGCTTGATTTCCACTTAACCAACCAGTTAAATTCTGCTTTAGAGACAATTTTATTCACTTTGATCACAAAACAGGTTATCCATTGGGACCTAAGCATTTCTTTTAAATGAAAACCAACTGGTAACTAAATTAAGAATATGCTTGCAGAAGTCGTGTTGTAGGTAATTTTGGGTATGAAAGACACAAATGCAAACTGGCAGAAAATGAGATGAGTCTCGTTTGAAAGAAATGTGTTCACTCATCGACTGTGAGTGAAAGGAAAGAAGTTGTCAGTGTAAGGATTGAAAATCGGTATTTTAAACACTAGGTGGTGCCATTGTGTAAAGTTGTATTTCTGTTAAGTTTCTGAAGTCAATGAAGGTGAAAACGGTGTTTAAAAACTTGTGAGAAATGTGTGCAGAGAAGTTAGCAGTTGCAAATGAAAGATTTGTAATACAGGGTGAATGAGAGTGTGCCTGTAGTTCTGGTTTTGTGATATGCAGAAGGAAAAGGGATATCTCAGGAAAGAGCTGTGTGATAAATTGTTGTGTTATTTTGAATTTAAGTCTGCTTGCAAGTATTTGCCTTTTTTGGTTTCAGAGGGGGAGAGAGAACTTAACTCACACTGTGTGAATCTAGAAGCCATCTCCTAGCAGCTTTATATTGTGAATATATCAAAACAAGCTTCTCTTGTGTTACTTCAAATACACCCTAAAATGCCTTAGGATTAAAGCAATCATCTGTAATACAATATCTGTGGCTCATTGTTGATTGGCTCAAAACATGAAATACAGCTTTTTTTTTTTCTTGGAACAGTCGATGTATTTCCTTCGTTGTCTGCTTTACCAAAATTCTGCATTCCTTGTCTAATCCTGAGATATTAAAATAATTAAGTGGGATAGTCACAGTTTCACTAATGAAGCATAATTGAGCTTTGGAATACTTTGATATTAAAATTAAAAAGAAAAAATAAAAATAGCTTTGCTGAGCATATGCACATTATTTCTATGTATTGCTATCTGTTTTAAGCAGTAAATGGGGAGTGAGCTTGCTAAGGACAGTTGGACTGTCCTGCTAACAGCTTTTTTAGCCTGCAAATCTTTATCACAGTGTGTGCAACTCTGTTTATTGGATCTGTGAGAAGAGTTAGCTCTAAACAAAGTAATCATTATAACTTTAAGATGCGAAAATTTGATTACATCAATGTTTATTCTTTTAGGTAAAGTGGTCAAAAGAAAATCAAATTTTTGCAATAGCCATTCAGATCTGGTTGTTGTAAATGATACATTTTTAATTGACTTGGAAGAAATGTGTTTGACTTTATTCAGCAAATGCTATAGAATGATTATTCCTATTGAGTCAGATAAAATATGATTTCATGTGCTTTGTTATTTAAATATATCAGGTCCTAATAACAATTAGTGACCTAGAAAACACCAAAGAGTTGGCATCAATTTTTAAATTACTTCTTTCTTTCAGACCAAGAACCCTGTTCTGTAATAGTATCTTACACACAGGGTTTCTTGTTATAGATGTTACATGTACTTTAACTGCTGTGCAAAGCACCTCTCCCATGTAATTACACAAGCATATTCTTAATTAATATGACTTGTGTTAGCGTGATCGAGCAATGGAATATTTTTTAGGTGTGTGTTTTGCAATCCTGAAAGAAGGCTGACAAATGAGGAATGTGGTTACTAAATATCACACATTTCATGAAGAAATCCTTGGAAAGGACAAAGGCCAGGACGGCTATGAGACTTCATCGCAATGCATTGCCTTAAAAAGCCCTAAAACATGTATTGATGCAGGAATTGCAGTATCCCAGGCTCTTCCTGATCCTTAAGGATCTGTATAGAAAGGTGTTGTCAGATATGAAGAGCACTTGGGGGAACCGGAATAGTTTGTTTACTCCATGTGGAGCAACTTGACTATGTCAAACTGAAATGGCTCTCTATAATTTCAGTATGTTAGAGTAACATATTTTGTGTTGCCTACTTTTGTGATTTAACCACTGAGTATCCTGGAGGTAGGACCTATAGTGCAATGTTATGCTGCTCAGTTCCATGCTATGGATCAATTGCTTTTTTACATGTTTATGCATTTTTTTCATATGTGACTGCCTGGAATACTTGCAGAAATTTTAGGATTGGTAATGAAGCTGGAAAACTTATATGGTTCCTCTCCCTATGTCCATGAATTTTGCCATGCCATTTTGAACTGCTGTAAGGTAGCACAGAGCATATATCATAGATCATGATAATCATTAATGCAAGTAAGATTGTGCACATGCATGTGTAGTCATGTAGAGAGATGGTTTTGGCTCTGTGATTTCATAAAACTTTTGAAGTTGTGGCCATACAGCTAACGAAGGAGGAGGAGTGGGTACATGAATAGAGTAGTTACTTCCCCAGGACATTTGCCTGAAGCAGCTTTGTTTGGTAGAGCACTGCTTTAGGGGTAGATCAGCTAGTTGCTGGTATATATGGGGAAGCAGTGTAATGATGCACAACTTGGATGACCAGTGGTGGAAGCAAAAATTCAGCATAACATAGGCCACTGTCCATCTCTGAACTCACTCCAGACCTGCCACAGATAGATAGGGGAGTTCTTGGCAGCGCCAGCACGGATTTTGCCATTACCATCTGAAAGCTTATTACACTCGCTTGATGCCAGTCAGTTGCAAACTAGTTGAATATTGAGAAACAGCTGTTGGGACTGTTGTGGAAATTTCTGATGCTTTTAGGGAGGAGGCTGCTGTGAAATGCAGCAGCAGCGGGGACGTTTCGTAAATAGAGTGCTCAACATATTTAAGTGGTATTGGGAAGACAAAAGTGCCTATCCTCTCTCCCCTTCCCCCATTACCCTATGCAAACAAAAATTTTGATGGGAAAGAATACTTTATAGGATGCCACAAGCGCTCAGCATCAAGTATGGACAAATATATTTAAGGCCTCCAGCTGATACTGCCAAGCATGTCAATAGGGGAGCAGGTCAGAGGAGAACAGATGTCAGCAATTTAGTCGCTACGAATAAACCCCTGCAAGGTGTCTTGATGCTGGAGTATGTTGTCTTGAGGCAGATTCCCAGGAGATGTTGAAGACTGTGTTCAGAAACCACTGGACAAACCAAAAAGAGATAGCACTGCTGCTGTTTACCAGGATGGTGTCTCTCTCTGGGGATGCAGCAGTGGAGAGGGAACACCAACTGTGAACCATTGGGAAGGAAATGCTGGACGTGGCAGTAGGCATGCCGAAGTCTTTGCCTTTTATTTTCTCATGATCTGTAGGTGTGAGAAAGACGTGGCTGCTGTAATGTCTGTGTTTCTCATCGTACTGAAAAGACACGTCCCTGGTTGCCTTACAGCACTTTAAAGAGAGAGATTTCAGCTAGTCCACATAGTCTTGGAGCTGTGGAGGTCGCACAGGTATGGATAGAAGACCTGCTCAGATGTGAAGCAGTGCAGTGAGGGATGAAACGTGACAGGCTGCCTGAAGAATAGGTAGGAATAGGTCTCTAAAACCAGAAAACCAACAAACATTCTCTATAAAATTATTCCTTTTCATTTAGAATGACATAAAACATAAAAAATTCAGCTCAATTAAAGTATGAGGACATCACTTCAGGGAGGTCAGCTTAAGTGCCCTATCTGTATGAATGTCTTTTTTTAGACAAACCCTGTGTTCTGGTGATTGCCCTTCCTCCTAGATGTATGGCTTCACTAGAGCCATACTCATTTGGCTGAGTTTTCCCATGACTGCTCAATAATAGTACAGAGGGAAACCCACAGAGAATTAATCCAGTCATGGTTGTGCTAATTTCCAAAGAAGCAAGTAAAAATAAGGGGAGTTTGTAATAAATGCAATATAAAACCTGTTTACATGACTGATTCTCCTCCCCACCCCCATCAGCCTGACCTTACCTCATTCCAGATTCCCCAGTTCTAGCTGAAAGCATTTTTGTGCAGAATGCTACCAGGAAAATTCCCTTTTTTATCTTGGCTAAGACAGACTTATATGAAAGACCTTTCAATGGAAAGAGGGAATCTGTCTAAATGTGTTGCTATTGAAAGAGGATTGGTTTATAGTTACATAGTTTGATGTTCTTAGGAGGACTATACATTTAATCTTTGATCTAGAAATGATTTTAAGAGTCTGCACATAAGCTAAGAGAAGTTCTATCTAAATGCGCCATCTTCAGCTCCAGGTATAACCCAAAGGATTGTGGTTTTTCTGGGTGAATTTTCTCAAATGTGATTTCACTGCATAATTTCAGGGAGTTTCCTCTATCTTCATTTAGCTGGTGTATTATTTTCAGATAAAACACTTTGCACAGGCTCCATGTAAATGATTTTTAGTTCTGTATTCTGTCCTCTTTGAGGTTATAGTGCTAACACTCTAATAAACTATTTCTAGGGAAGATGCAGACAATTGGGTATTATACCTGACCTATTCCAGTCTGATCTCCAAGAATAGTCATTTTAAGGAAGATAAGGTAAATCTTCATGTATGAAAAGAGGGTTACTGAAGATTTATTTCCCAAATTTTAGCAAGTGAATATGGTTTGAAGCAGTTCATTGACTTAATGGATTGAGACATCTCTGAAATGCATCAGAAGCCTGAAAGACTCTCAGTATAGTAAAAGGTCAACACCATTTTATGTCTTTATGGGCAGTTGCAGCCCTCAGATAAATAAAGCACTTATGCATGTGCTTTAATACCAGTGAAGCCAAAAATTTATAAACATGAATTTTAGTGCTTTGCCAAAGCAAAGGATAGCTTTGGCAAAGAAGTTGTTTTGGCACTTTTTTTTGAGCCGTCATGGAGCTTGAAATGATGTGCTCATCTAGGCAAGTAGGCTTCTAAATTAAAATTGTAAAAATAGCAAGGGTATATTCTTGCAAGTGGGAGTTGAAAAGATGACAGAAATATGCCCCCCGTCCCGTCCCCCCCCCCCCCGCAACTTTTCAAAATCAGAGGGCAGCTTCTGATTTGGATCCTGGAAGCCCTTCCCAGCTTCATATTTTCCTAGTTGATGTAAGAAACATCCTCCACTATCTTTAAACAGTGACTCAGCCACTGCTTGCAGAGGCTTATATTGCCCTAGTTTTATTTTGTCTTTCTGTAGGGATATAGGATACTTTCCAATTCTTTCAGACTAATGACTTCCCTAAATACTGTCTTTTCTTCAGGAATGTAAGTACAAATACATACTGTTCTTAACGATACTGAATACTGTTCAACCTGTGCATCGTGTATTTAACTGAGACAAATCCGACTCAATATATATATTATTTTTGTAAAATATACAATTAACTAAACTCAGCCTTTATGCAGTAAACATGCACTTTGGATAATCTTTCCAATGAGAATAATGCAGACATTACACCCATTCTGATATATAGAAGATGATCCATGGGGGAAACAGATAAATGTGCATAAGTCAATTATTTGAGAATAGAGTCCTTAATTTCTTCAGGCTCTGTAAAAAGAATTTTGGCATCTGCACATATTTATTTTAGAGATATAGGGGTAAATCTTCAGCACAGAGCATGGGGAGTTAACCATGGAACATTCATTAACGTTAATGGGATTTCTATGGCTAATTCCCCACACACTGACTGAAAATTTAGCCCAAAGAGATTTGAAAAGTGATGTTGAGAAGCAAGTTGGTTGGTTAGCCTCATTACTTTCATGTTATTAACTGCTCTATCTGCCACTGGCTTTATATGAACACTGAGATATTATACTTAACAGTTGATAATAAAGGACTGTATGCTAAATACAGATTATAGTGTGGAAGTAAAATAATGCAGTTATATGAGCAAATTTTGGGTATTTTCAGAAAAAAAAATGTGCAAAGCCATAGAATAGAAGGAAAAAAAAATATATTAAGGCATATTTTAGACAGCAGAAACGGTTTACATTTCCAGTATCTCTAGTACAGCTTTAGCACCAAAAGAAAGTATAACTTTTTTTTTTGAACTTAGTATTCCACTACTGGGATCTAACTTCAGAGCTGGCCAACTCTGAGCAGGGGGTTGGGCCCAATGACTTCCAAGTTCCCTCCTAAATTATTGTATGATTTGGACTTAGTATAGCATTTTTCTTAAAGCCTTTTTGGACTAGTTTTCTTTTGTGAAAGTTAGTTGAGATAAGACAGGAAAGTCAGTTTCTGTTTATCTTAAAATTTTGAGGAATGGTTGAAACCTGGGCAAACATAAAAAGCTCTTTCATCTACTAAATTGAGAGTATTGTTTTAAAAGGAAATACGGGCTCTAATCTAAAAAGTTTATCAGATTTATGTTGCTCTTTTTTTTGTGTTAAGGATGTGCAACAGAGAATATGTGTGAAATGTGAATATGTGTATGTGTGTGTGCATATGTATATTCACATTTCTCTTTCTCTTGTATCATAGCAGTTTCCCTTCCTTTTTAGGAGAGCTATTAAATTGCTTTTCCAGTTGTTATTCAGAGCAGTCAGTAGCCAGCCATTAGAGGGTGCTTCTGCACCAAGGAGCTCTCTTTTCTTAAAACCCAATTTACTTAAGTATTTGTAGATTTAATGAAGAATCATTTTATGTTTCCTAGAATTACCCAATTTCTTCTTTAATTTGCATTACTTAGTGGAGTACTATTCTTGGAATTCAGAGGATTAAAATGCGGATAACTAAAGGTGTTTCAGAGAGGGTGGAATGATTCAAAGCAGCAAAATTATTACATTTTGTAATTGTTAATGTAAAAACAAAAGAAGATATTCATGGACCCCATGCAAGGGAAAAATGGGGCCGGTCTCTTAGCTAATTAATGGCAGAGACGAGCATCTGTACTTTATAGCACTTGCTTGCAATATTACTGCCTCTTTTAGAAATAGATTCATTCATTATAACTCCACTGCATATATTTGCAGCAAGAATAGTAAATTAGATGCAGTTTGTAAATTTCTGCCATTGCTAGTGATTTAAAAATAAAACTCTCAGTAAAATAAAGTTTGGGTTTTTTTCTGTAGAATCATCATGATTCTTCATTCAGTAGCAAACTTAAAAATGGTATGTCTTTGCTGTAAGAATGTGCGGACAGCAGAGTAGGGAACTGGTTTTATAGCCGTTTATCCCAGGAATACCATTTTAAAGTCTGCACTTCTGACTGAGGACATTGGTGCAAGGTGAGTGAAGGAGAATGGAAATAGGAAGATTTCTAAGAGAAAGTTCTGCTGTTATGGAATCAGTTCCTAAGACTGATTGAATAAAACTCATTAAATTCAAAAGTGGTGCATAGAACAAAGCAGTACGTCTCAGTTATATGCCCAGTAACAAATCTGCCGCCTGCAAATCTTTGTCAAAGCCAGCCTGTGGAGATGGTGATTCTGAAAATACTCCTCCTGGAGAAGTTGGTACATCTTTGCACGAATTTTCAGATTTGGGTTAAGGATTTCTGATATCCAACTGCTTTTGAAAGCTGCCAAAACCTCCATAGACCTTCTCTAGTAAAATGTCAATTGACAGCTGGAGGAACTGGCACTGAGCTCAGAAAGGGGAGGGATAAAAATCTTCTTCAGGAGCGTCTTAAGAAGCCATATAGCCTCCTAAGCCTTAAACAAAAAGGGTAGCAAAATGTCCCTTCAGGTATAAGGGGTATAAAAACATGTCTATGTTTTTATTGCACCTGTATAATGTCGATATGCTCATAGTACCCTATTTGTATTGAGGGCTGCTGGTACTGCTGTCTCCAATTTTACATATACATCACTTAGATATCTTTTTTAAGATTGTAAGGGCCCTTCTTCTCAAAAGGCAGTGTTTACGTTGCAAGAACACATGGAATTAAAATCGGTGAATCTCCCTAACATCATACTCCCTAACAACTTGGGAATTTAGTATTTGCATATATATTTAAGTAATATAAATTTCAACATCAGTGAGTGTGCTTTGTGAAGCTGACATGCATTGTTGTATAACTAATTTGATTCTAATTCTTCCAAGAGATTATAGAATACTTATTTATGTTTCTTTTAGCTGTTAAAAGGTGTACATTTTTTCTGTAGTACCTGGACTGTCTAGTTCAGACTCAAGTCAATTTTTTCCTAATTTGAAAAAATTAGAATCTGGCAAAAGTAAAACGTCTTTCTTAAGCATATCAAACAACAGAGTAATTGGATATTGTGAACATCTTGTTCTTTCTATATAAACTTTGGAGGTTCTGAATGAATACACAGAATGACTGGTAGCGTGTGAGCATTGAAGGTTATGTCATGTGTTGTTTTGAAGGTAATTGTTTGTAGATTTTCAAAGAGATTTTTAGATTAGACCTATGACAACAATGTAACAAGGTACTAAGGAGTTCTGTAATATAACAGTTTATACAATGCCCAGCAAACTTTAGCCCTAATCTGGTAAGTGTGTTTGGTACTATTCTTGTGCAAATCATAATAGTACTGTAATTTGGAAAAAAATATTAGTGTACACACTCTGCTCGCTAGGAGCTTGGACCAATCAACCCAGTAGTAGTTTTTCCTCTGAGCTGAATGATAACAGGATCCAATTTTAAGTTACAAACTTTTCTAAAATTAGCTAGATGGATTTTTCTGCTGGTAGCATATTTGAGTAGCTGTTGTAAATCACTGGTTGAGTTCACAACTGGTATTTTAAAATTAGAACCAGACAGGTAACAATGACTGGTTAAATTAAAACAGGGAGTCTGCCTGATCGTATGCTTTAGTAAGCTACTTACTCCTTCTGGTATTATACTTTATAATTTTAACAGATTTTGGAGGGTTGATTCCTTCAGTAAACATTTCTTATATTAGCAAGAGCTGCTTTGTATTACTTTTTTTCAACAAGTACCGTAAATCTGTCAGTTAATGATGGGAGTAGGTCTAATAAGCTTTGTGATGAAAAGAAAGGTTAGATGGTTAAATATACTGGATATGCTAACTCATGACTGAAGATAGTAAGGATGCACATATTTTGATTATGTCAGTCTTGTCTCCTTGAAATCTGTCCACTAGGAAAACAAACTTAACATACGGCTGGACAAGTAAGACAGTAAGCCTGAAGCCAGATAGTACATCACCAGTATTATCTAAAAAAAAAGATGGTCATTTCTATGGAGAACCAATTCACATTTCTCTCCATAATTCAGTTACATGTTGGGAAGATGCTGCAAGCTAGCTGGTTGTTTCTAAAGTATTAAGAGTTGACTAAAAGTCCATTTTACATTCAAAGAAGATTATAAAACATAAAATGTACAAATTCCACCAGTGCATTATTTTACAGAAATTAAGAACTACTAGCCTATGCTGACCAGAAATTAGAGCAATCGCATATATTCTTTCAAGACATGAAACTGGGGTTGGTGAATGAAATTACCTCTACATCAGTGTCAATATCTAGCATATAAAATAAAGATACTGTAATTTTCTGCTTTTTGAGGTGGATGAAGCTGATCATAAAGTGACACCTAACAATTTTCTTCCAGTGGTGATGGTATTATTAGCAAAAGGAAAGTCTTCCTTAAGAAGTGTTGGATGATATCCATTATCTGTGTGATCTCTTGCAGATCCTGAAACTCAATTTATCTTTACTATGGATACTCAAATTTATAGGGATGGTGCTGTCAGTTACTAAATCTATTGTCTTGCTGTTGTGGGACAGGTTTGAGACCAAAACTGTTTTAAATACTGGTCAAAGACCACTGCAGGTATCTTACTGACAGCTTGTCTTACTCCGCCCACATAACAGGTAGAATGAAGCTGGACTGAGCTTTCAGCCCTTGAAATGCTTGTATTAGTACTGTAGTCAGTTTGGGTCCCCTACATAGTCAATGGAAAGGGATTCAGCCCATCAAATTTTTCTTTTACACATATGTTCTTGGAGAGCACTTAACCACTGTGGTAGCCAAACACTGTCATGTGGCCATCCATCTTACAGACAGCAGTCTGGCAACCTGGACAAAAGGTAGGATTACCTTGGATTCTTCGTCAGCAGATTCAGAAGGACTGCATCCCATTCAGCCACATTGAGATCAGTATCACTGCCAGAGACATGAACGCTTCAAAAGAGAAGCTCATGTAGTGAGTAAACTGGTGAATTAACTGAGCATCTCAAGTTAATTCTGTTTGGTAGGAAAAGTTTCTTTTGGTTTTGGTAACTGGATTGCTTAAATCATCATTTTTTGTTGTAAAAAATACTCAGTTTTGGCTTGATCTTTCTCCTCTATCTGTCTCTCCCCACCCCCCTGCCCCAGCTTGCTGTTTGTCTCATACTGTGGACTGGACCTATTTTGTTTGCATTTTTTAATAAGGTAGATTTCTGAAACTAGCTGTACTTATAGACCAAATATTTTACTCTCATCGCTCTCCTAAGAGTAGTAGAGCAGTTTGTAGTTCAATATTAAAATCTGTGTACATTTTGTTTTATATATGACCTCACCGCTCAACGGTTTCAAATGTGATTATGAAAATGTTTAAACAAATGCATTTTTTTCTTCAAAGTTATTTTCCCTAATGCATATCTGCGTAATTAGAACATAACATAAACTATACTGTAGCATTACAATCAGGAATTAATTATTGCAACATGAAATTTTCATTTTTGTCTTTCCTAACTGCAAAGGTGAGTATGGCTTAAAATTGAAAAAATATTAGTCCTTTTCATAGAAACCTGTTTGAAGATCATAAAGGAGTACAAAAGAAGAAAAGCTTTTTGTTTGTGTTTGCAATCAAATCTTTCTTAAAAGGAAGTCTGACACACAGGCATTGTAGGTTTTTTTAATATTTCATTGAAGAAAGCAAGATACAAGTCTCACTGGATTAACTGGAATTCAAGTACAGCAGAAAAAAACATTTAAAAATAAATGCTCGCAAACAAGAAGCTCAATGAGCCTTGCAAATGGCTATTCAAAGGTGATTTTCAAATATTAGTGAAGCTTAATTTATTGCTTGCCTAATTTATTGCCTGCATCAAAACAAACCAGAAGAAAATAGGTCAATGTAAAGAAGCTACTGAAAATTATTTAAATGGCAAAACATTCTGAAAAAGAATACAAAAAAATACATTTAAAGATGTTATAGATCTAAAAATAATCTATTTGTTCTAGTAAATTTATTCAGCACATACAATGTACTCAGAAATATATTTCTGTTTTTAAAGACAGCTTGCAATTTTGCAAGATTTGTAAATCAAATCAACAATTTTGTCAATGTGCTTTTGAAAATTCTTTAAACAAGTACTCAGTTAATATCCATAGTATAAAATGTTAAAGGCAAGAGCTGTACCGTTCAGTGAGAAATTTGTTGGTACAGCACATAAACAAAAGGAAAACTAAATAGATGTTCATGCTATGTTTTCAGTGCTGCACTTAAAAAAAAATAACTGACATCCTTACAGATCTGGTTAGTAGTTTGGTAGCTAAATCTGAAATACTGCATAAAAATACAGAAGAATCTTTTTTAGGTGCAAGTATAGTTAAAATCCAGATTGAACTGTGGTTAACTCATTGCTTTGGACTTAACTATTGTTCTGATCACTGTTTATTTAATAGTAGCAGCCCATGCTGCAAGGCCAGTTCATGAACTAAAATGTCTATGCGTAGAAGCGTAAGTGGAAAGAAAGAATTCGGATCTGTTGCTGTCAATAGTACTGCTGTAAACCCACACATTTACATAATTAATTTCCAATGTGAACTGGTGTTCCTAGTTTAAAGACCTGTTGATATAAACCTCCTTCCTTGCAAACAGGAGTTGCAACAATGGTAGGGCAGCAGAGCAAGGACTTTTCCTGTGCTTGAATAATTTGCAGGTCCTTTCAGCTTTTGATGCTTGTTTCTACTTAGCTTAAAAAAGAGAGATTTTGTTATCTTCTCTTTTGGCTGACAGTGAGAAATCACTGTTATGAAATTTTGTGACCTACTGACCTTTAGTATTGAAAAATTGGTTTATTTACAACAACAATCACTATCTAAAAGAATAGCGTAAAACAGTTTGACATTTAGTACTTCTGTAATTACCTTATGTCATGTGTCGCTGGATATCTGTAGTTTGGATCACTTATCTACTATCTGGTTTATATAAAGGCTCCAGGGTCTTTATCAAAATGTGTATATGAACTTTTCACTCTGTGAAGTAAAAACCCGGGTCAATTATATCTATTTTCTGTGACCTTCTTAACTTTTCACACCCACTCTGCCAGAGAGTTGTTAGAGATTGCCTGCAGTATCAATTGGAGAATGATTCTTAGCTTTGTTAATGTTGTCAGAGGTGTGGCTGATACATAAACTATCTTCTTGACAAATGTCATTACCTCCCTCAAATTCATTCTGTTTCGCTGTTGTTAATCTTATTATCTGTTCAGTTAATTAAGAGCTGTCTTTCACAAGAGTGTACCAATAATACATATTGGAAGCGTGTTTCTGAAGGTAGGAGAGACGGTAGTGTGGTTTGGGCAGTAGGCAAGAACTTAGTTTCTGATCGTGTCATCATCTACTTGGGTGACAACTCAGCAAAAATTGTGCCTCGGTTTTGACACATAAACAAGCAATTAGGTGGCAAAAAGTTAGCCCCATATAGGTTTCTTGTAGTATTTCTGCATGTGTCCTTGAACTTCAACACCCTCTGTCTAGTAGATAGAGTTTTAGTTTGGAGCTCAGAGGATGAACTGGACAGCTGTCTCTCAGCCAACAATTCATATCCTGAACAATGGCCTGCATGGCTTTTTGCCCACACACAATTAATCTGTTTTAAAATAATAGTATCTCAAACACTGGTGCTTAATATTAATATAAATTAAGTCTGGCGGCAGTTTTTTATGGTTACTGTTTAATGACATGATCCTACTATGAGCTTTGCAATGGTGGTAAAGGAGACCATCACTGCAGAACCAGTTGCAAGACCAGCGCCTCAACATTTTGAATGCAGTTAAAATAGTTGTGTATACATGTATTAAGCCCAAGATAATTGCTCAAGAAGTAATCTTAATTGATATCAACTGGAGATAAAATGTTTGTTCTGTTTTACAGCATTTACAGAATTTCAGTGTTCTTAGTATGTGTCAAATAGTCTTAATGTTCTTAAGGAGCTGTATGTATATTTTACAGTTAAATATGTACATATGTAAATATCTTAAAGTATGAAAACTCAGTAAATTTAACTGTCATTGCAAAAAAAGAGGATTATTTTCAGAGTCACGAAACAATAAAACAAACCTGACAAAAATTAATTCAGTGGAGCATGATACAACTTCACAGTGTATGGGAATAAATTTACAATGTATGATTTTCATGCCAGAATTCTTGAGTTATCAGATAATGTATTTCCTTTCAATGATTATTCTGCAAGCCATATTTAGGCCTTTCTTACAATAGAAGCTTCACTGTGTATTTCAATAGAGAGTGCTCTTGTGTGTTGTTCACCCATCTACAAAATAGTTTTCCTATTTAGATTGGTGAAGTTAGAATGAGGAAAAGAATTTGTTTCATTCATGTGTTTGGCAAAAATATTCTGAGTCATGGAAGTCTGAAGAGAAAGAAAGTAGCATTGAAGAGAAAGAAAGCAACAGTAAATATTTGCCTAGAATAAATATAGCAACAGTAAATATGTGCCTAGAAGTTAAGATTTATGGTAGTTGAACAACTTGTTATTTGTGCTAGCTGAAAATATTCTTAAACCAATATTGTAATATGAATTATTATGCACTGAGTAGATTTATGAGAGCATGCCTGTATTTCTACTTCTTAAAATCAGAGCTTGATCTTACAGACAGGGGACCTGATTTTCATTTATACTACAAAATCTACACTTCTTTTCTCAGTGGAAAAGGGATTTAAAGGAGAACTAAATAAATATAAGAATAAAGCCCACTGTGCTACTAAAGATAGCAAAGATCTCAGGCAAGGAGTTTCAGTCCCAGAAGTAGTAGTTGTGAGGAGGAGCTGACCTAGGCTCAGAAAAAGTAGCTGCAGGTGAGGAGGGGTCTGAGTTCAACAAGCATCTAAGAAAAAGGGAAGAAAAATAAAAAGAAAACAAGCCCAAGCCCGCTTATATAGGGGAAGGTGACATACTGCAGTGATGATCTGGAAGCAGAGGTATCGGGGAGCAGAGGGGGGCTGGTGAGATACCAGTGGGCCAGCTGCAAGAGGTCTAATCATGGGTGCCAACAGAGCAGAAAGAATGGGGACTACCAAAGCCAGCTTGCAGTTGCCATTACAGGAGAATTAGTAACTCATGTGATCCAAATTTTATCAGGTCAGTCTTTTGCTTTATGTAGCCACGGCATTTTTGATCTGATCTTGAATAACAGAACAGCATTCACTGTTGTGGTTAACCACAGTCTTACTGTAAATGGGACTCCAACCCTGACTGCCATTTATTATGCACTGCAGAGCTTCTATTTACGATACACTCATCTCAGACTTTGCCAGTGCAAAGTGAAAGATGAAGACTAGAACCTCTACTTATCAGAAAATTAAGTTAAATTTCCACAATTAAATGAATGAAACATTTAAGAATGAAGTGAGAATAGCTTATTTTCTGCATAGGTGATAGAATTGTGTCCTGGGTTCAACTGGGATAGAATTAATTTTCACAAGAAACTGGGAGGGGGCACAGCCAGGACAGCTGACCCAAGCTAGCCAAGGGGATATTCGATACCATACGATGTCATGCTCAGTATATAACTGGGGGAGCTGGCCAAGGGGGAGGAGGGATCGCGGCTCTGGAACGGGCTGAGCATCAGGTTCCGGGTGGTGAGCAATTGCATTGTGCATCACTTGCTTTATACATTCTTTTCTTAGTATTATTGTTATTATTACTTCTTCTCTCCTTGTGTTGTCCTATTAAACTGTCCTTATCTCAACCCACGAGTTTTCTCATTTTTACCCTTCCGATTCTCTTCCCCATCCCACGGAGGGGGAGTGAGCAAGTGGCTGTGTGGTGCTTAGTTGCCAGCTGGGGTTAAACCATGACAGTCCAGGACACATTGCTAACCTGTGCAATCCAGAGAAAGGATTGCACAATGGGAGGGTAGATCAGAATGCCATCTTTGCACCCATTTAACTTCTAATCAAATTAAAACTATGCCATTCTGTGCTATTTCTACAATGTCTTAAATCCAAACATTTGTGAAATCTCGAAGTGTTGTGGCTAAAAATTCAGAGCTGATCTTACCAATGGACCCATTGAACCAAGGCCTTAAAACCTGATTGGACTCCTATGGTCACTAGATTTCTACACAGGAGCAAGAAACTATTCACACATACCTATTTGCATGATTTGCTTTAAACATTTGGGCCAGTGTCACAGATGAGAAGTAGCCTGCTTACTCTCTTGTATCCATTAGTGAGAAACAAGTACATTTGGCAATGTCTGTATGGCAATTCGTTCACCAAGCAACAGAACTAAAGAATTTCCAATGATTTCCCCCTGCCCAACTGACGTGTGCTTTGTGCTTGTCTCCTATGCGGTAGTGGTATAGCCAATATATACAATATATGCTCTTCACAATCCCCACGTCTGTCCCCTTTCCCACATCCACTGCAGTCTCAGACCCCCACACACTTTCCCCTACAACCTGCCACCCTTTCTTTCCCCTTTCCTGTCCAGTTCCTCCTCACATTTGCAGCACTCATGGCCACCATGCCACCACTGTCTTCTGTAGGCTATACCCCCTTTGTTAGATCTTCCAGCTTGGCAAGAAACAACGTGCCCCGACTGGGCTAGATCTACAGATTTCACCAAGAAAAGTCATTAGGGGCTGAGCTTTCCCTATGTGTCCCTCAGTTCTGGTACTAAGACAATCTTTCCTTGTGCCCACCTGCAGATCTGCACAGCATTTGCAGGAATTACATATTTTTGAGAATTTATTTTCTGAGAAAACAAATCAGAAGTTAGATTTAGCTTGATCAATGGATTAAAAATTTAAAAAGCTTAGACTGACAGACATAAGCATCATTTTCTTAAGAAACCAAATTAAAACTATTAATATACATCTATAAATTTAGCAGTTTCCTTTAACTGCTCTGCTGCTGACTTTTGGTGGAATAAATTGTAGATGTGAAGGAAGAATCTGGATTGTTTCTGCTTAATGCCAGAATACAAAATGAAGTTTTACAAATTCTCATGATTTTACTGACTACATTTCTGTATGTGTTTATTATATATCAAACAGGCTATGGCTTCATACAACTGTAAAAAGTGGAAGCCTATCTTGTAAGACTGGGATAATATTTTGCAATTATTATCTATGGGAGCATAACAGAATAATTTTTACTGTTCTATTTTTAAATGAATAATTACAGTAAATTTTAAGTTGATGTAGCTAAAAATGTAAAAGATAGTATGTTTAAAATTTTATTTTATATGCTTTACGCAAAGAAATTGTTGTATCAACTTAAAGCATACAGCAAGTAGCTACTGATCTAATGCACACAGTTCGATCTAAACTTTATCTTACAGAGTCAAATACTACGTTTGTGAATCATATCTGTGCTGCAGGGAGTTTCTCTCCTTGGTGAAGGAGAAATTGGTCATGAAGAGGAAGAAAAAACAGACAATGATTTCTGCTCCAAATATTATATCACGGAAACATAGAATAAGTTGTAGGATGACTTGATGACTTACCTTGTTTGTTGAACATTTGGTGCCTGAGTTAGAAATCAGACATTGGGAATGAGCTGTAGCGATGCCAGAGATAGGATGTTAACATTGGAGGGGTGGAGGAAGGGAGGCAGAACTAAGATCGAGGGTAATCTGTTCTGGAATCTATAGCTAGTAGAGCTATTGTGTAATTAATCCAAAGTCAAATGAAAAAATACATATTTTTCTGAATTGGAGTCCATTGTGGCTTTTACATTTTCCATTTTTCTGAAAAAAATTAGACCCGTAGAACATGAAAGCAATCTGGAGTAGGAGAAAACAAAAGAACGGCCTGTGCTGATTCTTATAAAATAATTCCTGGTATAGTATTTTTTGCCAAGAAAGTCTGATACCATGTGAGTAGTGAAAATGGATTCTGCAGCATTTTTTTTTATTTAGGTATTTTGTCCTATAACATCTGCCCAAACCCACATCTGAAGCACCTCTTCTAGCAGGTGTACACATGTTATTGCAGTAGCTTTGTAACTTTGCTGTGGCATAGAGGTACCTGCTTTCTGACTAGCTTTGTATTTTACCTTGTTCCTGCTCCTAGGAGTGTGTCCCGAACTACAGCGATATTTTGGAGGGGATCCCCCTTGTTTATCTCTCCTTCGCTAGGAATGCTGGATTTCTGGGAGCAGGTTGGCCTACCTCCAATGGAATAGGCAGATGGTCATCAAACGCTGTCCTGTAGCCTGGCAGTTACAGGATTTACTCTTAGAGGGGCATTTGGGCTAGTGTTGTGACACCGAGCCATGCCTCTGGCACGTAAACTACAAAGTTCAGATGGTCTGTTGTAGTCAGCATTTCCTATGCTCTAGCTCTAGGTCGCTCCTAACATGTTTTCAGACGTCCATGATCTTGGGATGCACTCACCTCGGGAGCTGGGCATTGCCTTTCACAAGCACCCCACTCTCCCAGGTAACTGTATGGAAAGAGGAGAGATACAATATCAGTGCCCTGAATCACTCATGCAGTGCATAGTTCCTAATTATTTGGCACAACAGCAGCTATATTGAAGGTGTCGGAGTGGACCCTAGGTATCAGTTTCAGCATTTGTTCATGTTATGAAGTGGCCAGGTGGTTATTTTCTGTATCAGTGGTTAAACAAAGATTTACTAAACTGAGGATTTTTTTTAAACAAAGCACTCCTAACACAGATACTGGAGCAGGCTAACCATTGCAGAACACCTCCATTTGTCAGTAAGCTTTTGCAACCACCAAAATATCCCTGCCTATTGTTTGTGGAGATATTGTGAAAGCAGTCAGTCAGTGTTGCATGAGCCAGAAAAAGAACTAGCTATTCAATTGAATTCCAGTTTTACCTTAAAAATATTATCCCATTTTTCCCAAATTCTAATCAATTTTGAAGAGGGAGGGATAGAGTCCTTAAAGCTCACTGGGAGGAATTTTTATATTTTTTCATACCTACCTAGTTGCAATAGGAGGGCCTAGCTCATATAGTTAAAGGAACATTGTAAATTCTGAGGCACTTTTCAAATACAGAAAGATCCCTCTGTTGTCATCATCCTCATCACCCTCATCTCCATTGTGCTGGAATATAATGATATGGTAAATGGTGAGATGTAGTCGAAAAACTCTGAAAGTTGGTGTGTATTGCTTCAAAAGGAACAAGAAAGAATAATTCCTCTGAACAAAATATTCAGACTTTACAATGCCATATTTTGTTGCAGAAGCAAATTTTCTCTCTTTTTTTTCTCCCCCCCCCAACTATAACTAATCAGAAGATATTTCAGATTAGCGTATTGTTAGACTGGACCAGTGTCTTTTGGGCAGATGTCCATTCTCACTGGCACAACAGTAACCAGCATTCAAATAATTAGCTGGTTTGTGAGTGCTCAGAGTTCAAAGAAAGGGAGAAGCAAAAAGCTAAACTCAAGATTAGAATAATTGACAGAATCTCTTTTCCCTTTTTAGGTACATGGAGAATTTTGCTTCGTCTAGGTTATTCAGTGCAGAACTGAACTGCAGTTCTTTAGAAGTCTTTGGGTTTTAAACATTTTCTTACAAACTTTATTTTTTTTCTCATTTTTGAGGGCAAATTTTTTAAAGGTACGTGTCTTGGACACTGAGTATTTAGTGCTCTTTTGAAAGCTTTCTTCTGTTTTTTGGAGAGTTCCCTCCGTGTCTCTGACACTCAAGGTAAAAATAAGGACTTGAAAGTCTTCTCTGATCTGTCAGTTTGGAAAGCACACAGCAACATTAACATGTTATGGGATAGCTTTATATTCAATAGGAGGACACAACTAAAAGGGCCCATGGAGCCTATGTACAAGAGCTTTGGAGTAATCTGGGGGATTTATGTTAGATTATTTGTCATGCCGAAGTCTCCTAGTCTTACCTTGTCTTGTGGGCAGATGTGCCTTCTCTCCAGCTGAACAGATCATCTGCCAATCAAAGGTTTGTGGGGTTTTTTTTAGTCAAACCATGATAGGATTTTGAGAAGTTCACTCAGTTTGATGACTTCCTATTAGTGAGAGATGCTAATCTAGGATCTATGGGCCTTGGGGAATGCAAGTTTTGTTTCACTTGCTAAAGTAAGAAAGTAAAAAAAGAGAAAACAAATAAGAAAATTATAATGTACAATCTCCTTTTACTGTAGTTCACATGGAAAATGAGGGGCTGCCTTCATCCATATTTATACCAAAAATGGTTCCCATGTTCAACAGACCACCGTGCTACTAATCTCCTTGCATTTTTTTTCCAAACCTCATTCTCGCCCAAGATGAAAGTATATTCCATTTACTAGACGTGTGTTATGAGCTTTTATTTTTTGCTTTTTTTTTGATAGAACTATGGGATTTAGTAAGCCAGCAAGACTTCTTGTACATTTGGGGATCAGTGTAAAGAAAATGCTATTTCCACTTGGTGCTATTTCAGTGGATTAGGCAGTGCATCAAAACATACATATTAGCTTGAGTGATAATACCTCAAGGTCTCATAGCTCTGCTGGGACTATGATAGCTTCCTTGATGCTACCTGAAATTCTTGCACATATTTATCATCATACCACTCTTGACGTAAACGTCTGATACTCTGTGTGATAGGAATTCTGCAATCATCCTGTAATTGATTCATTATCTAGATGACACTAATGGAAAGGAAATGAAGAGTCCACTTCAAAAAAGAAAAAAAGTTCAAGTACAGTACCATACCAGCAGTGGTTCTTAAGTGTGCTGTATTTGTGTCAACTCCTCTTCCGAGTCCAGCTTTCAGTGGATTCTTGGGTTTAGCGAAAGAAGTGGAAGTAATTGGTCTGATGACCCACTCATAACTATAGCACTGCAGGAAATTACTCAGGGAAGTCTGTTGGTTATGGTGTGTCAGAAGATTCCCAATGCTCCTTTGAAACACAACACATCCTCTAGTGGGAATATTCAGATGGATTGTTCAAAAAAACACAGCAAACAGTTTATAACTGTAGTCAATGTACATAATATTTGAACTGATATATTTTATATGATTCACATATCTGTTGTTTTGTCAGTTTTAATTGATTTAATGTAAGTGCTCTTTTTTATTTAAAGACATTTTTTATATTTAGTGCTGTAACTAATGTCTACAAATACCATGTGTTCAAAACTGTTTCTTGACTATATTGACACTTCCCAATGTACAGTGTTTAAAAAATTTGGCCTGAAAGTCAAATTCTCCTGTCTAAGCCAGATCTTTAAGTAGTGGCTTCACTTTTGCATGTGTCAAGGTAATAACCATACAGTAAAAATAGATTATAATGTGTATATGAGAAGCATCAAGCACAAAGTTATTTACTTTAGTGAGAGCAGCTGTAAATTTAAACAAATGTTGATTTGTATCTCTATATGATGTATATATAGACATATACATTTCTTATCCTATTCTTTCCCATGCATTATTAATTTTATTGCAGTCAAAAGCTACAACTTACATATAACAAAATATCATCAGTGCTAGGTTCTTGTAGCACTGAGTTTCCAAAATACTTGCAGTTGCACTGGTAATAGAGGGTAATTAATTTGGTCATGCAGTTTCTTTGCTTCTTTTGATAGTGCTAAGTCTCCATCTGCCACCAGATGTCTTTCTGCCTGACTGAGATGTTTCTGTGGTCTTTGAAGACTAACTTACATATTAGAGGTGAGCTGTTACCTGTTACTAAAACAAACAGCAAAGCTTGTTGATGAATATTAAACTGATATGAAATTCTGAATGCCCAAATGAAGTGGTTTTTATACTTAGGAGAAAGAAAATGAGGCAGCAATACGATGTTTGAACTTGGTCAGCTTCTTTGCTTATCTCCTTTATCTTGAAAGGAGAATCCTTTCAAGTAAAAAATATTAAGATTATATTTAATTGGATGCATTTTCCTTTTTAGGAAGTGTCCTGGTTTCAGCTGGGATAGAGTTAATTTGCCCTACTTGACTGTAAGCTTCAGTTTAATGGCTAGTTTGGGTGAATGAAGATCTATAGTCAAGTGATTCGCAGAGGCATTGTGATTTGTACTTAGCATGAAAATAAAAAATTACTGCATGTTCTGGGTATTTTGCATGATTACTTGAAATTTTATAGTTACAAGGATATATTTATCTTATTAATTGATTGTTCCAGGAGACACATGACTAATTACTAGCCATGTAGAAATTACCTTCATTCATCTTGCCTTGCTATTGCTAAAATACAATACTAAAAAAACCCCCACTGATTTATAAGTGGACTACATCAAAATATTATTTATGACTCTTCATGCCAATTGTAGTGTACAATACTTTTGTTGAAATATTATTTTGAATATTATTGACAATTCAGTTGAATATGAATGAATATTCAGTTGAATGTTATTATTCAAATATTGACTCAGTACATCTTGGCATCGCATCTTTGTGTGAGAACTGTTCTGTAACAATAATATAAAAAAGTCAAAAGGTGTATTTCATAGAAAAGTCTGATGGTTTAAGTAAACACATAGTTGTGATTTATTGTAAAGGTATACTGTGGCCTACTGTACCTATTTTCTGCCTTTGACCTTCTTGCTTCCTCTCTGTCGATTTATTCATTGCCTACAAACCTCATTCTAAAATTCTGAGGCAGAAGGAAGGACTGCTGTCTTGTTTTAAAAGCTGCCTGCCATTGCAGTGCCTTCCTACATTCCTCCATGTAAGGAATTTCTCCCCATGGTATATCCCTGTCTGAGTTTAGAAGGAGACAGATGTGTTGTCAAACTAATTATTTTAGAACAATGCAACTTAAAGCCATACTTGGATCTACTTGGTGGAGCTTGCCGTGGCACACCGAAGTATTTACCAGTCAGCCACATCAGGAACTGGCTGGTGTGGCTTGCAGTCCCAATGTACCTGAAACATCCAAATTTCTTTGCCATGGGAACCAGGTAGACAATAATACAGTAAGTTATTGCCCTTTGAAAGGGCAGCTTTATGAGTTCATGAACCTTAAAAAAATCCTGTTGTCTTTAGCTCAGCTGCGTCAGTCATCAGAAAAACATTTTAAGTTATTCTAAGGTACACTTTTCACCATGATCCTTACCTTTCCTTGTGAAAGAACAGGAAAGATGCTCATTAGGAAGGTGATAAAAATACTTTTGCATATTGGCAGCTGGAAGAGAATCAAAGTGTATGTGAAGGAAATGACAGCTCCAAATAAATGTGAGGACCTGTCACATTCTCCTTCAGCCCTTGCTTGCTGGTTCTTGAAAGTCCTACTGGTATTCAGACTATATACTGTAGTTTTTCCGCTGTCGCTTGTGTTTTAACACCTAATGCTCTGCTCCAGCTAGCAAAAATTGAGATGCTGAGCTTTGCTTGCTAAGTTGTGTTTTGTTTCCAGTATCACATCCATAATTAAATATATTTACATTCAATTGTATAGATGAAGATATTGGGATCCACCAGTACTGTGACAAGAAAGAACCAGGTAAAATACGAATAACCGTAACTAAAACTAAACAAAACTTCCAAATGTTCAATCTTTGACACCAACTGCTTGCTCTGAAAAATGCAGCTCCGAATTTCTTGTTAATATATGCCTCTGTATTTCTATAGAGTAAGGGAGCACAGAAAGAGGTGGTCTCTCCCGAGTTACGCAAGAGTACTTCAGAACTTTTTATTCCACGGAAGAAAAGAATTGGAAAAACCTTTCCATAAACCCGACCCTTATGTCATTAGAAACCTCAGTGGGGCTTCGGACCCTGAATTCGTGTATTTTGCATTATTCTGTTCAGCCCTCTCGCCTGCTGCCGAACGCCGGGCTCCGAGGGCGGCGAGGGGCGGCGCGGGCCGAGGCTCGGGCGCGCGGCCGCTGCCCGCCGCGCCAGCTGGGTGTTGCCCGGAGCGCCAGCAGAGGGCGTCGTCAGCGCGCGGGAGTGCCGGCCCCGGCCGCCCGCGCCCCTGCCCGGGCTCTGAAGGGGCCATTTCGGAGCGAACGATCGATTTTCTTTATCTGATTAATCCTGTTAATCCTAGAAGTTTCGCGAGGGGCCAGAAGGTCTGTTCGGCTAGAGTTACTTCCTCTTTGCGGCCGGGTTAGAGCGGAGGCTTGCGCGGGCATCCCGTGGGCTGAGTTTCGTGGTTAATACGCGCTCTGCATGGCTCTGCTGACAGACTGACTCAGCTTCTCTTCGGGGTTCAGTTGCAGCTCACTTCACTATCTGATGAGATTGGAGGCTCAGCAACGCCGGCCCACCTGTTGGGCTGCATAAGCCTTTCTTTCACTGCAAATTTAAGATATCTGCCTTACGAGGTGAAAATATCGGGGCTGTCTTAATTTTTTGTAAATTTCTGTGTTTTATCAAACTGTATGAATCTTCTCTCTAATATTAATATTTGCTGACAGCAGTCGTACGGATTATCATTCATCTTTTCATCCTTTCTTTCCTTTAGCATCACAGGTGAAGCATGGTTACTTAGAAGAGAAGCAAAAGCTAGCAGAATGTAAGGACGTTTTCTGAGTTTCTTGTTACAGTAAGACCAAATTATTAATTTGGATTGGTGATGCCCCTGGAAAAGCATTAAAATAACCTCAGACTGCTTCCAATGTAACTTTCTGCACATGCCATCTAAGACAGACGGTCACAGAACTACACAGCACAAAACAATTGAAAAGTTGTAATTATTCCTTCCTGGTATATTTGCAATCTGTTTTTTTCTGTGTCACTAAGCATGGTAGTGTGTATTGTTTCTCAAATCCGTTGTCAAGAGGAATCACAAAAATAATCACAATCCAGATTTTTCCTTATGAAATTTACTCAGCAGATGAGCAATAAACATTTTCCCAATCAGCTCTTGAGTTGAAATACCAACTGCCACAAAACTGGAAGTTATAATTAAAATACTTTCAGCCAAAATCAAATTCCAGGTTAATAATCAGCTACCTTCACAGAACGCTTTTAGCTTTGAAACATATACACTGTTCCTGCATTATCTGGTTAAAAGCAATTTCAGTTTACGCTATCACACAGCAGTACTGTGACAGTTAAAGATTTTTATATTAGTACAACTTTTCTTTAGCTCAAGTTTTACAACTCCTGCATAGTTATTATTGCTCAGAGCATTCATTAATGTTCAAACATTATTACATGACAGCTCTGAAAAATCTAATTGATTTTTAGAGGACTTCACAAAGTAATGTATGCTGTAAGAACTGCCTTAACATTTTATCTTATCATAATGAAAATTCACGTGGAATTGTGCGTGCATTTGAAGCCAAAATCTGTTCCGGAAGGATAAGTCATTTGCAACACCATAAGGTGTGTTTGGAGCAGGTTGAAGCCCCGCTGGGGATGGGTATAAAGGTGCATGCAGCCATGTAGTAAATCTACACCCACTGTGGAGGGTTGTGTGTCAGTCAGAATCAATACAGCTCTGTAAAGGTGGGGAGGTGAGAAAGGTTTTTAAGTAGGGAGGAGCATAATGGATTTACGTCCCTTGTGCTCTGCGTAACATTATCTTACAGGCGCTGCCTGTATGAAAAGAGAAGCAGGCCCAGATAAACCCCGTTATACAGAAGCCCCAACAGTTATCTTTTATACACGTGACGTGCAAATGGAACACAAGCTACTGCACCTTGTTGCTGTAAATACAGGGGTGGCCTAGGCACAAAGCACTGTATGGCACATTTCTTAAGGAGGAGCACTGGGTAACTTTATTCACAGCTGCTGATTTGTATATATATAGTTTGGTATCTGTACAGGCAATTTCCCATTTTGCATATGTGGATAAATATTCCAGTATTTATGAAGGCACTCATTGAAAATGTGATCTTACATGCCTAATTAATATTATCATAACAGTTCCACCAACACTGGCTTCAGTCCAATAAAATACAAAGAGAAGTTGTATGTTGGTGTGCTCTTTTGTTGATATATGAAATCCTTCATTTTTTCACTCTATAGCGCTTCTATTGTAAGCTCCTTTTTGCAGGGAGGTTTAAACACAACTGTTAAGTCATTCAGTCTGGAAGTTGGCATACAAACTGACAGCGTGGAGCTCAAAACTTTTCATCAGGTTTCCTTTAAATAGGCTAGATTTTAAAAAGACAATGTGTTCTAGTTTCTCATGGGTTTTATTGTATACTTATGAACAGAAAACTGCTCACTTTTAAATGATGAAATTTCACAAGTTATTAGAGCCTGATTTTCAGCAATGAAACAATCCAATTACTAGCAACTCCAGAGGAAGCTTTGCCTCCTGGTTTCAGGATTAATGTATTAGGCCAGAATTTTCACAATAGTTTGCTGAACATTAATAAATTTGTTAAAGGACTGTAGCAGTCATGCAGTTTCTTGTTTGCTTGACTTGGCAGATTCTTCAGACCAAATTTTCAAGAACAAATCCTATAAATAACTATACTCCATAATATAAGTTATGGCGTTCACAATTACCTGTTGTTAATACCTCTATATATGCATATATTCATGCACATATATTTTGCAGACATGTTAGTGCCTGCTTTTTGAAATCAGGCAATAAAATGCTAGTTCAAAAGAATAGTATCTGTTTAGGATTTGATAACTTGAATCTGAGTTAACATACTGAATGTGAGATGCTTTCTCCTTGCAAGTGCTTAGCAGCTGGGTAAGATGTTACATCCTGAGAGCTTTGTACACAATTGCCATGGTGAGGTTGTGGTCAGTGTGGATATTTCATGGTAACTGTTCCTACGACAGAGCCTTTCAAAAGGATATCATTTGACAATACAAACCAATAGAAACCATAACCATTTCCTTCCAGTTATAGGTAAGTTTTACACTTAAGGTAACTCCTAGAAATCTTAGTTTTGTGTTTCCGCAGAAAAGGAAGCTCAGCTTGAAGAACTTTTTTTTTATTATATATAAATGTATGTTTGTACACACACACACACACACGCATATATATACACACACATATATATACACAGTTGCCTATATATACACATTTCTCTATCTTCTTTTTATTTTTTACTTTTATTTGCCAGCTCGAGATTATCCTTGGATACTGAAAAACAAGCGACCAGACAAACTGCGAGATACACTCAAGGAGGTAGAGGTATGTTTCAGAAAGTTTCAAGTACAGCAACATATAATCCGGTTTTCAAACCTCTTTCAACAGCTTTAATTTTCATAAAGATCCAACTCTCCATCTCTCAGTGATGATAAATGTGCTTTTGTCTGGCGGGCTGTTCTAAAACAGCTGCATCTTTGTGTGGCATGCTTCATCTATAAACTTGAAAATCAGAAGTATGTTAACCGATAGTGACAATGTGTACTGCCAACTCCACTCTCTGCTTTCTGTTGTCCTTTAGGACTTGATGCAAAACAGTCAATGTATGCTGAGCAAATGGAAGAACAAACATATCTGTCAGGTAAAATGTTTTGACAAGCTCTTGCAATGTTCAGTCAGTGGAGCCAAACAGCCATTCAGTGATTGATGCAATAGTGTTAAAATGTTAACTAACACAGAAAATCATTGGGTTTTTTTAATGTATGGGCTCTTATTACCTAGATTGTGTTTATTTAAATTTCTAACCTGAAATAGATGCTACAAAACAAAAATCTGGTTTTTATCGTCAAGAAAAATTACATTAAAGGGCCCTGATTCTGTGAGATTGTTATTATTTGGGGAAACTGGAAGCATCCTGTACCTCAAAATAGCAGGCTAAGGGAGCAGTTAAAACATGTAGACAGGTCTGGAATCTATGTTATATGACATTTTTATATCTTAATTATTTACGTGTCTGTCGCAAATCTTTTTATTTTGTGCTTGTGTAATATGGGAGGGAAGCTATAACTCTAAACCGGCTAGATCATTAATCAAGTTATGGAACAAAAGATTGTGACATGTGGCACACATGTAGCTATGTTCTCTGTCTATGTAAGTTCCACATATTGTATACAAGAAACAGCTTTTCACGTCCTCGTTAACACAGAACAGTAGGGTAGGTGGGAGATCAGAATATGACACGTGCTCTAGCTCCTTGATCATGAGCTTGTTCTGAAAAACGTATGTAATGTATTTTATAAATTTCTGCAGTCTTCATTGTTCATGAGGAATGTGCATCGTGTTTGAAACTGCTTTGTCATGGGGAATACTTGTAAATATTAGTAATACTGTTTCTAAAAAGAAATTTTGTGTTCTAACTTTTATGCTTTTTCAGATTCATAATTTTTTTCTTCTAATTCAAGCAGTTCCAAATGTGTGTCAGCAGGATGAATATTAAATATTCAAACATTATGCAGCTGAAATTCCAGAAATGTCTTTAAGAATAGCAAAATTTTTAAATACCTGACATGCCAAATAGTATATAATCTTTTTGTATCGATAATAAAGATATGATTGTCTAAGCTACATTTGCTTATCAGATCTTATCGCTAGTAAATGTATATCATTTGTGTACAGATTACATGGTATATATCTGTGAATGTTAATCTTCTAGAACTGATTTAAATATTAATTGTATGCTGATTTAGAGGACTCAATTTTTTCTGTTATTATTGTTCTGATTAGGAAAGGAATTTGGTTAAGAAATAATGAGTCAATTAGCCATGAGTGTATTCATCTGCTTCCCAGTTTGCTGTCTCTTCATTTGCTTTCCTTGTCCATTCTCCATTATTTTCCTTCCCCTCCCATCTATCTGCATCCAACTGCATTCCTTACCAATACATACCTTGAAACAGCGAACTTCTTGCCAAAATTTGATCGTTCTGCCTTTATAATGTAACACCTTTGGTTGACTATCAATTCTGTATAAAACTCTTTTTTTTGACTTTGCATCCTCTAAGTCGTTTCATGCTTACATAAACAAAAAGGAGACAAATACAATTTTACTTATTTCTTGTACAAGATGGGAAAGAAGAGAGATGGATGTTTTTATCTTAGTATATTAGGTTTGGCTCTATATTGGATTGAATCATATAAATGGGTAGCTTGATAAATTGAGTATTTTTTTAGGTTTTTTTAAATGGCTTGTATAGCCAGAGTATAAGTGATAGTATAGCTTATAACATGACCAGAGTTAAAGTTATAGATAAAAATCATAGTAATTTCTCTGTCCTTAAATTCTGCTTTTGGTTTATCAATCACAAAACAAAATGGTTTTTTATATAATAATGGCTGATAATTGAAGTCTCCAACAGGGTTTAGAATGTTCTGCCAAAACAATTGTGTTATTCCACTTTCTGTCTTCCTGAAAATATAAGCTCTCCAACAAATGAAAATAAAACAGAGAAAAATGAATAATTTGGGAGAGTCTAGAACAGAAAAGCTGTCTTCTATCATTTTTTATGTCAAAGGGTTTGTTTTTCTGCTGCTCATCTGTCTGAGCATTTTGCAGGAATATCTGGACTCTGCCTTTTTGATACAAATGTTCTGAAGCTTCTGGAAAAGATGTACATTTATTTTTTAGTTCTAAGTAGGAGACTAATTAACTGTTTCAGCAGAAAGTGCTTGTCACATAATGGTGTGATCTATGTCATAGCACTACTGTATTCATATGCTACTTTGGATGGATACCAGAGCAGCTGCTAGTGGAAAAAGAAGAGTCCATGTTTGCATTAACTTTCAAGTGTGATAGAAAGCAACATGTCAGACAAACAGCATGGAGAGCATGTAGTGAATTACCCTGACTGTCGTAATTTTCAGTGATTTGGGCTAAATCTGAGTATATGGTTTAATTATAGTATCTTTTTTTTTAGCTCTTTGGTTTTTAGTAGCAATACAATGTCAAATAAATTCATTTATAGAAATTATAATATTTAACTAAACAACCATCACATTTTTCAATAAATGTTCTATGTATTTGAATCTGCCATGTCTTTAGCTGAACCACGAAGAGTTCCCTTTGTGTTGTAATAACAATGTGCTATCCAGAAACTCAAAGGCTGTTGTACCTTTAGCAAGACAGAACAAATGGAAAAAAATCTGAAAGGTGATACAATGATAACAAGACTATAATTTAAAACAGTAGTATGATTTCCCTCCAATTTTGTGAAAAACAGGCGTAGGACTGCTGCTAGTGTGCCTTCTGGAACCTAAACATCACTATTCCTAATCCCTCATTGCTTCCTCCAGCACTTCCAGCTTCTAACTAGCCCACAGGCAAAAATTGGGGGCTATAAATTTAAACATGCATCTGCTAAAAATTAGTGTGCTGTCATGTTAACTGTTTGTGTGCAAATGACCAATTAGACTTCATGCATATCCCTCAATGAAAAATCTAGTTAGTTTGCATGCAGATTATCTTGTCCATTGTATGTATTTCTCAAGATTGGCTCTTCTATGAGTTTGCCTAGAACTACTATAATGCTGGCCCAGCTTTGTACCTTTCTTAATGTTTCATTTTATGCATCAGATTTTCTCCTATTACTTTTTTTTATACAGTCAGTGCATTAGAAGTTTCATATTTACTTCCTTGTCCATTGCCAAAAAAAATCCATTGACCTTTATTTTTGCAATCCTAAGTATACATTCTAGTACTGCTTAGAGCTTCTGAAATAGATGATGTGCCAGTTCATGTAAACATAACCTAGACTGTACAGGGATTTTTGTCAAGGAGCTTGCTCTCCTATTTAAAAGAGCTTAGTTGAGCCCTAAAGGACTGAGGTCTTTTCTTTAACTCTGTTCCTACTTGTTCCAATAGGATCTGAATGCCCACCATTTCTATATGGTACTTCTAAACCCCAACTCTGATGACCTGTGATGAGTTGCTGACACAATCCTGTAATCTGCAGTTAGTTGATGTCAAAGGAAAATAAATAGACCATAAAAGAAGGATGATGGAAAAAAAGACAAGAAGTCCTTTACAATAAAATGCCACTGTATTGTTTATAATTAAATAAACAATTTACTCCTCGCTTTCCCTGCCAAGGAGTAATAACCTAAGGAATTAATTTTATCAATATTGTTGAGTTTACTCAACTCAGCTCTGGCTGCTTCCCTTCCTCTTGGTCTCCTTCTCTAATTCTTTGGAATGCTTTTAAGTTTTGCCACAAAATCATAAAGTCAATCCTATGAAATTATGCCATTGGTTCAGGTTTGGTTTTACAATATAAGGTAGTTAAAATTAATGAGATCTAGCCGAAACATTTGATTTCCAACTTTTTTTAGTTTTACGTTTGCATTACGATGTAGAATTAAACACATGCCAACACTGAATTATTTTATTGTATAAAAGCCAAGCACTAGCTGTGAATCGTATGTTACCTCCTAATGAAAAAGGTTTATATAGTCTTTGCTAAATTACCTTGATTTGATTTAATTTGATTTGTGTTGCAATTTACATATGTATATGAATAGTTTTAATGTTACCATCATTGACATACTTAGAACTGGATTCTGAATTGAGATACACAGCAATATTTGCTGTCATGGCTTATTGTATCAGCTACAATGTCCATAAACAAACTGATTTAGCAAGATATGTGGTGACATACAGTAGCACATCTGATATCAAAATCAAGACATTCTGGCTAGAATACATGAGAAGCTAGTACCCATCACCAGTTACTAAGAGGAACACTGCCCTCATATTAAATTCTTTTGGTTTCTTTTGATCACAACCATTGATGTGTTGTGTGGTTTTAGAGATTTGGAGCTAGAAGTACAAATGCATTGATTGTTGTGAAACAGTAACATGTAACAACAACAACTTCATCTGTAATAAGGCATGCAACAGAGTAATTACGGTAGGGTGGCTAAGAAAGCAATCTGGAATGAAGAGGTGGGGAAAAACCCTGGGAACCTGCTTGAACAAGAAATGCTTTGCAATTCTCTTCTCCTTTTGCATATTCCTTTGTCGGTTGGGCTCTGTAAGGGAAAACAGTTTGCAGCAATATTTTTTACAGGCATATTTTCCTTCTCTTCCAATTTTAATCAGATAGAAGTAAATCCTGGCTTTGCTCTGCAGGTATCTTTTTAAGTAGAAGGGCTGATAAGCAGCTAAGCTGCATGAATGAGGAGTCAAGGGCTAAGGCTTCCGAGGATAAAGGAATCCACTTAAGTACATGCTTAAGTTCTGCTAAAGTCCGTAAGTCGTGAGCCTGTGCTTCAGTCCTTTGCTTAATAAAAAGTAACTCAAATACATATTGGAGTGCTTTGCTATTGGGGAAGGGAAGGGC
The DNA here is from genome assembly GCF_018139145.2 of Gymnogyps californianus. Taxonomy (NCBI): domain Eukaryota; kingdom Metazoa; phylum Chordata; class Aves; order Accipitriformes; family Cathartidae; genus Gymnogyps; species Gymnogyps californianus. The sequence continues at coordinate 11,791,306 of NC_059473.1, forward strand.
TAAGTCTTCCCCTGAGTATCCTCTGCTCCTTCTTATGTCTTTCTTGCTCATTAGAGAACCATTTTTGGTGCACAAAGTACATAATTCCTTCTATCAAAGTCTTCACATTCAACTCCTCAGTAACACAGAAATTAAGTGGCCCTTGCTTCCCAGCGTGTAGAATGACCGGATGCCCAAACATTTTACTCAGACTACATTCAAGTCCAAAGGCTATGCCTATTCTTCCAATAGGTATGAAGTCATGCTTTCATATTTTGTTTAGGAACACCTTAAGACTGTTAAAGGTGTAGAGATGACTCTTCTGATTTCTGTTTTTCACATCGCAGTACTTCAGTCTGAAAAATTTGTGATGGGTTTCATTATTGTGAGTTTCCTTCCCTAATTTGGTATCTGTTAGATGGAATGACTTCGTGCCTTGTGTAAATAATGCCTTTTATGTTTGCTTTTATTCCTTAGCAATGATGGGCAATTCCCTTGAGCAGTGCTTTTTGGAGTTGGATCACTGTGTGTCTGTGTTTAAGCCAAGTTTGCAATCTTGCCCATTTGCTTTATATTCATTCATGCTTATGATTGGACTGCTCCCATCCACCAAAATATGAGTTTAATGATGCAAGCTTATGTATAACAGCACCTAAATGTTGTTATTATTATGTAACAGTCTTTGCATAGACTACACAGTGTGTAAGGAATTGAAATAGTGAAGTTTCAACTCGAACACATAAATATTTTCACTTCTACAGAATATTTTTGATGAAAGAGAATATAGAATCATAGAATAATTGAATCATTTAGGTTGGAAAAGACCCTTAAGTTCATCAAATCCAACCGTTAACCTAACACTACCAAGTCCACCACTAAACCATGTCCCTAAGCACCACATCTACAAGTCTTTTAAATACCTCCAGGGATGGTGACTCAATGTCCTGGTTTCAGCTAGGACAGAGTTAATTTTCTTCCTAGTAGCTGGTATAGTGCTGTGTTTTGGATTTAGTAGGAAAATAATGTTGATAACACACTGATATTTTAGTCGTTGCTAAGTAGTGTTTATACTAAGTTAAGGATTCTTCAGCTTCTTGTGCCCAGCCAGCAAGAAGGCTGGAGGGGGCACAAGAAGCTGGGAGGGGACACAGCCAGGACAGCTGACCCAAACTGGCCAAAGAGCTATTCCATACCATATGACATCATGCCCAGTATATAAACTGGGGGAGCTGGCTGGGAGGGGGGATCGCGGCTCGGGAACTAACTGGGCATCGGTCAACGAGTGGTGAGCAATTGCATTGTGCACCACTTGCTTTGTATAGTTTAATTCTTTTAGTATTACTATTGTCATATTATTATTATCATTATCATTGTTTTTCATTCCTTTCTGTCCTATTAAACTGTCTTTATCTCAACTCACGAGGTTTTTTTCCTGATTCTCTCCCCCATCCCAGGGGTGGGGGGCAGTGAGCGAGCGGCTGCGTGGTGCTTAGCTGCTGGCTGGGGTTAAACCACAACACTCAACCACTTCCCTGCTTTATTTAAATACCAGCTTGTTTTTCATGGTAAACTTAAAGAACTATTTAAAAAAAGGCCCCCATTCTAATCTAAAGGATTTTTAAAGGGAGGTGGAAGAAATACTGACCTTACATGGCCATATAGTGTGTAAGGTCTCTGATTTACTTTTTAAATTTAGACTCTAAAGTTCCTAGAGGGAAGGACTTAAACCTGTGGAGCACAGGTATATTACCAACCATGGTAAGTTATTATAGAAAAAAATTGTTAAATTAAAATTTAGGTTTGCCCAAATATCTCAAACTTCTGTTCGGAATAATGGGAAAGAATGTTTTACTGTGAAAATAAAGAAGGAGGGAACGCAATGGGAGAAACAATAAAAGCCATGGAAATTATGTTATTTTAACCTACTTTCTGTCATTCTATCATGCCATACTGATAGCATAGAGAGAGATCTATGCAATATTGAAAATACATAGCATTGGTTTAATGACTGGTTTCATAGATGTAAAGCAAAGCACACCCATTAGCACAATATTTTATATTTATATAAATGTCTTGTCATCATACACTGGAGCAGTTTTCATAGATTTCTATTCTAGCTCTGTAACAGTTGTGAGTTATGTCATTACCAGGAAAAGAACATATAGGCATAAAGTGAATTTACACCCTGAAACATTTAAGAGTTAAAGAATCCTAACCTTATTTGTTGCTCTCAAGCCAAGAGTTTGCAAGCATGTCTCTATACAGCATAGTGGATGGACATGTTAGATGTCAGCAGAATGAAAAGCATGGGGCCTCATTCCGTAATGCAGTCAGTCAAGATCATTGACCATCTACAGATCAAAACACATTTTTTCCTGTGTTTTGTCTCTCCACTTTACCTGGATGGGTGGTATATATCCCTACTCGGTCAGGTAAACCTAGAGGCTACAAACAGACTCCTGATTCGCTTAGCTTTTTCTCCCAGGTTATCTCCAGCTTGCTTTTCTTACTCCTTGCAAGGAAAGGAAGCATGGGAACAATCTACCATTACAGTAACATTTTCTGAGGGAAGAACATAGCTCCCAAGCAAAGGTGTTGTGGAAGACACGGGTTGGAGAGTTTATTTATATGACTGCACCAGCTCTCTTCTTGGCACAGAAGACTGGAGGATTTGGGGTGTTTTACTCTTCTGTGGCAGGCTGATGTTCATTCAGTAATTTAGAACTGATCTTTCTAGAGTATTTATGTAATTTTGCTTGATCATTGCTTGCATCATAGTTTGTCAAGTTCTGGGTTTCAACCCTCACTTTTTCAACTAGGTTCTTCAGACAATTATAGCTAACCGTAGTCAAACCTTGCTGGACTTAACATTATCAAGTTGGAAATAAATTGTGATTTTATCTAATCTAACTTCAACATAAGGATAAATTGAAGTTTTGAAAGATTGTAATAAAAGCTGCATGAGTGTAACTGTGTCTAACATTTTTACTAGGACAAAACCTTAAAGGACATCTGTCTTGACAGGGAATATTGAAACATTGACTATATGTATTTATCAAACGAATACATGATTAGACTTTGGCAGGATGGGAAATGATCGTTTGTTCTTAAAAAATTCATTTCACATCACCGGTATTTTTTGCTTCTATTTCAGACGTCACTAGACTTTATTTTCAAACTACTGTGAATTGACAGGAAGATAGATTGGAAAAATGTTGGTTAAAGATATTAGTCAGGGCAAGAAGGTAATTTATTTAAATATGCTTGTCCTATTCTTTGCTACAGGGAGCAAAGAGCTATAGTAATATAGCAAAATATGTATAACTGAGAGTTTTCATAGCTAAATTATTGGGAGCAGAGCATTGCACAAGAAGTAAGCTCAATTGGATCACTACATTCCTGTCCCCAGTACTTTTTATTTATTATACAATGTAGTAGATCTCACTGCAAGAAAGTTCGCCTGGTGTTTATGTACCAGTGTGTTGTTCTAAAAAGTATATTGCAACCATGTTTGTCTCACAGGTCTAGCATAAAACAAACAGGGATTTTTCTGCCAAATTCTACTACAAAAGCAAGTATTTCTCTAGTAGTTAGTTTTTTAAAAGCACAGAGATTTCTTTAAAAATCTGCTGTTAGGTAGAAGTAAGAGCTGGAGTCCCAGATTTCTGGCCTTTGGTGAGTCCTCTGTACTTTTCTGCAGCGGTCTTTCCACTGAGGATTCCTTTGGCAGAAAAGATTGTTCAGCAAATTTAGGGCTGGTATAGTCTCTGCTGAACAAATAATGATTTTTTTTTTTACTGATTAGAAGGAGACAAACCTAGCTGCCAGAATGAGTCCTTCAGAACTACTGCCATGTAGCAGGAATGAGAGCTGGCCTGAAACTTCTTTAACTTATGCAGTGAGGTCATCTAGTGCAGCAGCTGGCAGGATCAGAGGTGGCACTGGAAGATGAATTAAAATACACTTGTGTTTTCAGTTCTGCGTGAGAAGATCAAAGTCACAGTAGTGATTTTTTCACTGTTTTAACATCAAAGTTTCTCTAGAACCCAAGTTTGGCACTGAGTTAAACAATCAATATGGTCAGAAATTTTTTTTATAAAGCCCTGACTTTATCTTTTACCATGTTATTAAGAAGACAATCTCTCTCTAATAAAGCTTTTCGTTATACTCCTGCTACTGGAGTAACTTGGCAAAGTGAGATCAACTCACAGTGGAGCAAGGAATTTTATGGGTTTTATTTTCTGAATTTCTTTGCTGTAATAGTTGCGTTCAGCAAATGACTAAGTTTAATGGTTTAATTATGCAAAAAGAAATCATTTTCATAACTCCTCCCACTGAGTGTTCTCTCTCTCATACAAGATATGGCATCAGAAGGAGCTGTTAAGTACTGTGACTTAGTCTTCGAGACTATATGTATCATTTAATTGAGATTAATTAGGCAGAAATATTCAGTTAACTCTGAAATAAGCCTCTGACTATTCTGTCCAATGGTTTAAATTCCTTTTTTCTAAGAGAGACATCTGTAACCTTATGCCAAGGAGTATATGGATTTATTAGGAGCCCACAAGCTATCACTGTGGTAGGGCACCATTACTTAAGTTAAACAATATATGAATAATCAGAAATAACAAGGATAGCAAAAAGGTGCTGGTTTTAGTCTGTGATAATAATATAAAATTACATGAAGCCCAACTTTTATATGTTTTTTCATGCAGGCTATGCAGTTATTTTATACAGAAAAAATCAGGTCCATGGATGATAGAGTGATCAGCATCGTCCCTTTACTCATTCAGGACAGAATTTTGATCTCCACTTTTAACAAACTAATTCAGTACATTTTATGCAACATTTGGGGATTTAGCACACATCTTCTTCAAGTGTTCAGCAATTGTAATTCTTGTACCCATATAATTCAGTGTCCTATTACATCTCTCTCTTTCATTGAAAAAGCTTTCAAAGTCATTGTAAGACATCTTCACATCAACGATAAGTCTTTTTTGTAATTTTTAAAATTAGATTACTACATAATGGACAGCTGCTAATATGTACCTTGGAACATTTCACTTTATTAATGATTCTTGATGTCTTGTTTTCTCGCTATTTGGATTTAGCTCCTCTTTCACTCAGGTATATTGGTGTCCCTAAGCCTTTCTGGGCCACAGCTGGAGAAGGTGGTGATTGACAGGACCCTGGTGGGGAAGCTCATCTCCGACACCATCAGTGATGGTAATTACACCCACGTGCAAATCAATTGCCTACATTAACAATAGAGTAGAGAAACAGTATGTCAACAGGTAGACTAATTATTGCCACTGGGGACTTGCAAACACAACAAGTAATTGCATGTAATGCCATAGTAACAACCCTCAGGACTAAGAACACTTTAAGAATAATATTTAACATCAAAGTTTTCAGGCTTGTCAAATACTGAATGGGTTTCTAAAATTCAGTTTCTTACACGTTTTAATCACTGTGAACATGCCATTTGAACTTGTCGTATTTATTTCATAAGTGGGAAGATGGGACAGAACCAAACATTCGCCAACTGATTAATTACATAGGATACTTATTATTAAAGTATTTACTTAGTAGAAAAGGCTGGATAACATTAGTTATGTGGAGGTGTTCTGAAGTTGTTTGTAGAACTTATTTAGAATACTGTCTTTTAAAAAAATTAATAAATAATAAATATATAATTAAATTATACGTCTCTTGCCTTACATTGGCTTAATATGTCATAGAAATACCAATATTTAAAAAAAAACCTGCTAACTAGAAAAACTTGCAACTAAAATAATAATAAAGCAACAAATATGTTTTCCTACAGTTATACCACTCAAACTGCTATAAATAACATTATATAATGGTTTGTCCTTGTTTTCACTTATTCAAATATTTAAGAAACCTCCATGTTTGGTAATACCCATGTCTGAAGGTGAAATAGGACTGCTTCTGTTCAGTAAAAGCAAAACCCCCAATACCTGTCATTGCAATACATTTTTTATTTTCATGAACAACAAAAGAAGATACTTTTGTTACCCATGCAAATAGTGTTCAAAATACAAATTTTTATACTGAACTATCCTTATGTGAGAACCACGACATAATGTTGTCCTAGAATAAATTAACCTTAATCCAACATAATTGCACATCTTTCCAAATCTAGGTTGGAATTAGGGTTGTGATTATAAAGTTGGCCAAAAGAAATCTGATATTTAAAACAACAAGTCAGTATACAATTGTGCATATGTAGAAATGGATAAGGATTATAATCTGCCAAAATTACTTAAGAAATGTTGTAATTCTAACTCAGAGTAGCATGTCCCCTTAACATTTGGAATAAAGGTCAGATTGTGTGCACAAAATACAGAATTAAGATTGCATTTATAATCCTCCTGCCTCTAATAAAGTCCTCCTGTTTTTTATTATTTATAGGCAAAATTAAAAACATAATTTAATTAGAAATTATAGCAAAAAACTGCTTTCCTAAAAGAAAACAGTATTTCTCATTCTCTAAATTATGTTGTGACACTGAGGTCTTGCGTTACTAGTATATAGAATATTAACTACACTGCCTGCCTGTTTAGGGTAATCTGACTGCAGCATATGAGTCCACTCTGAATAATGGTCTAACTGTGACCATAGTTGCATTCGTGTCGATCTAGTCTCCACTCCTGCCCAGGACAACCACGGATACTGAAAATCAAGGGACTGCTAGTCTCATTCACACCTGCCGAGGGATCTTTGAATCCTACTTTCTTTCCCTCAACCAAAATAAATTTCAGAAGCATCTGAGGTGTGCTGTAAGTCATCTTTAATGTAAACTATGTCTGTGAGGATATAAACATATTTTAACTGTGTACATATTGAGGATACCATACTCAGTGGCTTCGAATTTTCATGTGTGTTCAGGATCTCGGTTATAGCTTCTAACTCACCATGTCAGATACTTTATCACCATTTCTTTTTTTTTCAGAAGCTAGTGTTAATGTTACATTTCAAAGGCAATTATTTGGCTTTAAACTTTACCCTTTAGCATTTGCATGTCAGATACTTCAGAGCTGTGCCAGTACATGACTACTGGAAAATGCAACTGGTTGTAAATCCGACTAAATCACAGCAAAGCTGAGTAGCCAGTTTTCAATGCTTATGTGTAAGGCTAAACTGTCAATCTACTTAAGGTTATATAAAATACATTTAAGAATCTAGGATATTAATCACAAATGCATTTTTGTTGTTTTTCAGGGGTTGTTCTGCAGGGGTTTGTTTGTTTGTTTTTAAATCCAGTTCCATTTTACTTGGCATTTTCCTTTTAGCAGAGGTTTCTCAGTTTACTTTCTGAAAACAGCTTGCTAGCTTTACTTTAAACCTGATTCTCATTAACAATTCTTCAGTGATCTGGTACTAGTTACCCTGACGACTCACTTCATTCTCAGACATCTCTTTAAATGTGGGCACTGCTTGAATAACTGGATAACACTTGGGAAAAATCCTAGATACTATTAATTTTCATTGTCAAATTAGTTAATCACTTTTATATTGAACTACTTTGGTCTAGCCCCTGCTTATGATAACAGTGGGGATTCCACTGCACTTTTCCAGACTCCAAGGGAGTCTGTTCCATCTTGGTTACCTGTATTGTTTGGGTACCCCTATGTGAAGTTTTCAACAAATTCATAACCCCTCTAAAGCATAATCCTGTACGTAACAGCCTCCTTGGTGTCTGCAGCAGCACCTGGAACCTTACAATGTCAAAATACCAGATATACTTCAAGTACTGATTTGCATTTATCATCCTTAACGCAAGCTATGCTGTATTAGGTACATTTCCAAAATACTAGTGGAAGTTACCATAAGAAAAAAAAATTGAAGGCTGAACCAAGATGAAAATTAATGTGGAAGGACATAAAACATATATTTGAATGTAGTGGTAACTTGATATGAGATAATTTATTCAGGTTTATGTAATCGGAGTACTCCCTAGGCTTTATTTCTCATTTCCAAGAAGGTCCTGGCAGGATGACACATTGATGTCTTTTAGGAGATTACAGAGGCTTCAGTGTAATATTTAAGACACTGTCTTGAAAAAATTGCTTTTTGCAATGTCTCAGTGGAGGGTTCAGTAATTTGTTTTGTTACCAGAAACAGGTATTACAGCGGTGACAATTTTTATTTGTTTTTCAGCTGTTCTTACAGACAATTTCATCATCTTGTCATTTGAGGACCATAACCAACTCTGCTTTATTCAGTTTACAAAGAAGATGGATTCTCCCGATGTAAACAGAAGACTGGAAAAACTCTCTTGTTTGGACTTTAAGGTATAGCTGTCAATGATGACTGTAAATACTGCAGTAACTTTACATTATGACTCACTGGTACTCACTGATATCGTATAGCAGTATAAATTGCAAACCTTTATATGACTGACCAGAACAGCTCAAGTTCTAAAAATGGCAGTTATTGAAAAGTCAAAAAAAATTACATGGCATTCTGAGTTAATGAGTTAAAATACTGTGCCAAGAGGGATCCAGTTTTCTACTGTATTTAGGTTAAGGGCTCAGACACACAGTTGAGTTACCCCTGCTTAACAGATTACCTTGTGTCAGTTGAGCAGCAGTAACTGACCCTTTGCACATTCTCAGCATCTAACAAGCATGAAGCAAAATCTGTAATGGTAAACATCAGTGTAAAAGATTTAAGCTCATGTGTTTTACCTCTTTTTTGCTGTGGTCTAAAAACGCATGCATGGTCAATTACTATGGCTCAGCTGATATACAAAAACTCATGAAGCTATGATAATTCAGTCGTCTGTCTGAGCTCCAAGACTGTTGTAATTCTTTGCAGAAATCTTAATTTTCCTTCTAGTTAGAGTAATTGTATTGTTGGGAGAATTGGTTTTACAATTAAGCCACTGAGCTAGGACTCAAGATAGAGAAGCTGAGTTTCTCACCACTGACAAACTATGCATGTGACCTTAGGGAAGTGACTTGGTGCCTCTGTATCTCAATTCACTACTTACACAGTGAAGATTAAAATACTCCTTTTTTCCAGCCATTTATGTATGGGTGTGTCTATACCACAGTCACAGCAGTAGCTGAAAGGTAGTCTAGAGATAGCTGAGCTGGCTTTAAACTAGCCGGTTTGGATGTCAATAGAAACCGGCTCATCTCAAGCTGAATTACACTGTGTGTTGCATGGATTGGGCTGTGTAGACATAACTTATTTCAACCATAAGCTCTTTGGCATCAGGGCAGTGGCTGACCTTAGGTGGAAGTGCTTGGCGCTACAACAGTATGAAAAAATAATCAGCCAAAGGCAATTAACTTTGAACAGGCAGAGTAGGAAAGGGGCTGCATCCAATTCACTGCAAGAATGAAGAAGAGACAAGCCTTTGCCCAAGAAAGGTAGAAAGATGTAGTGAGCAAAAGAGAGAGTTTGTATTTATTTCAGACTGGATAAATGTTAAGGAAAACAATCTTGTGCTAGCAAATATTTTCCCCTTGACAACCCCTCAGTAATTTGCTTCCTCACATAAGGGAGTTTGCATCTGCAAGGCAAGCTTTTTAAGGATGTGTTTAATTTAAGTTTTGCCATAATACGTTTTAACTTGCTTGGTAGAAATATTTTCTGCTAGGATGAATATCTAATACATTTTCCAGGCTGTTTCAGTTCAGGGCCTCTTTTCAGCAATGACTTGTGTTTGCGAGATTGATCCAACCTCTATAACGTGGATTTGAGACAGTTCACTGTTCACCAGGAACTGAGCTGATACGTAGTTTACTTTAAAATGATGTGTGCTTGTGCCTGGCCTACGGTGTTTGTTAAGGTTGTGCTTTAGAAGCAAGTGTGTGGTGTGTTCTTTATTTTAATAGCGCTAAACTTTGACGAAGAAGCTGTGGTGAGCTGAAGACTGCCTTCATCATTTAATTGTGAAGGCCATAGCTCCTTACTTAATTTATGTTTAGAAAATATATTTTCATTCTGAGTATTGCTGGGCACATTTTGGATCTAATGGTTATGGCATTTTTTCTTGGGAGAGAAGGAAAGCCTAATCCATAGAAAACTCTCCCTGCCCTAGGAAACCAGAAATATCTGCTGCACTCCTTAATAGGGTTGTTATGTTCAGTTGTTTGCTGACACAGCTGAGCTTCTAGAAACGCCTCCATGTTCAATGTTAACTTTGCTTTCTCTTGAAATCAGTGGGAATCACTATGGATTATTTCTTTGCCAGCCAAAAAAAAAAGGCATTTGCATTTTTTAATTGAATGTTCTTTTGTGTGAGGCTTGCTAGTTAGGCAGCTAAATATAATTTTTATTATCTTCAAAATTGCACCAGAGTGAGCCAGCAGAAAGTATTATTCACTACTGCAATAATATTATGTCAGCTCTCTGCATTGAATTAGAGCTCTTCATGGCTGATTTTGGTCAAACTTACAAAAGCTAAAAGATCACAGACACAGTCAACACTAGTGTCACTATCAGTAGTAACAAAAGAAACAAAAGATGGTCCTCAGTTGCAAATGTGCAAACTTGTAACAATACACGCTTTAGAAAAGAACAGTTCCTTAGTGTTGATTTTTTTTTCCAAGAGAAATTGAATTAAAAGGTAGCTTGCCCTGGTATAGAACTACCACGGTGTTGTGGTTTAACCTCAGCTGGCAACTAAGCACCATGCAGCTGCTCGCTCACTCCTCCCACCCGGTGGGGTGGGGGAGAGAATTGAAAAAAAATCATCATAGGTTGAGATAAAGACAGTTTAATAGGACAGAAAGGAAGGAAAATTAATGATGATGATGATGATAATAATAATAATAGTAAAATGACAATAATGATACTAAAAGATTAGAATATACAAAACAAGTGATGCACAAGGCAATTGCTCACCACTCGCCAACTGATGCCCAGTTAGTTCCCGAGCAGCGATCTGCCCCTCCAGGCCAGCTCCCCCCAGTTTATATACTGGGCATGATGTCATATGGTATGGAATAGCTCTTTGGCCAGTTTGGGTCAGCTGTCCTGGCTGTGTCCCCTCCCAACTTCTTGTGCCCCTCCAGCCTTCTTGCTGGCTGGGCATGAGAAGCTGAAAAATCCTGAACTTAGTATAAACACTACTTAGCAACAACTAAAAACATCAGTGTGTTATCAACATTATTTTCCTACTAAAGCCAAAACACTGCACTATACCAGCTACTAGGAAGAAAATTAATCCTAGCCGAAACCAGGACACACGGGATTAAAATATGGAGCTAAGATTCAGGAAATTTGAGTGTAGCCTTCATTTCTGCCTCTGACTTTTGGTGTAGCCTTGAGAAATGTATGTAGTATTTGGGTTTAAACTCCCATTTCTAAAATGAGGAAAATGCTTGCTTACAATCATATGTAATGATATAATTAAACTTTTGTCATATTAACATTGTAATTTCTTTGGTACCTGGACAGAAGCAACTTCACATTGTTCAGTGTCCAGCCTCATGGTGGGCAAAATTGGCAGGGAACGCTAGGCAGTACTGGACTGCCAGAGTGCTATTAATAATAAGAACAAGTCAACCATGCTTTCCTCCTCACAGTTTGATATTTATCCAAAAGTTGGGTTTTTTACACAGTACATACCTAAATGGAAGAATTACTTTCTCTGTCCTCATCCTTTCTAAACGATACCACCTTGGATTTTATTTACACTTTGAAAATATAACGGAAGACTTATTGTATGAATCACTACAGTCTTGAAGACCAGAAAAATATAAAACAGCTGTTATCATTTGCCTTTTCTCAGTGGCATTAGTCCATGTTTGAAAGTGCCATGTCTAATGCAAGACATAAAGGTTTACAAAAGATTTGTGGCTGTTATTACGTGTGAAATTGTTATGAACAGTTAATGCTGCAATACAGGACTAATTAATATCTGTGAAAGTATTTGTGTTTTTCCATCCTAATAAATGTGTTGTCACCAAATTAACTATTTAGATACAGTTTTAATTCAACTAGCAGCTACCTGTTAACTTTTATGTATGTATTATCTTTACACTTCTAAGTATTTTGACAAGTAAAACACAGGATATTCTGAAAATACTGGCCTTTTACAAGTTTTTCCCGTCTGTGGTTTTTTAATCCATTTCAATTTACTGAAGGAGGAGACAGTACAAGGAGTTAAATGTTTACCATGAGAGAACAACATTGGTAATTACTTTGATTTCAGTTCCTTTTGATGTGTATTCAGGGGATGAAGAGGTCAATAATATTATGACCATGCAAATAGAAAAGGGTTCTTTTTGACCATATAAAAAACAGCAAAGGATTATTAAAGCATTAACCTTGATTTTAATGGCCTTGGTTGAGTGGTGAGATCACAATTTGGATGAGCCTGATTATTTACTAAATACAATACATAAATGCAACGGGTTCTTAACACCCATTGCACTCTGGCATTATCGCATTACTGCCATCCTTTGTTGCCTTGCAGACAGGAATATGAAAGCAATCTGTCATGTAGTGAGACTGGCTCCAGAAGCATTTCTCTGATAAGAAGACCCCCTGCCCTTTGCTAGTGTCTGGTCCAGTAGGCTTAGCCATGCGCTTAATCCCCAGAAAGTGGTTCGATTATTGCTGACCAGCAATGGCAAGATAGGTTTTTTTTCCCCTAGCTATCAACCTTCCATTAATTCCTTAAGCAGAAATGCGGTGCAATCTATATTTCCTTGGCATGTGTCACCCAGATGGTGCACTGCTCATGTTTTCAAATAACCATGCTCCAAAATAACGGAGTTTGAATAATAAATTCCACAAATCCTTCCCAAGAAAGAGGCACAATTCTCAAGAGCTGCATAAACTTTACGCATGACGCTGTAGCTCATCCACATTATGCAGAAAAGTATATATTCTCTTGCAAAGCGGATGTTTGTATCTGGATTCCTTAATTTAGGGAGGAAAAAGAAAGATATATGTTTGCTCAAACACTGTAGAATATATTTAATATTTGATTACGTCTTAAACACTAGCCTTAGCTCCCTGGTCAGCTTTGCAGAACTTGTCATTTAATATGGCTAAGCTTAAATCCTATGTGTAGGTCGATGCTGTCAAGCAACCATGACTGTACATTTTGGTATTGATTGGAGTCATTGCAGTAAATTCCTTCTTAACTCACATTCCTATCCTTCCCAATCCCCTCCCCATAGATAAAAGTGTGAGCATGTCTTTTTCTGTCTGAGATATTTTTTACATTTACAGACAGCCTATATGAAGATATATGTACGCAGTCCTCTGTGTATATATACATTCTCTTTCACACATCCAAAGTAAATGCTCCCAATTGCTTCTACTATGCTATTTCATCACCTCAAATATTTCCTGCATTTTTTCTTCCATCAGATTTCTTATATTGATATACCTGGACCGGAAGGTAGAAGGATGAAACGTCACCTGGCAATAAACTGTATGCAAGATATGGTCATTTGCTGGTGGTCAGCAACTAGTGATGGAGCATGGCCTTGGTCTCCTATTTCCTGTGAGAGGGACAGAGCCAACCTATTGCTATTAGGCTGTGCACATGGCAAATTGGAGGTAAAGTGCTGAACTCTCTTGTTACATGATTTTTCGGATTTGCTAAAGAAATAACTGTTCAACTTAAATGCATGTTCAGGTAGATATAAAGAACAGATACGATAAAAACATAAGAAAGGAAGATCAGCCATTCTAATCTTAAAAACAAAGGTTCGTTATTTAATAAAAAAAGCACCTTATTTAGTATGTTTACTATGTTCACATCAAAACTGGCAATCTGAGAAATGTAGCAAGGAAGTTAGGTATTTATAATGGAATAGCTTTGGAGCTGCTAACACTGAAAATAGAAGTGTCAGAGTACCACTAGAAAACTCTAATCTGAGTTAGAAACTGTAGCTGTTGCATGCTTGTCTAATGGTATTATTTTATGTTGTCTGCAATGTTAACTGATAGGCATTTTACATATATTTTAAGTGTTTTATTATAAAATTTTAGCTACACCCAGATGCTGCTTAAATTGTTGCTATGAGTATTGATCAAATCAGGGACCAATTTTTTTCTTAAAGAAAAAGTCAAAATTCCCCACCTACAGGTGGGAACATAACCTACAAGTTAGAACAAGGCTACAAGCTGACCCTCTTCCTGACACTTGCTTAGCTTACCTTTTTAGGCAGATGTTTCCATTTCATCTATTTCATTTTTGTTTCATCTATTTAAGAACATTTGAATCCAGTTTCTTAGGTAGAAACTTAAAAACGAAGCTATCTGGGCATACTCTGAAAAGAACTGGAGCCTGAATTTAAAATGTAAAAGCTGTTCTGGACTAGCATCTTGTATAGATGCTCCTGTATTTGGAGTTTTATTTTCAGTTTAGCTTAAACCACTACTAATATGGACTAAAAAGGCACTGGCTGTGGGAGAAGACCACAAACTTGAGGATCAGCTGTGGAATAGCTGTTCTGGAGTAGCTATTACAGGCTATTTCCCTGTAGGGAAAAACACTAAGTAACACTTTAGAATAAGCTGCTCTTACAAACAACATCCTGTTTCCTTTAATTAGGGAAGATGTAAATGTTTTAATGTCTTGGAATTATTACTTTGATAACTAATATTAATTTCAGTGAGGTTTTTTCCCCTTGGGATTTTCTGTATATTGAAAGCAAAAGAGAAAAGGCAGTTGAGACAGCTTTTCTTTCTTATTTCAGTCATTAGTCACTGTAGAATTTAAGTTTAAATTACCTCCAGTTCTGCCTTCTTTACTTCTTTTCAATTGACCTCTCTCCACTAGCGGTCATCTTTGACTCATCTCTCTCCTCTGCCTGATACACACCTGCAGTTCTCAATTCCCCCTGCAGCTATGCCCAATCACATATAAAAATTACTCTGGTAGCTAAAACGTGCGTCTGTTCTTTGTAAGCTTTTTCAGCCTAGTCCCTGTGCCAGTTTGATATTATGAAACTTCATCCTACTAACATTTCAGATCTTATTTCTTACCATGACTTCCATATGTCCAGGTTCTGACAGCGACATTCCCATGTCTTTTGTTTCCTTCCCATGTCTTCCAGAAAGCTCCCTAATGCCAACATAGCAGTTTGCAATCTCTATTTTCTGAGATGTTTTTTAGACTCATTTCTTCTAAGAAATTCACAGAAACCACCCTGTCAGTTTAAAGCTTTCTCCATTTCATTTTATATATTATAGGGAGATTTCCAAATTACAGCATTGCTCTGCATCTTTCAATACACCTCATTTTATCCTTTTCTGGTTTAGACTCTAAATTGCTCAGGGCTGAGGCTGTCTAGTATAGTCCCAAGCACATCACTGGTGCTTAACACAATAATGATAATAAGCATTCACTGAGCCTTTAGGCCTAAACTCATAATCCTTTTAATTTAGCCCATATTGTAATATAAATATAAGAAAATTATTTTTAAAAGCAGATCTGCCAAATTTAACTGTTCAGTTGCTTTCCTTTTTCTGTTTCTTTGCCTGTACTTGTCTGTTTTAATTCTAAGATCTTCGGATGAAATTTCTTTTCCTGTATTTGTCAATAAAATACCAAGCACTATGCCAGGGCTATGGAAAACGTACTTATATATAGATAACAAACTGCCTTGCTCGTTGTCAGTTAGTCTGTTCCATGTACTTATCTCTTGGATGCTCAGTGGGCTGCTGTGTAAGGCTCAAGATACTCTGCCTATATGCTTCCCCTATGTATCCATGACGTGTAACCTATGGTACTGAGTTTTTTGGTTTTTTTTTTCCTTGATTTCTCTAGCGCTCCTTATGGGCAGTAGTTAAATTCCCATGCATGGATGGGGGATGTCATAACCCAGCAGCTCTAGAAGTAGCGTCAACCCCCAATCTGCAATTAACGTAGGTACATTTTTCCCCTACAGGGTCTTGGAGGAGAACTTTAACTTAACACCTTTAACTTCTGAGGGTCATTTGATAGCTTAAACATGAGCAAAAACATAATTAGCATTTCTAGACAACTCCTAAACAGTTACTCTCTAGGTCAGATACTGCAAAAATGCAGTGTTTCTATAAGCATGCTTATTTGCCTCTCTTTGCCTCTACTCCCTTACCATTTGTAGTGTTCCTCAGGTATAGACCTGGAATAAAAACATGACATGCCATTGTTATGCATGAAAGTAAATCCATATCTATCATATTTGACCAAGAATATGAATTTTCTCCCAGTAATTGATTATTGTCAAAAGAAGAAGAATGAGAAGCATGAACTGATGCAGTTTGGAGCATTTATCAAAAAGAAGTGTAGTAAAATAATACCACCAACATTTTACTTGAAAATAGTAGTATCACTTGGATAAAACAGCATTATTATCTCGAATTAAGAGAAAAGCAGGAATTGCTGAATGCCTAACCCATAAAGAGCTGTTTGGCATATTGGATTTATGAAAAAGTAAACCAAGCCCGAGGAAATGAATGGGTGCTAGCCACAGCCATTCTACAGCACCTTGGTGCTGACCTACGAAAACCACAAAAAGATCTGCCAGGTACTGACACTCTTATTGTTGTGGCAGAGCAAAGGTAAATGGGGCACTTAGGTGATGCTACTTCCTCCCTGGAAGAATTTTCTGAGTGATACTTGCTGCCCACCAGAAGAGTGCTTATTAGGATGAGGACAGGAATAGCTCTGGGACAAGGCAACTCAACTCCCCATCGTGATAATATCCTGTAACTACACGTTCTGCATTGGGATGATTCACATTGCACATACAGTGTTTGGAGTATTGTGTACTTAAGTAGCTTTTCAACTTAATGGAGGAAATACATTTTACATTTTAAATACATTATAAATTTGATTTGAATTGTGCTATGTGGCTTTATGTTTTAACGTTTGCTACTATTAAGGCTAAAGGTAGACATTATTCCTCTAAAAACAGAAAGAACTTTTTCCTTGCAAATCGTGACTTGTTTTACTCCATTTTTTTTTTTTCTGAGATCAGTGTTTACTATGTTGAATGCTGTAAGATTTGGTGAGGAATCGTCCCCTGAAGAAATAAAAGTGCTTTTCTCTTTAACATACGACTTTTTGCTTTGGTGTGCGATGTACATTTATATACGTGCATGCATGTTGCTGCAGGAGTACTTGTCTGTTGAACCTTTGTCTACTTTCTTGCGTGCATTGGTTTCCTCCAGTAAACTCATCCATTCTCCAATTTATTTATTTAATTATTTGGGTTTTGTTTGTTTCTTCTTTGTTGAAGTACCAGTGATCAAGGATGTTATTTAAATTGTCTCCCTGTGGAGATAATGCCGGTATTTTGATTTCAAAACCAGAAGAGGAATCTTCCAGAAATCATTTCAAACAATTTGCTGTGAATAAATAGGATCTGATGTGAAATCATCCTTGGATTAAATGCTTTGAGAGAAATTTGTGTTAAAATCAGCATGAACTTTATTCTGCAAACATAAATTAACAGGAGGTGATGATGCCAGGGCTCAGTTACTGTAGTACTTTGCATTTGTCTTTGCCATGTTTATTTTCACTCCATTTAGTGCTAGTACGAATCACTGAAATTATACTTCAATCTTGTGGAAAAAATATTTTGCCTGAGAGAAAATATTATTTTTCTTTCTCCCAAGAGATAATATTTAATAGTTACTGCTTCCACATTGTGCCTCAAACTTGTAAAATAAACACAGCAGATCTTTTATGAGTGAGCTGTCCTACAATTACTGTAGCACTCAGAAAAACATCTACCGTGTGTGACTGAATAGCTGAAATACCTCTCACACACATATAGCAAAGAATGTAAAATCCTTGATGTCACATTGGGTTAAAAGTTCAATGAATAATATGGGATAAAGATGATGATGATAAATTTTGAAAGAAAATAAGAATAAATGTTGGCTGAAGATCTAAATAATAAGATTGCATGTGGGACTGTAAATACAATGCAGCCAAATAAGTAACCTAGAGTCGGAGCCTTGCATTTTTATTTTAGAAATGTTTAAAAATAGGGTGGTTTTTCCTTCCATCTTCACAGTGCTGTATTTAAAACTATTTTACTCCAGTGTGCACTACACTTCCCACTCTACATTTCTAATTAAAGTGTTATTGTTATTTGGAGCCTCACTGTGTGAAATTAAATAAGCATTTTTTAAACATCCATAAAATAAATCAAACATTTTTCTCGTCTGAAAGACACACAATTCAGTCACAGCAAGCTTATTTCTCTGTTTCTTTTGTTTTCTTTTTTTATCTGCCTGGTAAGCCAATTTTCTGCTTAAGAACTACTGGTTAAAACTCTTATTTGTTTTGATATGTGGACTTTATCCTTTCCCAGCACTCTATGCAAAATACTTCAATTTTAAGTGTTCAAAGATTTGCACTGAGAAGAGTGATACTGCCCACACAAGCTAGTGCTATTATTTCTTTCAAACATAAAATGAAAGAAAGTATTTTAACTAGCATAATTCAGGCCCCTTATTTACAAAGATTAACAGATTCCTTTACTTGGATTGTTACGATTTCTGACTCTAGGATTTGAGGACTTGACATGTATAGTATCCCTCACACTGCTGATTAGCTGATGCAGAGCACAGGCCAGTACTGCAAGGGGAAAACAATATAAATGTGCGGTAGTGGTGCATGACTGCCACATTAATAAGGGAAATATGCATAAGTTGTGTGGACAATATTTAAATACATTTACTATATTTTTGTAGTGTACATCTCACAAAACTAAAAGGGACTTTTAAATTTTTTTATTACTTATTTATTTATTTATTTTACAGAAGGCAATTGGTTTTACTTCATGCAAAGTACTTCCAGAAATATTCCCTTGAAATCCGAGGCTAAGTGCTTAGTCCAAGATTTATGGAAAGCACTTAACGTTGAATGGACTATACACCGTGCCATGTGATGTTACGGCTTTGTCTTTTTAGATCTGCTGCCCTGTCCCCTCCTCCGCAAATCCTACAGTTGTCCTGCCCACTTCTGAGGGAACTCCTCCAGCTTTTGCCTTCCCATTCCCCAAGCAAATGTTTTTTTAACTTAAAGATATATTGCTATTTTAATGTTTCCCTGTAGGGTTCCAGAGAACTACTGCTCACTGGAAAGGAATCTCAGCAGATTCCTTTAAATAGCTAAAGTGCTATGTGCACTACATTTTCTAGCGTGTGGCTACTTACCAGATAGAAAAACAATTGGCAGGTAATGGAGTACCATCTTCTTGGAAAAAAAAGATGTTTTGATTGTTAGACTTCTTATCTTTCAAAAACATTATCTTAGCCTTTATTAACATGTTTCTGTAGTTTTTTGTCTCTCTACTTTAGTTTTCCAGTTAGTAGCATGAAGAATTAATAATAAAAGTAATTTCTGACAGAGAAACTCAAATCTTCCCTCTCAGATGAAAGAGAATATCCTTTTTTTTTTTCCCTTCAGAGTGCCAAATACCAGTTACATTCAGCAAAACTGGAAACCAGAACAAAGAGGTCTCTCGGCTTGGTACTCTTCCTCCAAGAGGCACATGAGGCCACTGATGCATGAGAAGCAGCTTATCTGTTGCAATCTAAGGAGAAATGTTTCTCTTGTTTTCAGTCAGAATATGAACAGTAGTGTCTAGAAAAGTTTCCTTTAAACCTAATTTGTTTGAACATTATGTCAAAACTTATGTTTTGAAATGCAGCAAATAGTCTTTCTCTCCTTGTAGGAAATTTCTCCTAGTTTAGAATTGCGTTATATACAGCAACCAGCCCTACCCTAGACTTCATTTCAAGGATTTGCTCTCAAAATTTGCTCTCAAAAGCTAGGAAGCCTCTCATCTCAAGGCTCGTTAAATTAGCCTTCCAAAATATAAGATTTTACTTTCTTTTGAAATCAAAGTAGTGAGCAACAGTTTGTCCCACTTTTGCTCTAACAAGGCAGAACAGAATTATTAATTGGATTCAGTTTGCTTGCTGACTCTCAAATGATCAGATGACAACATTTATTTTGCTGTGACTATTTCCATTGCTGTTTTCCAGCGGCCACTCCTGTGGACTTGTAAAATCCATGCTTCACGTGTTTTCTTCTCTATTGTCTTAACCTTCAAGGCCAGCCTCTCTTCAGAATTTAATAATGCTTTCAGTCTTTCATCTCTCATAGGCTTGATTATTGTGTGGATCTTCATGACTTTCTCGTAGCTTGTGAGGAGATTCCAGAGAGCAACACTGGTTTCAGATCAAAATATGTAGATGAATAATGCAGTGCATTGAAACCTGCCACAGGAAGACAGAAATCTGAGTCCCAGAGGGCCTCAAGGCTCATTTCACTGAAGTTATGGAAGCTTTGAAGACTTGCTTGGGCAAGATTTCTATTTCACATATTTGAAAGGCAGCTACCTGGGTCTCTATACGTACTCTTAGGGAAAACTACAGAACAAACAATAACGCTTCACCTTGTCATTATTTGGGGTTAGAGAGCTCTGTGGTCACAGTAATCCTTTGTCCACAATAACCTCTTTTACAGGTTTCCTTGCTATGCAATTTAACACCCTAATAAGCAACACATTTCAGCAGTTCTAACATCTACACAGTAGCCACTGCACATTTTGTGGGCATGAATGACTAGTTGCAGAGGCTAAGTCATTGGTGAGGGGAAGGTGGAGGTGAGAAAATGTTTTTCAGACTATATAAGTAATTTAATCTTTTATTTCCTCTTTGGTATATTTTTTCATTGATCACTACTCTGTTGAAGTCAGTTTACCTGTTTTTCACAAGTTGGTTGCATTGGCTTCTGTATTAGATGCTTTTGCATTCAGTGGTTCTTTGCATGTCTCTACTCACCTTAGAGTAGCTAAGACTTTTGGTTTAACTAGCAGCTGGTTTGCAGCCACAGAATTGCAATAATCCTTTTTTCTTTCTTTTGAATGAGAAACCCTTTTGCTGACAAAATAAGTAAACTGTCAGAACAAAACATCCTAATCAGTCTGATCAACATCCTAAATAACTTGTTTATAAATTCATCAGTTGCTTCTGAAGTAATGAGTGGTATGCCAAAAAAATCTTAATTTCTTGTTCTCCTCCTTTGCAGGATGAAAGGCTAAATTATGTGTTCAGTTGGTCTTGTGATCTGTGGAAATCAAATTTGAACTGCTTTAACATTGTGTGTGCATTTCTGTTTTCAACCTGAAATTGCCAGATTTCCTCCCTCGCCCTCTCTCTGCCTTTTAATCACATTTGTTACCCCTTTCTGTGTAAATGGTACTTGTATACCACCTGGACTCAAAAGAAGGGGCTTCCAAAATTAGTGGCAGGTCAGCAGCTTTAGTTTATAGTGTGAAGAATGCTATGGGTATACCTGAGGGCGGGGTTTGGCTCAGTTTGACATTTTCCTTTCACTGTTTATTTCCGCATGAACAAACACCAGCAAGTTTCCGACTGACTTCCGCTACTCTCATTCTTCTAGAGACATTGGTTTTCTCTCTCTTTCAGAGAAATAGCTTTTCATAAACTAATTTGTAACTTATTTACAGCTGATATTTCTCCCACAGTTTCCCTGCTCAAGTCCTGTACAACACCTTTTGCTCAAACCCATATATTATAAGACATGAATCTTCATTGGTCACCACTGTTGCCTGCATCACTTTATGGTACTTCCCATGTTTTGACACTACAAATTCTTGCTCTTGGCCAGCTGCTGGTTTTGTATCATATTCTACCTTTTTGTTCTTCTTCCAGTTCATTCAACCTTCAAGTACCCCTAAACGGTCCCCCTTTTCTGCTATCACAAATTAATTTATTCTGCATCTGAAGCTATATGGCACCAAAGAACATCTACCACCTACTCATTTGGCAATGTATAGTATACATTGTTTAAACATGCCATTGTTTCTACCACTACAGTGTAATATTTTGTTACCATGGCCCAGAGCAAATGATCAAAAATCCTCTATGTGTGATGCTCAGAGTAACCTATTATAAATTTTTCCAGAAATTTTGGGATTTCTCCCCCACCCCACTTGTGAATAATCAGTTATTCTTTTATATCAGTCAGCTGCTCATTTCTCCTCTTACTAACACTGTTAGGACCATCCCCTCTTTTATCTTCTATTCTGCTAACCTATTATATACTCTGGACAAACAAATATGGCTCAAACTATATTGCAGGGTTTTTTAATCAGAGGAATTAACCTTTTAAAAGTTAAAACAGTAGATTTTACAACTCCATTTCTAAAATGCGTATTTGGTTTAGCTTACTGACCCGTGAGAAAGCGTATTTGCAGCAGTCTATTTTTTAAATCATCAAAGTAAGAGTAAATTGTTACAAATGACTACCAAAACGTTTTGGATTTTTTTCAGGTTCTGAGTTACGTCCGTACAGAATGGGATCCACTCGATGCTAGCTTCAGCACTAATCAGCCTTATCAGGTTTACACAGTAGAGCACTCCATCTCCGCAGACAAAGAGCCCATGGCTGACAGCTGCGTCTACAAGTGTGTTAGGAACAAAATTCAGTGTGCGACAGTCACCAGAATACCACTACGATCCAAGGCCATCAGCTGTTGCAGAGATGTTACAGAAGACAAACTAGTCCTGGGTTGTGAAGATTCGTCAATAATTCTGTATGAAGCCTACAACCAAATGACTCTGTTAGCCCAAGCAGAAGTGCTGCCTGCTTTGATAACCTACCACCCTTCCGGAGCCATATTCATGGTTGGCAGCTCTCAAGGGGAGCTGCAACTTTTTGACACGGCATTGTCCCCAATTAAAATTCAGCTCTTGGCACAAGACTATTCACCTGAGGCAACTCTGCAATTCAGTAAACACTTCGACATGCCTAGCAGCCTCATCCAGATCCAGTGGGCTGCTCCTCAAGTTGCATCTGCCAGCACTGACAGCATGGATATTCATCATCTGTTGTTGGTTAGATTCGACAAAGGACCCTTAGGAGTACTTCACTTTAAACTTGGTAAGTTACTGAGCACATCTATTGAACCTTGAGCTCTCAAGGAAACATCTGTACCTCACAAGTTTTTTGTAGTTTGAAACACCCTCATTTTAGATATATGGGACCATAGCCTTAAAAGCACGTAGTTCCAGTCATATCTGAAGATGTCAACTAAGGTATTCATTATGTTTCACAATTACTTAGTATCTTTTCATGTGAGGTCTGACAGAATAGGACCCCGATCTGTTGTTGGATCAGGGTCCCATTATGTTCCCCACTACTCTAATGAAGCATAACAATTTCTCATATGGAAAATTCTTTTAATCTGTAGTATATAATTTTAGGAATTGTATTAATTCTGTAGTAATACCCCTAACAAGTTAAAATAAGCTATATTTAATAATAGAATAGTAATGCTATTTTCTTTCCTAAATTATTTTTTTGTGTGTATGATGCAACTGTCCTTTCTATTACAATGTATATTTGTCCCCGTACTCTGTTCTTCCTGACCTCGGTACATGAAGTTACACCATTTCTTTCACTGAAGACTTTTCACGCAAGAAGGAAGGTTTTCCTAACCTTCAGAGAAGTTTAAAGTCTCTCAATTGATTTGCCGGGAGTTGTGAATAAAAGAAGTAATAGTACTAATTTTAGAATTTATGTAGCACTTCTCATTTTAGGTGTAAGGAGACTTTAAGAGAGTAAAACCATAACTATCTTCATTTTACAAATAGAAAAACAAGAAGCAGTAAAGGAAAGCTAAAAGTCTTTCCAAGAGTTACACAATGAGTCAGTGGTTGAACTAAGAATAAAACCCTGCAGTTGCTCATCAGTGAGAACTGTATTCATTCCATTCAAGTCAGGCAAGTTACAGTGGTGCAAACCCACTGAGAGAGCTAAAAAAACAATCATGCTTAAATCTTCTGACTACCAAGCCAATGCTTCAGCAGGGCAGACAGCCATGTCGAATATACTCATCCTGGAAAATTTCAGCATTTTGCCCATTGTCTGTCCAAGGAAACAGGATTACCTTTGCAGATCTTTACAGTTTTTTATGATTCTTTTGTATAAAGCTATTGAGATTAGGAAGAAGCCTTTTTTTAAAAAAAACGAGGTGACAGTAAGGTTTGAAAATCTACTTTATTTCTTTACTTATTGAGACACGCATGTGCTTTTGTGGGGGAAAATCCTGTCTAAAAGTACTGCAGACCTAAACATTTGAAAGATTGAATTTAAAAAACTTAACTAAGTATGCCACTGTAATGTAATAGGATGTTAACAACAAAAAATGTTGGATTGACTTATAGTTGTATAGTTTTAAAAGAGCTGATCCAGATTATTACTGTTATCCCCAAGAAAACTATTAAAAAACTGTTTACAAGTTATAATTTCTTTTGAGATAATTCAACTGCATTATGTTCAATGGCAGGTTTAATAGTTGCAAAGTACCCCAGAACACTAATTATAACAGCTATTTGATGTTTTTGTGCATGTTGGCCATTAAAAAAAAACCTTCTAAATTACCTCTTACCTGTCAAGCAGAAGGCACTCTACCCACATCTACCTTGCTTTTCTTCAGTCCTCCCTTGTGGGGTTTTCTCACAACAGCTTTCCAGAAAGCACAGCTTTCCCCTTGCTATCTTTAGCACATTTATGTTCTTACGAAGGCAGGCAGGCTCTCAGTGCAGGGATTTAGAGGCCTTTCCTGCTAATTGCCAGCTTGTAAACTTAATTGGACTGTCTCCCTGGGCACCGTTCCTAAATCAATTAGGCAGTGAGTTGGCTGTCACCTCTTTTTCCCAAGCAGGTTGCCTGGAAGCGCACCACCCAGGAGAAGTCAAGCATCCAAATGGGAAGATGTTGACCTCTACAGCTGAAAGTTATCACATTTTAAAATTCATTCTGTATAATTACTGTAAAATCTCTTCTAGGAAGAAGGCAAAGCTCTCTCTATTCCTCTCTCCCTCCCTTCCTCTTTGTAGTCCACTGTGCAAAAGTATGCTGTTCTCTATTGCCTCCTGGTTTTTAGCTTTACCCCTCCTCATCTCAGTTTGCCACACTACCAAGGTAATGCTGTGTTGATTAGTCAGCCCCTCTTCCCAACCTCAGCAGTGTTTAGGTCTCTGCTATTTAAGAAATAATGCAAATATACAGAAAATTTAGGGGTCCATGACAGCAAAACCCAGATAGACATTCAGGACTGAAATAAAATCCATAATTAACTCATGGCTTGGAATTGTTTCCTATAAAAGTCTGTTAAGAAACTATGTCAATGAGAATAGGCAAATACGTTTTTAACTTCCAGCTGACATACTATGATTTTGGACAAGTTCTGTGAATTCTCCGTTGTGCTGTCTAGCCAGATTTATTTCAGGAAAAGATTCATATTAAATTTACCCTCAAACATTAATGGCAAATATTTTTGGTGTCTATGCCAAACTCATTTTCAAAAGCATTGCGGCTTCTTGTCATTGATGTCAACCCAGATCTTGGATAATGCCAAACTTGGTACTGGTGCCAGTGGTTCAGCATTACTGGCCTCGAAAGACATTTTAAATATAATATTATATTTAATTAGCATGCAAATAAGTATTTTCATCTTCACTTAGTGATTAATGTGAAGATTGCCCAACTTATGTAATACTTTAAAAACACTAAACATTTAGGAAGAATAAAGTCTACCATAACAATTAGATACTATCACACATACACAGGTTAAACATGGCTATTACACAGTATAATGTCCATAGGCTTTAATACATGCAAATGTAAAGCGAAATACAATAGATAACCATGTCTTTTCTTTAATGACCCTAAAAAACTAAAGTATTTCTCTTTTACAAAAAATAAACACGTAAGCTTTTTTTCCCCCAAAGCGTCAGATCTGTATATGCAAGAACTCAGCAGGTTACTTGTCCTCGAGCTGTACTCAGATGTTTTTCTCTACTTTTTTTTCCTCAGTTCTTATTTTACATCACAAACAGTATTCACAACTGCATTTATGAAAATTTTGTGAGGTATGTTTTCTATATATCAGGTCTGCTTTTCTCTGTTATCAGACTTTTTTTTCCCCAGCCGGCCTATGGCTTTAATATCAGTATTGAAATTCAGCTTGTTCCCTTTCTCATCAGAATTTTTTTCTTAAAATTAGTTTTAGCAAACAACATCAGAATATAAATTGAGAAAATAAAAAGATAACATTATGTTTTTATTTCAAGAGAGGGGAAGAGTAAATTTATTCTGGTCTCTTTCTAATATCTGGAGCAGTAGTGATAAAGAATACTCTAGCACAGTGACCCAAAGCAAGCAAGAATTGCTAAAATGCCATGTGTGGCCTATGTCACACGATCATTTGGCTAGTCAGAGACAATAAATAACATTACTTTCTGCAGCTTTTCAGTCACCTTTTCTGTTCAGAAGCTGAGATCTACAAGTCAAGAAACATTGACAGTCTTTTAGTTTCTACTTTTCAGAGATAGAGTGCTGTAGATAAATCATGCTCTCATGGAGTAAGCAATATGTTGCTCGGTTTTTTCCCTTATGGCAAGCTTGTTCTTGGTTTCATGTGCAACTGTAATTCAAAAGTCCCTAGATATTGATATCTTTCATGATATCCCCTCACAGAAGATATGCTTCACTTAGAGAATTTTGCCAAGCTAGAAGTTGTAGAGCAATTGCAATTTGGAGAGTAATGAGTAACTGTTGCTTTGAAGATTGAGCTGCTGTAAACTTGTATACATAGGTACGTTTGTGTGAGACAAATGCTATTTTTTAGTGTTGTCCAGCAGTTTTTCCCTACAGGAGGGAGGTGCTATGAACATGAATTTATTACCTCCAGTACAATGATGATAAACTGTGAATAAGCTTTTTCTACCATGTTTAGAACAAACTTCATTACATGATGTTGTCACCAGTGAGTATTGGCCACATTCGCTCAATCTCAATATGTGAAGTTCACTGATGGTTTTTCTCCACTGTCCAAAGCACCCTCAGTCTAAATATATCAAGATAATAAGGAGTTATCTCACATAAAAATTTAATAATGAAACCCATTAACATAAACTTCCTAATTTTAACCAATGGCAATTATTTTTAACTGTGCTGAAAAGTAGTCAGCTACTGTTTTACATACTCATAACAGTATCTTTGCTTTTAATATTTCCTGTAAAAGGTGTGATCACAAGAGGACAGCTGGGCCTTGTGGAAATCATCCACCAGTACATTCGTTACGATGAGATACATGAGGCAATTAATGTCCTGAACACCATGAACTGGAACACAATGGGTCGTCAGTGCTATATATGCTTGAGTGCCATTGTCAATCACCTTCTTAAACAAAAGCTTACACCAGACAGAGAAGGTAAGAGACTGATTATATTTTTAATGTATTTTTGTGCTGTCTTTGTAATTCATATGTGGATTATGACAATATATTTTTTGACTGTATAAAGAAGACAATAGTGAGAATCCAGTCAGCCAGCCAGATTATGGTGCTTCATAATCAAATGTCATATGTAGACAAGTCATTTCAATAAAATCTGGATCAATGTGTTGATAGCATTTTAGTTTGTTTGTATCAATATCGATACTAAAATAATGCATATTTTAATATATATGGTATAGGCATGACTTAATATATATAGCATTATCATATGTATGCTGTAACTTTATTACATTACATAAATTTAGCTTATGTTACAGACTAATGTTAGTTAATATAGGATTTAAATATTTGTTATATATTCATGCTGAGACAGCACCAACTTAAGGAGGGACTTTTTCCTGCAACAGGGACAAGAGATTTTAGTATCATTTTTAAGGTTCTTTTGAAGGGTCATTCTTTCATTACAAGATCCAAAGGCTTTGAATACACTATCCTCTGCTGCCTCCTTTAGGATTATAGCATTTGTCCTCACTGTAATCTTCTGACCCCCTGCAGTAGTAGCTGGGGTCCCTCACAAGAAATGATGAATTCTAGGTTCAGCCTCATCTCTGCTGAAGCCTGGTGTGATGCCTTCCTCTTGATTTGCTGTCTATCTTGAAACTCAATAGACTTCAAGATTTGAACTGCCTTGATTTAGTGAAGGTGTTATCCTCCAGTCCAGCAGGCAGACAGCTGGGGACCAGGCATCTTTTGTGGCAAGAAAAAACACTTAGGATTCTGGTGTGTTTGATGATAGAAAAACTCCAAGGTGTCCTACATTGCTGCCAAGCCATCAGCTGTTCCATTTTGGGGGATCTGATTAAAAAAATCTCTGCATTGCAAACATAGCGTATCAATTCTAAATAAAACATGCTTTTAAAAGGACCCATGAAAAGGGCTCATTTTGAAACTCTTGTAAAAATATGCACATTATAAATAGATGTCTGTGTGTTTCCCCCCATGCAGCTCCCTAACACTGTTTACAGCAGAGGGAATTTTATTCTGTCCAGGAGTTATTCTATGTGAATCTAACAAATTTGGCATGGTAATTTGTTTTCTTTTTTATTAGCAAAACCCAATGGGGCCTTTTATTTATAGCGGTGGGGTAGTTATCTTTGAGATCTTTATTCTGCCTTCAACATCAAGCTGGGCTATCTAATGAATCTATAACTGTGCTAGTAGTTACTCGTATTCTGTGTACGTTGAAATATTTCAGAAGTACAAAACATGCTGTCAAGAAAACAGCAATGGCAAGAGAGTATGCCTTGTTTTTGCAAAGGTACTGCTGTATTCAATTTTAATCTAAATTGACTGCTGCTTTGAAAGAAAATACCTTTAAAGTTCAACTTATCTTACTGTCTAGATTTAAGATAATGCAAAACCTAATTTACCAACACTTTGCCTGTGTTCCTAACACAGTACTATTAGCACATTTAGTGCTATCAAGCCTAATAAAATAAAATGTAACTATGCTTGGAAATAAAGAACCATTATCACTAAATACGGAAATGGCTAGTTCAAACAAATGTTAATAACAGCAAATCAATGAGATTTTGTCTGCCTAATGAGACAATAGGTTGTATTTTGCTTTTAAAGCCCACACAAAATTCTGATTAGCAGTAGTAGTTGCACATTCACTCTGAAAGGAGAACCTATATAGCAAATATATGGCAAATTCTCCCTGTTCTGCTTATAAGGACTTGTACTACATGTTAACTCTCAAGCAGAAGTCATGTAACATAAATATTATTGAACACTAAATTTCCTTTCAGCTAAGCATGTGGGACACAAACGTATACCGTGTATTTTCTTGTATTATTTATAATTTTGTATTAAAAACATGTAGAAAAATGCCTAAGAGCTCCAGCTGTGGAGTATAGCAGTCAGAAAGTATTTAAAGTGGAGAGAACTTCTGTAACAAAAGGGCTTTATTTTATTGATTACAAGGGAGGTTATCCTGTTTCCCACCACTCCACGCTGTAGGAGAGTC
Organism: Gymnogyps californianus; assembly: GCF_018139145.2. Lineage (NCBI taxonomy): Eukaryota > Metazoa > Chordata > Aves > Accipitriformes > Cathartidae > Gymnogyps > Gymnogyps californianus. Next base: position 11,820,598 of record NC_059473.1, read on the forward strand.
AAACCCTTAGGGTTTCTAGACCCTTTTATTTAAAGTTTTTAAAGAACTGTGGGCTGAAGGAGGTTCCTTAGACCTCAAGGCCATCACAAGAAGGGTTCTGTCACCCGCTGACCTAACACAATAATCCCTGAAAAACTGAACTTCCTTGTTGTTTGCCTAAGAGGACAAAGATGATTTGAGCTAATTGAGAGTTGATCTCTACTGGACAAACTTGTTCAAACTGTATTACTCTTATGAGTCACTTTTAATTGTACGCTGCTGGTGAGAACTTGATGTGTTATAGACTTCTTCATCCTTTTGACAGCTTTTGTTGCTCAAAGTCCTCGTCAACTCTGCCTCAGAGTGAAAGTTTATATGCACATTTGTGATTGTACAATCTGTCATATTTTAATTTCATCTGTCCTACAACATCATCACATTTCATCAGTATTTGAGCAATTTGACTCACTGCAAACATGAGCAACCTGTTGTAATTGAAACAGTTTCACTTGTTTCATTGCTGCTGTGTTTGAACTCCACAGCACAGCTTGAGGCAAGCCTTGGAACCTTTTATGCTCCAACAAGACCCCTCTTGGATACAACTGTGCTGGAATACAGGGACCCAATCAGCAGATATGCAAGAAGGTTCTTCCACCACCTGCTCAGGTGAATGACAGTTTCAACTTCTATCAACTTAAAATGAATTGCATATTTCAATAACTATCTACTTTAATGTGGTTAACAATTTCCAAGAGGACCACCCCTGAAAAAAATGCATTCATTGTTACTGTTTGTTTAACTTGCACTTCATTCTTTTCAAGTAGAGTATTGCAGATAAAATGCTATTCAGAGCTCTTCTATCATCAATACACTTAAAATGAATCACCCTTTCCCTTTTAGCTTGATAGAAAAAAAATAGCCTGCTTCTGAGAGATTTACGTTCACTAACTGCTTGCAGATTAACTATTGAAACAGCTTACAAACTTGGAGAAAACACCGCGTTTAAATAGATGCTAAAACGCAAATGAACAGCACATGGTCCAAGACATTTTTGTCTTTGCACCATTGAAATCTGAGCATTTTGTTATTCTCACCGTCAAAGTTCTTATATAAAAATTCGTATTCCAGAAATTCTCAGTGCCATTAAAATAAGAGGAGAAAATGAAATGTTGAATTCATCTGTAAATTATATGACATTAGAAGAGTCATAATACCAAATTCAGCTAGAATTTATAGTACATTGGTTTATTGCTATATTTTTCCTTCAAAATAAATCAATAGCCTAAATTTCAACCGGTGATAAATGTCAACATACAGCAGTTTAACCTGTTCATGTGTTCAACCACAAATGTAGCTTGAAACATTCCCTCTGAGAATTATCCAATAGGTGAAAATAAGGAGAAATTACCTTCTGAATGATACAATGTTTGTAACACCTTGTTGAGGAGGAGTGTAGATGGACATAGTGAGAAGACTTACAATGCACCCTTTTTCAGTGATTCATCCAGATTATGTACACTGTCTGCAGATGCAAAGCTAGGAACTGCAAGTTACTTTGATAGCACAGTTTGCGCTTCTTTCAAATCTTAAAGAGAAATAGTTTATACTATCTTCTATGTTTTGAGTCTGAATGGGATCATCTGTCTGGTAAACGGGTCCATTCCAATGGGGAAATTATTCTAAGTAGAAGAATGCTCCAAATATCTGCATAATATGCACCAGCCTTTCACTGGAGTTTTCTAGATGTGGCCACAATAGTGGGTACAAACTCCGCTTTTGCCTTTCTCCTAGAAACCAGCAGGGAAGATCTGTTGCTGCAATGGCCAACTGTAGTGGCTGCGAGCCAGTTGCCTGCAGAGGACAGATGCGGAAAGAATGCCTCAGAGATTGCTGAGAGGTGTAACTATAGTGCTCTTACATCTGCAAGAGAAAAGTGCATTCCCTCTGACTCAGGATTTGCTTCCAAATGCTAGCAGGCATGCAGAGGCATGGGGCTCTGGCTAAGCTTTCAGCCCTTGGGGCTGCTGAACACAGCTGAAACACTGACTCAATCCCCCTAGCAAACAAGAAGCTTCAGTGTCAGAATGCTGCCTGGACAGTATGGGGCACAGACAGGAGGTGTGTAGGAGAGTCTCCCCGTGTCTTTTACCTCTGCTGTAAAGCAGCCTTTGAACAATCTGCGGTTGTGGCAGTTTTTGGAACAAATGTGTGTTATTTTGCTGTTTCCCTATTGTCAAAGGGATTTGTATTCAACTGAATCAAAGTGATAGGATCATGTGATTGCTGCAGAACAGATGGTAATGCTTAAAGCTTATCTGAGAAGACATAATCTAAGTACAAAATGAAATGTTCAAAAACGGGAGATTTGTCTGATAGAAAGCAAAGAAATGATGTTCAGTGCTGATCTTTATTGTATTAAAGTGGCTGTGCCTTAATTGGTGTTTATTTCCTTTTAGATGTTTTCTTAAGTGACTAGAATGATTTGAATGTAGGCTAAGCAGAGAGTACTACAGATTTGTTGGAGGAACGGTAAACCATGGTTCTGGGTGAGAGAATGTCATCTAGGCATGATGCAATGTCTAGGAGAATCATAGGGAGGCACAATGCTCACTAATTCTTTCAGGCACGCGAAAGTTGCAGCCACTGCTATTACATCTGTCTGTGAGGAGCCAGCAAGGCAAGCCACTTCTGCCAGCCTGCATTTACAATTGTAGGTTCAGAACAGGAAGAAAAGTGAGAAGAGAATTATGCTTTTGCCTTTTCAGGTTACCATATTATGCCCATGAGAACACTGAAAATGGAGTAGTCCTCACACTACCTGTTTGTCAGAGACAGCAACTGTATCTGGGTGTCAGGAAGACTACATTTTAAGTCAGTTATACGCTCTCTGTCTCAACCCTTGTTATTTGATTTATTCACTTTTTTTACCCTTATTCATTTAGCACTAAATACTTGCAGGCTAGTTACAAATAGTTAATGAATCTCTTCAGAGTGAATTTTTGTTGCCCCAGATGCATCTGCATGACCAAACAAGAAGACTTGAACGCAGAAGCACTGTAAACTGTCAATGCCAACTTGATGCAGCACTAGAGGACATTTGTTACTCTTGTGAGCATGAGGAGACAAAAGCAAAGTGATCGCTTTGTACCCTATTGCAGCAAGAAGTGGAGGAAACATAGTACTTCCTAAACTATGTGCACTATAAGTATCGCTGATATTCAAGAAGTATTTTTTGGAATAGAGTAGGGCCTTCCGCAATTCCTTTGGGCTTCAGAGAAAGCAAGCGGCAGATGCACAGAAGTTAAATCTAGAGGATAAGGAGCTAAAACACATACGGAGAAACTCAGAAGTGGGGTAGGAAGAGTGAGGAAAGTGGGGTTAGCAGCGTGAGTAGAAGACAAGGAATTGGGGGCGAAGGCCTAAAGGCAGGGATGGGAACGTAGAGAGTCCTGCAAAAGGGCAGAGTGGGAGTACAGAGCGAAATGGAGGAAGACAGCTTCAGATGTGTGTGGTGGGCTATAGAGGAGACCAGACACATAAGGGATGGACAGGGAAGGGCGGAGTCTTTCATACAAGATTAAAACACTTAAATGTTTGTAGATCTAAATCTGAAAAATGTTCATGTAAACAAAAGTTTTCACCCCCCTCTCCAGCTTTCCTTTGAATGCCCCACCAATCTGCCTTAAGCCTTTTCTAGAAGGACCCACTCTTGGGAGAGAAATATTAATTCATTCTACATGCTGAGACAGTCTTTGACCTGCCTGCTGAGTCTGCCAGAAAGGTGCCAGTTATTGTTGTACTTTTAAAGATGTGAGTGTCTGTATTTACTAGAATTGAGAAATAGTTACCTTTTCAGAAAGGCTATCCTCACCTAGTAATAATCGTGTGCCAATGATCTTAGTCTTTACTGTAGGCTGAAAGGTTGTATATCCAGTTGCAAATAACTGGAGACATCCATTTTCACATTATCAGTGAGATTATAGGCTAACTATTTTTCTGCCATCAAACAGATCAGTTTCTAGAAAACGCTGAATGCTGTGATGGTAGGTTCCCTCTTTAACTATCAGGCACTTTAGAAAGAAGATGGCTGTATAGCAAGTATGGCTGTATAATACTGGCTGTATTGCAAGTATGGGTTAGAAAATGGTGCTGCAACCTGAGATGGGCTGAGGAACACTGACAGTATGATTGAAATGGATTGCAATTAGAAGGAAGGAAAATGCCTTGCAACATATTTGACGCAGCTATGTTATTTGTATCCGTTGTTATAAAAGCTAAGTTCTCAAATTTGCAAACCATGCAGCATCTTCAGCTTCCACTAAAATAAAAGCTTAGAGCTTTGCAGGTATAGGCCCTGAATATAGAATATGGAATACCTCCAAAAACAGGCGTTCAGTATACGAAATTAAAATTAAAGGCCTCTTAATTATATGCCAGGGATCCATTACAACAGTATTTATGGAATGAATAATTATTTTCACTTTAAATTCTTATCTATAATTAAAAAATACAGGAACTGAATTACAAGTATAGAAATGTATCTTAGGTGTTCCTTGCCACTTGAGTAGCACTCCGGCATTTTATTATGATGTCACTGCTTATAATAATATAATGCATTATATCATTATGTAAAATGTTGAGCAGAGGTGGATTTATTAGGAAGCCTTGGGGACCTGTAACCTTCTTGCCCCCACCCTTTTGTTGAGCGCTGCCTACTAAGTGTATTTGTGTAATGGGGGAGTGGCTGCACAACCTCCTGCCTCTGTATAACAGCCTCATCTAGCCGTGTACAGAACATGGAATGGGATGGAATAGTTTTTCACTCGTTAACTATGGCATCGCTGACTCATGGCTTTGCTTCACTCTGATCAAGCATTCGTAAATTGTACTTGTCATATTTTCTAATGCATGAAATTATCTTGTTTGTTTGACACACACACACAGGCACAAACACACGCCTGCTCTGTTTTGTTCAAATTTTTCTGTCTCTCTCAGAGAGATAGTGAGAAAGTAACGTAGCATGAGCTGGAGGTAAAGGCTGGGTGGGACAGTAAAGTCTGAAATGCAGCTCAGGAGTTGTAGAATTAGAATGCAGCCACAGCTCTGTTTCTGCTGTGCCCTTTCCTCCTTCGTAATTCTGTTCTTGTGTTTGTGAATACGCAGTTTAAGGATCTTTTTGCTTTTTTTTTTTCACATGAAAAAATAAGATTGAAAACCCTTTGGACCTTTCCATCTGATAATTCCATTAAGAGAATGTCATTGGGGTTTTTTTCCCGTAGTACAAATATGTTTCCCTACAAAACAAAGCTCTGTTGTAAATAACAAGATAGTGCGTTTGTTTCTTTCAAGAGCAAAGTGCAGCTCTGATCACATTCACTGGTAGAATTTTGGATAGATTCATGAAAGATTCTCCTTTGTCTGAATCCAAAAATGAAAACCACCATGTTTTTACTGTTACTGTTTTTACTCCTTCGCAAATCTCAGAAGTGTTGTGTACTCTTCCCAGTGTTCAATGTAAGATGCTACTGGTTAAATGCAAAGAAGAATTTAGCTACATGTTGGGCAGAACATTCATAAAGTGGTATGACTTTACACACAGAACTTGATAGAGCTCCTTTGTAAATAAACACTCATAAAGGAGATGAGAAAGTAGGTGGTCATTAGCATCAGGGGAGATCTGCTTCCAGCCAGTACTGATTTTTATGAATCACTTCACTATTCAAGAGTTCTGAAGTGTACTGCTATACTACCTGACATGATGCCTAGACATAGTCAGTTATCACTTAAGTCCAAGACAGCCTTTGAAAAGCTAAAATAAAGCTCTTTTGCCCTGCAGGTACATCACTTATGCAGTACTAACTACCCCTTGGTAAGCAGGTTCCCGTATCACTACACTGCAATCTGCAAAGTAGATATTCGCTGTGAGTATTCCATCCTAAATAGGACCCTAAATCAAAGGTGAAAAAATGCCTCAACTCCATAGGAATAGTTCCCAATCCCATCGGCTGCCAACTGTATGGAACTGAGGGACAGAGTGAGCAAAGAGCTTTTATGATCCTTTTTAAGAGCACCCTAAAAGTAGAATCTATAATTATATTGGTACATAGTGTGTCACAAAATATGTATAAACATTAATGATGACATGGTTCAGGACTAAGAATGTCTTTTATATTCATAAGGTAACCTATTAGGAATTAAATTATGCCTTCAGATAAAATGACCACTGATGTCAGTCAGGTTCTCTATGGTGGCCACATGAACAGAATTCATCTCTATGGGAGTAAGTTCAGTGGCAGCATTCTGACTAAAGTAGCACCTTCTGGAGAGGACTTTGAAGAGTCATTTTTTGTCATCTTGTGAAAACGATCAAAACCAAAGGTTTTCATATTACCATGGCACTGATAAATGAGAATTTCAATTGCTGTGATGGAGCTGCACATGAAAAGATTCCCCTGGTCATGGTTCTTGACCTGTTTTAGAAATAAGAAATAAAGGCACCTATTTAATGGAACTAGATTATTTTTGCAGTTAAAGAGGTTAAATATCTCAGGAAAAGTTTAGAATGTCTTTGCTTCAGTCCTATGTTGCTAATGATTTTTTTCTTAAACCAGCTCCAGAACAGTTTTCAATTTCAGCCAGGTGCTTTGATGCCACAGAAATGGCTCGAGGATTTAATTCCCTAGTGGTGATTACAGTGTAAGAAATATTGAGCAAAATATCGGAGGAAAAAAACCGAAATAACATGACATAATTACTTGAGAATAAAATCCCATGAAGATAAACCACAAGAAATCTCTGTCAGAGATTTGGGCAAGATTTTCTGCTGAACCTAATGGGAGACATTGCTTGAAGCATGGGAAAAATGGCCCCTCCCACACACTTAGAGCAGTCCCAGAGCTACTCTAATATGGAGCCATTTCCCACAGCCACCAACAGATGGCTGTTTGGTGACCCAGAGTGCCATAAGTTCTCCAGTTCTCTGCTACGTCCCCACCCATGGGACTGCACTAGAAAAAAGGAACACAGAAGAGCTATGCTGGACTAATGTTCTTTGTGCCAAGGCTATTCCCACATGCTGGTTAATCTGACTTTGATATTGCTGTTTAGAAGCTGAGCCCACGTAGAGACCATTGTTTTGTTGTGTTGTGTAACTGATAATCTGCCCTCATAAGGTAGCTTTTTCCTGCTGTACCAGCTGTGCAATTCCCCTGAAATCTGAGGGGCTTTGGGCATACATCGAGTGCAGAAACAATGCAAATGTACCATATTCATGGACAAAAACTCAAGAATAAGTTCTTAATAACACATCTCCACCCTTGAGTCAGCCTCAGCCTTTGCAGGTCATCAATTACTCCCTCCCCATCAACTCTACCTAGTCACTAATGGTATCTCCTTCTGGAGTGACACTCAAAAATCTCTTCTTGAGGTCCTGACCAAGAACCTGAATTTAAGATTTTTTTTTTTCCTTGTAGTCTTTCCAGATTGATTCATGTCTCATCTCTTTACCACGATACTTTTTCTCCATTCATCTTCAGAGTCTTCCTGAGCCCCACCATTACACCTCACTTTTCTGTATATGGACCATCTGGCAATATTCTGTCTTGAGCTCAGCTCATCAGATCAGAACAGAACATGGCTTGGCAATCTGTAATCCATTTGTTGTGTGCAAAAAATTGTTTGTTTTCCTCCCTAAAGAGCTTTGTTTTTCTGACTTTTCTGCCACTTCCATCCAGTACCCTCCAGGAGGGGCTAATTGAACAGTCAGGCAGCCGTAGGCTTCTTATCTTCAAATGCAGAGCTCCCTTTTATAGTTCTTCAGAACTGAAGAGCCTGCTAAGGAAAGGATACCATAAGTAAAATTTAGAACAAAAGTCAGCAATAGTCAATTGTCCAATAACTGGATGTAGTGTCTTGGGGGTGCACCTCACCTCTTCTGACTTAATAATGTAGAATTTAGATGTCCTACACGCTCGTCTGGGCTTCCTGTGTAGTTAGTATAAAGACATGGGCACCCAAAGGATGAGTAATCCCATCGAAGGGAGATGTCTAAGATAAGCATGAAGAATCAAATGTCAGTGCCTATCCCTATCAATTAACTATAAAGGGAGCCTACCTGATTAGCTTAAATTAGCCATGTAAAAGTGAGCCGTTTGAAGATAAATGGAATGATTTGCACTGTAAATGTCTAGCTCCTGTATCACATTATTACTGGCCAGTTAACAGAAAGATCTTAGATGCTGCTGTTTCTGTAATAGAAGGAGAGAGGCACAAAGACTAGCAAAAATATGTGAAGAAAGGTTTACAGAAAGACACAAAAACCAGATAGGCATGCAGATCTCTTTAAAAAACCCCTTTTGACCAGTTGGCCTGGATAGGAGAGGATGGGGATGTTTCTTAGTTTGCACTGATAAGTGTTGATGTATCAGTAAAAGAGGTTATACTATAGATAGATAAACAGTAATATATGACCAGCACTAGCTAAAAGTCATCCAGAATTTCTAAAGGCAGTCAAGCATAAAATAGCTGAAATATGCACTGTGGTGTATAACATCTTATTTAGAATGACCTTAGCACCTGAGGACAGGAACATGGAAAATATGATGTCAGTTTTCAAAACAGTCTGGGGAGACCTTGAAGAACTATAGCCCTGTAAGTCCAACCTCTGTACTAGTGAAATTAGTAGAAACTATATTAAAAAAAATTGTGAACATACAGACAAATACGTTGTACTGGGGGAGAGTCAGCAGGATTTCTGTAAAGGCAAGTCATGTCTCAAAACTCCGAATTCTTTGATGTCAGCAATCATGTCGGTAATGGATATCCAGCTGCTACTGATGAAAGTTTGAGCATTGAAGACCTTTTTGGAAGGTCTCCCACCAAAATGTCTTAAAGAAACTAAGCTGCCACAGGATAAGAGGGAAGCTCCCCTTTCATAGGTAAGTAATTCATTAAAAGGTAAGAAACAGAGTAAGAGTAAACGGTCAGTTGTCAATGGAGGTCACCAATGGAAATTATAAGTATAGCAGATCTACACTCATAAGTAGCCTCGCAAAGGAGCAAATAGTGAGGTGCCAGCATTTCCTAATGATACTAAATTATTAAGACTACTAAAGATAGGGCCTGCTGTGAAGAACAGCAAAAGGGCTTCACAGGACTCAGTGACATAGTGTCAAAATTGAAGGTAAAGTTAAATGTAAATAAATTCAAAGTGAACCACATGGCAGGGCGTGAATGTATAAAATGGTGGTGTCTGAGCTCACCATTATTCTGGAAGAAGAATTTGGTCTTATAACTCTACAGCTATAAAATAGTCAGTTCAGTGCTCAGCACAAGTACAAAAAGCAAATTGAATGCCAGGAGTTCTTAGAAAAGGAATAGACAACAAAACAGTGAACTTCAGTTCATCTGAATTTTGTGTGTCATTTTGGAGTCCCATAATCTGTAAAGGGTATAGTAGAACTCAAAAAGCTTTAGGAAGGGCAGCCAGGATGATTAAAGGCATGAAACAGATTTAGTGAAAGGAATGACTAAATAGACTAGAACTCCTCAACCTGTAGAGGAAGCAACTGAGATAGAGATCTATTAAATTGTGAGTGTTAGGGAGAAAGAGCACAGTAAATGACTGCTCACTGCTTCTTCTAATACAAGAACTAGGGGTCATCAGGTGAAGCTAACAAGTGGCAGTTTCAAAATATAGTGATTCTTCACGTAACGTATAATTAAAATATGAAGCTACTTACCACAGGATGTTGTGGATGTTAAAATTGTATATGAGTTGAAAGGCAACGTTCAGGGAAGAGAAATTCACTGAGGAATACCAACATAGAAACCACCTCTGGCTCAGCAAATCCCTGAGCCACAAATTGTTGGAGGCTAGGAGATTACTTAGGGAAATATCACCATATGCTTGCCCTGTTCTTATATTCTTTCCTAGGCACCTAGCTCTTGGCAAGGTATTAGGTTAGATGTACCTTTGGTCTGAGCAAATGGTCGTTCTTACGGTTTATGTTCTTTTACATGATGCTGTGCAGAAGAAGCATAAAATACTCATTAGTTTTCCATTTGCTCCCCCAAAAATGTGCCAAAATACATACAATCAAAGTTCTAGAGAATTTCTTGCCTGGCTCTCCTGTGGCTATATATTTGCTGTAATGGAGTTCTTATGTGTGGAAATTTTATGAGCATTACCACTGCATTATTTTATTATAAAGAAATAATACTGGCTATTGACAAACCTAGTTAGAAAAAGTAAATATACTGTAATGGACCTGTAACTCAACAAGTGATTCAAAATTTGGCCCTGCACCATGAATTTGTAATTAGATATTTATCTTTAGGCAGCCAGCTTCAGAAAATATTGAGCTAATGTATTTTCTCTGAGAAGTCTTAGCACTGAAAAACCACATCTTATCCAATGTCAGGCATGAGGGAGAATTGGCCCTGTACCTCATGGAAAGTCAAGGAGGAAAAGGGCCTGTTCATCTTAACTTTAATACCAAATTTCCATCTGCTGCAGTTTGAAATTGCAGAGATATCACACATATACAATAGGGATTTATTATAAAGGCAGCAACTCATCCTTAACCATAGCAGTGATACTGGGCCTCTGTTATAGAGCTGTCTTTAGTGTGTAGACATGCTGATATGTTTGCTCAATAAAATCCAGCTTTCAAGACATACTGGTAAGTTTACATGATCACCGGAGTGAGAGGGATAAAGCTGGAAAAGAAGAAAAGCAGAAGCAAATTAATGCAATAAAGGCTAGGATTTAACAGATAGGGTTGAGTAAAATAAATGTGAAACAACAGGTGTCACTGACTCTTATCAGCATTTTTAATTAACACCTGTTTTTAGCCCAGAGTACTTTGGAAGAGTATGTTGGAGTGTGTCTGTATTTAAAGATAAAGATAGAATGTTGAGAAGTTACTAAGTAGTAAGAGGTTGGGGGAATGGAGAGGTTTGGGGGTGGAGGGGGGGCTGTGTTTGCTGGGTGAGTGTTAGTTGCAGCTTAGAGAAACCTGAAGGAAAGCCACTATGATAAAATTGCAAGGTAGGGAAATATTGCTATGGCAACAAAATATATTCTCTTGAAGGAAAATGAGTATGAAAAAGGAAATACAGAGTGTGGGAAATTCAAAGGAAGTACACATTACAAGAAAATAATTAATCTAGTTTAAAAAGTAACATCATAGTTTCAATTTATATAATAATAATTTATAATAGTAATAAATTGCTGTTATCTAGATTTTTATAGCACCTACTACTGAAAATCTCAGAGCACTTGACAGACATGAAAGAATTATACTACACAGTAGGAAAACGTTGTTGCTCCCAACAGTCATCCTCTTCAGCGGCCCATTCTGCAAGAACCCAGGCTAACATGATTGACCAACATCACATGGGAAGTGTGTGACATAAATGTTCATAGAATCAGGATCTTTAAACTAGTATTTCTTTGGTGTAGGTATAAGACAGTTCTATAGTGTTAAACTAGTGCTGTTTTATAGTTAATTTGAGCAAAGGTCAACAAATAAATGACATAGCTTTCTTTACAGCTAAAACTACTACTTTTTCTAGAATATTTCATCCATCTAGACTATTTCTTACTAAATATGTATTTTAAAAGTTTAAATGATGCCTTCTTACTAAACTACTTCATTCAAAAATTTACTTGGTTCACTTGAAAATCTGACTCAAAAATGCCTGAACAGCTTTTCTTTGAACATAGAAAGTCTGTCCTGAGAAGAAGCATGTACGTTTAACATAGAATCGTCTGAACTATTTCACAGAATAATACGTTTAGGTTTCCTAGAGCAGAATATCATCCTAGAAGACAGGAATCACACAGTAAGGTGTTGGGGTTTTTTTCGGGTTAGGAACGTCTTCAAGATTCACAGCCAGTTACAGCCCTCAAGGGCTTTCTCTGGCCAGGGAGCCATACTGTCTGGCTCCCCTTATTAGCTTTCTCTTTCCTCCTATTTTTTTAATTTGGTTCGTTTGTTTGTTTTCTTGCTTCATACTAGAGAGTACCCTTTGATGTGAAGGGCATTGGTTCTACGTCCAACAATCTATAAAGTTATAGGTGGACTTCCTTTAGTTCAGAGATACATAATTTGACAGTATACTTGAAGTAACAGAAATTTTGGGTGACTTGAGATATTTGTGCCCATTTCAAATTTTCTCATGGTTATTCACTAACTTTTACTTGAGACCTATTTGTGTATGACCTTTGAAAGGTTCCATAAGGGATTTCTTTTTAAACAAGTCACTCAGGCTCCAAATCCAGCACTTTGCTTAACGTGCCCATATTTAGGGCCCATAGAAAATTACAGGTCATAAACCCATACATTAACGCTTTGCTAAATTTGGGCCTGAAGGGATGTATAGATTATACCTGGACAACCTTTAGAGCTTCTGCATCTAAAATACAATTTAGAAGATTATCCCCTTGACTCACATACGTATAGACCCGGTGGCTGTTTCTCCATTAGCCTTTGGTGTGCTCTGCAGCACTTTCTCTTCATCAGTACAAGAGTATCTTAGAAGGCAACAAGGTTGTGGACCCTCCTCAGAGGTTTGTGTGTCCTGTTCAAAAGAGCTCATAATCTAAAAAACTAGTAGCATAATAGCAGGAGGTTGGAAAAATAATACCACTACTATCTCAGAGGTCATAACTTACGAAGGTATCCATTGATTCTTTTGTCAGTTCCCTGCTAACTTACAGAATCATTGATGAATCTCAGCCAACTTTACAGAGGGTAGAAGTCTCAGAAATAAGCAAGTGCCTGCCAGTTTTGTGAAAATCAGCAACCAGTTAGGGTTAAATAGGATGCAGGAGGTTATCTCCATCCCAAATAGCTACAGCGAAAGTTCAGCAGATACACGTTCTGCCAATCGAGACATGCACTGCTTAACACCAAACACAGTCTACCTCGCCTCTTGCTCAAACCATCATTGGGAGGGAGCTGAGTATACCCTGCCGGGAGAAGGACAGTATATTGTGTGGAGCGTATTTTGGCAGGGCACATAGGGAACAGGTAGAGTTACTGTGCTGAGGCCTGTGTAGGAGGAAGCATAGGAAACTAATCAACAGTACTCTTTGCTGCTCACAGAATATTTTCTTTTAAAAAACAGCAGTTATGGTTTAAATTTCTGATTGTGATACATGAAACTTTTGGTATGCCTTTGCACATAGGTTGGTGTTGAAATAGTCTAGCTGCAGTAAACTAATACCCAGCAATTAACTGATTTTTGCCAAAGGAGATGAGTAGTATTGGGGATAGTCTATTTTCCAGACAGTTCATTATCCAAAGAAATAATAAGAGATTATGAAGTAAATTCAAAAATTTTGAGACTGAGTCCCCCAAATCATGAAATTCTGAAACACAAACCTACAGTTTGGGGAGAGAGGGAAAGATACGTTCTTTGGAGAGTTCCTGGTCTTCGGGCTGCATTTAGTGGTCTGATTTTCTCTGCAACTGTCTTATTTAAAATAGGATGTCCTACTGAACTCGTTAGGGTAAAATCCTATCAGTTTTTGGTTGACTTCTGTTTAAAGTGTTTTGGGTTTTTTAATGAAATATAAGATCTTAATGTATTTATTCCTCTCCAGGAACTCTAAAGTGCCACTATTGCAGCATTTGCTATAAAATGCAGGATATAAGTCTTTGACTAATACTGTATTTTATATATGAAAGGTTACATAGTAATCTAAGTCTTCAGAATTTACTGACATTTTACTTTAAAATATTTCCTTGAAGGTCAACAGAATTTCAGGGTTGTCATTTTAAGGATGTGCTGAAGTTAAACCATCTATACCTGACTTCATTACACATCAATATTTTTCATGTGAAATATATAAGACCTTAAGCCCTGGACCAAGGTTTTTTAAATGGGCTCTGAAGCTGTATTCTGAAATACAGCTACATGCCTAAATCAGTGGTGGTATGTTCAACAGTTGGTTGAAAACCAATGCAGCTACATGCCTAAATCAGTGATGTTATGTTCAACAGTTGGTTGAAAACCAATCTGTCGCCATTTAAATCAACCACTTAGCAACCTAGTCACACACTTTTTACATTCTTTAACCTGATAATCTCTAATTATTCTGGCTCAGAATTCCATTGAAACGGGGTGCAGAGTCATTTTACAGATGTCATTCCTTATTTTAATATTGTCTAATTTAAAAGGAAAATATTTCAGATAATAACAACATTTTTTGAGGAAAAAAAAAGCATGAAAACCATTTCTGTTCCAAAAATTGCTGATATGAGAACTTATGGGAAACAGCTCCTTTTATGAATAATTATTATTATTGTGTTTAAGAAATGGGCAAGATGCCTAGAAATTGAATGAAAGAATGAGCTATTAAATTGAAATATTAAATGAAATAACTGAATTAAAAGTGATCATGTAAACCCTGCAGTAAATGTTGGGAGCTGTAGCTGATTGAACATATTTTCATCATCTGTTTTGTATGCTTAAATACAATTGCTTGATGTAAGTAAACACTTGATTGATATTCTGAATACTTTAAAATCTGCATATGCATCACAGAATACTGAACAATTAAAACGTAATTTCAGTGTAGTTTGATTACATGTAAATTATCTCAATATTCATTTTTTCCTGTTCTGTTTGCTCAGTGCATATTTAATATTCACTTTTTGAATGCGTATCACCCTTGATTGGACTGTGAGATGAGGAGGACTCTGAAATTTCTTCCATTAAAAAGGATTGCCTTATAAATATTATTTGTGCCACAGCTCTTCCCCTGCAGATTATTTTCTAAATGTTGTGTACCCTTATTGAAGACAAGGAAAAAAACTGCTGCAGCCCTCCTTTATCAGCCCAGCACAAGGAATATGCTTACATGGTCGATGGGCATGTCTAAGAAGGCTTGTTGGTTGTAACTAGTCCCTAAAGAAATGTTTCCATCTTTTCTGCACTATATTTCTCTCTTGCTTGCATGAGCTCTCTCTCCCTTCCCTTCCTCCTCCCTCCACATGATTTTTTTTTCTGGTTCCTGGACTTCTTATGAGATGTTTTAATATTATGGGTAAATGTTACAAATATTTTCAAGGTGACCATTGTCAGCCTGAAAAATGTATCTCTCTCTTTAAGTGACCACATTCCATTTAGGTGGTGTGGAATACAGATGACAAAATTCTGCCTTTTGATATATTTGTAGAACCTCTCATAAAAACTGAAGAGACTTCTTTTCCCTTCTCTGCAGACTGCAATCCGTGCACATTGTTTTGATCTACAGTATTTAAAATCACCTTATTTCTGAACATCCAACAGGAGGAAACCCTGGGCATTTGATTCTCTTTTTATTTATGCCAGTGAAAGAATAGCCTCTCTGATGTTAATAGATAACATTATATTTTTTTATTACTTATATATTTTATTTAAAAACAAAATGTTTTCCTGGCATCTTTTCAGTTAAGTCACATTCTCAAAATACAAGCGGGCAGCAGGTCTGCCACTCCACCACGGAAGGCAGGTCTGGATTCTTCTCTGCCTTGACCATTTTTGACCCGCATGACCCTTGTCATATCACTCACATTTCCCCTTTGTTTCCTTGTCCATACAACAGACGTACTAATAGCCATCTTTTAAAATTTTTGTAGGATACGTAGAAAGATTGCGTAAGTGCATATAATAACAGTGTTGTTATTTTATTATATGAGAATTTGAACTTAATATTGTATGGGCTAAACAGCTTGCAGGGAAGTGTTTTCCTATCTGTCCTATATAGTTAATCGCAGTTTGAGAGTTTTAATCTTGAAGGTCATATTTCTGTTGGCGGTCACTTTGACCAAACAAGTGGCTGAACTTCATGGTTTACAGGCAGATTTCCTTATCTCTCTTTTTCAAGAGACATAAAAGTCTTAATTGCTGGAGTTATTGTGAAGCAAGCAGTAAGTAACAAGGTGGAGAGAGGGGCAGGAAGACACTCACTGCAACACAAATACCCTGTAGATGCCATTTTAGAAAGCAAATATTGTGCCTTGTAATTGTGGCACAAGAACAAAAGGGAGTGGTGTTCTGCTTGGGGTTTTTCTGTTTTTGTTTGTTTGAGGAGCTGATAAACTATAAGTGAAGTGTGCTAGCAATAGCAAGAGGTCTTCCCACGACAAAACATGCTTATAAAACAGACATTCGCTTGAGGTCGGTCTCATGCTGTACAGAACTCTCTCTAATTGTTCCTGTAGAATAAAAACAACACAACTTCCATGCCAAAGAGACTCAAAATAACAAGTATCTTCTAGTAAAGCTAGTTTAAAAAAACGTGGACATTCTGGACTTATTTAATACTGTTTGCCTAAGTAATGCAAACTTGTCACTCTTGTTTGAAACCTCCACCTTATTTTAAAGCAATTCCATTTATAATAATTTATGAAGTATCTGTGATTGTTATTTCCAGCTCTCTTGGTTTGTGAAGAGCATTTCTTGGACAGTCTTTTTTCCCCCTTTTTTTGTTTCCTCGGTACAGATCTGAAAATAATGAGCTAACTTCACAGTTTTATGAATAGGGGCCATAATGAGACTGAAGTATGTATGTTGATTAAAGGAAAAAAAATTGAAATCTTTGTGAAACAGCAAAGAAATGACAGCGTTAAGGCCGTGATTCCGTTCTGCAGGTCAATCAAACGAAAAAGTTACTTTGCATCTTCTGGTTGCAGGCATTTTTGCCTTGGCTAAAGCAAATGTCATTCAAATAGTCTGTATAGTTATAACTTTGGAAAAACAAAATAATGATGCAGACATTCTTTTTAGCTAGTCATATAGCCGGTTTCTGTTTGGTTTCCAATTTCCCCTCTAAGTACTAAGAATGTATATTTAATCCATAATTGAAAAGAAAAATGTGCCAGAAAAAGATATGCATGATAGCTATTCAAGATACACATATTTTAACATGTACTTATTTGTCTTAATTAAAGCATAGCTTCAGAAGCAGCATTACAACACAATGTATTTTAATGGAAAAAATGTTCATAGAAAGCATGTTGAAAAGCTTCAGATACATAGATGTGCATGATAAAACAGTGGTGCACTGCCTGTTCCTCAGTGATCAAGAGGTTAACCTTAATTCATCTCTTCCCCTCCCTTAAACAGGTTCTGTGGGGAGGGCTGCAAATTAGTGCTTGAAAGACACAGCCGGGAGATTAGCTTTAGGGAGGAAAGTACTCCCCACTCCAGCTCTTAGGAACCTCACCTGGAGAGTGCATTTCCTTTTCTACTTAAGCTAACGTATTATGCCTTCTTGTCACGAATGTTATTCCTTGAGGAAAAGTCCTCGCCAGCTCTATCTCGCGATCTGCTGAATCATTCCAAGTGTGCAGTAGAAGAGAAGAGAGCAATAAGGCTATAGCAAGAGGGAGGCAGAAAACCGCCTAGGCTTTGGCCAGAAACAGGAATCCCAGTATGGTACATCATATGGGACTCCTTCACCCACCACAGGGAAGGAGGATTCCCATGTTTCCTCTTGTTCACACTGGCCTGAGGAATAGCTACAGCATTGCCCACTGTTTCCTAAGATACCCTCAAGGTACAGAACTGTATAAATACTGGCATCCATATGATGCTGTCTGACGATATTCTTTGGGCACAGACAAACTACACCTTTCTAACACTGAGAAATCACAATGTTGCTTTTTCCTCACTGGGGCAAAGAAGTCATCTCCATCCCAAACTTCAAGCATCTACAACTGATCTATTGTTGAAATTGTTAACAGGTGAAAAGGAGGAAACTTTACCAGTAATGGGAAAAATACAGAAATCATTCTATATGGAATCAATCTTTTACTCCACAACTGGAATAAAATTGGGGTATTTTGTTGTTTTGCGTATCTAAAAATAATCACCAGATCTATTTTTGTAGGTATTTTTAAACAGTTTAAAATGTGCACTAGAAGAAAATGTGTACAAATAGAATCACTTTCTCACAGTACAGAGTGATTGTCATGTAGTGGTTATCTACAGCTAGTATAAGAGAGGCATTAGCCCAGTTTCCTGGTGTGACTAGCATTTGCCAGTGCAATGCTGTATATATTCTCAGAAGGCCTCCGATGGATGGCTTGTTTCCTCCCACTTCTGTGGAATTCCCAAAGATTGCAAACAAGAGGATATATACAGCCTTCCACAGTATCTCCATCCCATGTAGGTATTTGCTGTAATTGCCAGGAGATGGTGTATGGTCTCTGGGTAGGAAGAAGGTGGCAGTCTGTATCATTACAAATGGAAGGAGCTGTTGTTCAGCAAGCCCTCAACCCACCAAAGTAATGGTCTCAGTATGCCATGATACAGCCCCCCTGGGTTAACAGTAAAGGTTCCACATCCACACTGCTCCCTTCCTGCTCTACTGCATCTCTAGGTGATACTCAGGTGGTGCCTTCTAGAGCACATTTAGAGGTAATTTTTGCTTGTGAATTTTGCTCTTTTTCCCTTTGTTTTACCTCATTGACACAATCTTCTTCACCATAGGATCTTCAGAAAACTCTCAGGAGTCTGTGCTAATACTGGGCTGAGGGAGTTAGGAGGCAAAGCAGTGTCACCCCCTACCTTTTTCAGTCCCTGGGGAATCACGACTGTTTAGCATGACTCAACTGGATTATCATCTTCAGAGAGCTGTATTGAGGGGTCTGTGAGGACAAAACTCAATGCAAACATCTACAAGGACCTCTGAAGTCTTGTGAGATTTGGGATGAGTCTTTTCTGTAGGGTATTTTGAGGTTCCTACCAGTATTATTGGGGCTAGCATTTATCTATGGCGTGGCTGGTATCTTTCAAAGGATCGATTTGTTATGATCTACAATACCTTCAGCTCCCTTCAGATTCAACTAGATCTGATGGGACTCAACACTGAACATAACACTTGCTGAAGGTTTTAAACGATGAAGAAGGTTAAGGGTAGTCACTGTCCTACCTCATAGTTCTGCAATCTGAGTATGAGATTGGGTATCTGAGTATCTGAGTAATTTATTGGGTAAACTGAGTATCAAGTTTCCCCAGTAAAGCTTTGGCATCACTTTTGATGAGAATTGAAGGACTTCATCTGCCCATTAACAAAATTTGATGCAGCTCTTAAATTATCCTCAGCAAGTGACATGCTTCCTTTTTCTTGCAGATATCAGAGATTTGAAAAAGCATTTCTGCTAGCTGTTGACATAGGTGCTCGGGACCTGTTTATGGTGAGTCATTTCTGGAGACAGAGGCTGTTGTCAGGTTGTTAGTTGTCGGCTTTTGTGCACATTAAAATGGATCCGTGTCATTTGCAGTCTTAGACACATACTGAAGACAGAACTATTCTACCTGCTTTGCCCTTTGCCATCATGAAACTCATCAATAACAACTGAGTATCTTTAGAGTCATTGACATTTTCCCTAGCATGGCCTAAAGGCTATTCTTTATTTTCCAGGAATTAATGTATAAATTTTTGAACTTTCCCCTTCTTCATCTGTCCTGATGTGAGTGAATGTCATCTTTCACTCTAATAAGCTTATACGTTTCTAATCCGTTCCTTTAAGAAGTACATACAACTGCTGAGTCCTGGACACAAGAGCTGGCCATATCCTGGGGATCCTGAATGCTCTTAGTTTGTCTCTTAGGGTTTTGTGAAAAGTGACAAATTATGAACGCTTCTACAGGTACTTTTAAAACAACAATGCTCAGCAGCATCAACACAAGGGTTTTTACATTTCATGCACTCTCTTCCCCCTCCCATTTAATTAGCTACAAAAGTAAAATTAACCAGCTCTTAAAAGGTCCTCTGTGTGAGCTCTGCAGGAGGCTCTTGTTTTATAAGATCCTGCACCACAATGTCACAATGAGGTCAGATGGACAAAGGCAATCGCGCTTTCCTCGTCTCTCAGCATGTTGCTGCTCCACAGCTGATTTCATTGTTTTCAAAGAAACAATAGGAAGGGGGCTTGTTGAAAAAAAGGCCCTTTGAACGATTCGTTTGCTTGACTCTTTTGCATAATGAAGACATTCTGTTGTTTAAATTAAGCTTTGACACTAGATGTTAATATCATTTATCCCATTAAGTCACTTGCCCTGCTAGTTCGATCTTGATATTTAAATTGTATGTTAAATTACACAATTAAATCCTGCTTTTATGGGTTATGAAAATTCCCTTCTAATTATATAAAAAGTTGTGTGAACCTTTTGATGTTTTTTTCACGGCTCTAATCATCTGGCTTGTTCCATCTAATTAGAAAGATATGAATACTGCGATAAACTTTTCTAAGTATGCATCAAAAGAATGTGATGGAAATGTCAGACTTTGAGGAAATTCATTACATGTTTTATGTTTACTCTCCTCGATTTTTCCTCTTTTTAGCTCATCTTTTTCCTTTTCTCTTTTTATTGAATGTAACTTCTTCAATACAAATTTTATACCTAATCAAGCTAAGCACTGCTACAGCCACATATAGGATTCAGACCGTAACATGTCTGCAGCAGGTTACAGCTTTTTGGTGGGGGCTCTCCCACCATACAGATAATAAATTCTCCCTGAGTAATTTCAGCCATTCTGGCAGAACAAATGACCCAGCATTTGGCCTGCCATCTCAAGGGCCCTCTCTCGTATGGCTGAGAGCATTTCCTATATGATTTTTTTCTCTTTTCTTCCCTCCGCTGACAGCAGGACTGAGGGAGCACCTCTGTCCCAGAGTGGGGAACACCAGTGTTGGGTCAAGACATGGGTGCAAAGCTGCTAACAAGAGGGAGGGACTGTCAGTACCTGGCTCCACAAGTGGTAACATGTCCTCCTTTCAACAAAAAGGTTCTCCAACTTTCTTCAAGAGGAGTTTCAATGTTCACAGAGAAATTAGCTCCATCCTTTCCTACTCTTCTTTCCTCTCTCAACGTCTACTCTCCATTTCCCATCTCACCAATGCTCTTAAATATATATTTCCACATAGTTCCTCCTGGCTTACATTAATGTGAGATCAAAACCAGTTCTGTATTTTCCTCATTCTGCTTGCATTACCTTTGAGATTCTTCATAGTTTCCCCTAAATTATGCAACAAGCAGCACACACACCTGCCTCTTCGAATCCTCTGTTAACTCACTGCCTCCTCTGGGGAAATGCCCTTTTGTTAATTCATCTCCTAAGTAAGGTACTAATGAACAAACTTTACAATAAGCTACCAATGGCACTGCTGCAAGACTACTAAGTACAGGACTCAAGAAGTTTAAAAGTGCATACGTCATAAAAAGTATTTATTTGTGCCACAGTAATTTCTAGGGAACTGGGCTTCATTGCACTAAATACTATGTGAAAATTAGATAACCTGTTCCCTGAAAGCTTACAATCCTTCTAGGTATTAGTATAACAATACTATTGCTAAGCAAGGTTTGTGCATCCTTCACTTCTGCTTAACACTGAATAATTTGTATATATTGTTTATATAGGTCAAAATGCAATTAATAACATACAACTTGACTTTACCTATATTTAAAGCATTTATAATTATGTGCAGTACAAATAACTAATATATCGATCAACTATTTGTATTGTTGTTTTACAGACCAACCAAATCAATTTATAAAACCTCAGATGGCTCTAGGAGTCACGCCACCTTATTCCCAGTTAATTTAATGGGATTTCAAGAAGAAATAGTAGACTAAAGAAAGATATCTGATGACATAAGCAAAATGAGAAAGAAAACAATCTATTTTTTAAAGGGGAACAGAGAAGGAACAAAAAAGGAAAGCATAAAGAGGAGCAGATATAACAGAGGCTGAGGAGGTTCCAAATGTTGAATACCCATCTTCTGAGACTTCTAAGGAAATGTCCTATGTCTTGGAGAATTTATCCTGAGCATCTCTTTCACCAAACAGGGCTCTGCAGCATTCCTGTTATTTGTTTTGAGATTGCAAAGAAGTTTGAGAGAATGCTATCTGAGGGCTAATTTCTTTCATAGAAATGAAAAAAAAAAAGGCTTAAAAGTTAGTCTTATAGCTATAGCGTCACTAGTATGATGCCATAACAAGACACACATACACTGCTGGGTCTCTCCATAAGCTTTACCCTCACGTCACATCTAAGTCCGTCAATTATTATCATCTCCTACAAAGTTCAATAAAAAAATAAAACTGAAAAGGACATAATATCATGAACAACAGCTACATTTATTGGACAGTGACTGATCCAATCTGTGACAGAAAAGATCAAGCAATAGAAGGGTTGTTAGCTTGAAATCCTTTTGTAGTATGCTCCAGCTCTCAGCTGCTGAAAATTCAAAAGGCCATCCCACGTACCAAAGGTAGCAAAGAATGCAAGGAAAAGACACTTTAATAAAACTGTCAGATCTTGGGTGATACACTGATGAGGAAAGTGCATGTTTCGAAGAAACGTTGGAATTTTGCCCAGAAATATCCCATAGACAAATGCACATCAGTGTTTCAAATGACTTCTGCTCACCGAGGGCCAGCACTGTGAGTCACAAAGATGAGGGTAAAAAGGAAGTAGTCCAAAAAGTAATCAAACTGTTAAATGATAAAATACAGCCCTTTCAACAAACTCCTGATAAGCAGCTGGGAATTGTTTTTATTGTCACCATTGTTTTTGAAAGGGATGTGATCTTTGGACTGATAAATTCTTAGGTAATTGTGTGAAAAAATCTGTAATGAATATTCAGCTAATTTAATTCCTTTTTTTTCTGTCATTCTTTAAGACACCCTGTAATCCAGTGTTTCTTCTTTCTCTTTTATTTATTTTCTAGTTTTATTCTACTCAGAGAGTTATAAATTCTTAGAAAAATCCAATTTTGCTGGCTTATTTGAATGAGGAAAACCTAAATTTGATCTGAAATTGTCTAATTAGGAGTTTTTATATCTGTAATCTTTTCTTTCTAAAGCTTGTTTAGAGATAGAGACAAGAGCTACTTTTTTTTTTTAAATTCTTTATGACAGCAACTTGAGGAACCATGAAGAAAGCTACTTACCAGCCTACTGCTATATCTTTATTTCTTAGAAGGCCCCTGTTAGTTAGCGATGGATATGTGGCATCTTTACATTTCTTTACTCAAAACAGAAAACTTGGACAAAAACAAGATCTGAGAGTAACAGATGTTTTGATACACACAGCATGCACAACCTCTTAACTGAAAGAACTTTGTCATTTTCTGCAGTTGTTTCCATCCCCTCCCCAAGTTTATTATTTAAAATTGCATTAAAGTGTACAATACTTCTCAGTTTAAACTACAAAAAGTCATTAAGCATAGTCAGAATGTATTTTAAATTAGTGAACACAATCTGCCTATACATTCAAATCTTTATAAGTTCAGGCTTGTTGAAGAGCCCTTAGGTTTTCTATTGTTATCTAAATAAGCTGACAATATCTACTGTTTAATCTTCATAGAAATCATACCTTGCTACTCAGGCCCTTTTCTCCTGACAACCATGTTAGACCTACAAAGAGAGGAAGTACAGAGTTCGCAACAAGTTCGTAACTCATTACTTTGCTCCAAGATGCTTGCACATTTTTTAAGTCACACCTGTGTTTGTAATTAGAAAATGTTGCAGTCTCCTGCAGACTGCTGGGACCCTGCAAGTCAGTACCAGGTTTTCCTGCGTTATCAGTCTCAGTTTCCCTAACATTCTCAGTTTGCTTCTTATTTTTGCTTTAATTTTTTTATTATTATTATTAAATGAGGGGATAATAAAAGCAGCATCTTTTTCTCCTAAAACTCTCACTTTTTTCATCTAGCTTCTCTTTCTAGAGTAAGGTCACTTTTTCCTGTAAGAGTTCCTGTCATATCGATGAAGGTGGCAGTAAACTCACACTGAGAAGAACAGTTTCACCTGAAATCTTCTGCATTAGTGAGAATATAGTTGTTTTTATGGTATGCAGAGGTCAATATTTCCAGCAGATACTCCTTTTCCCTTTAAATTCCTGCATGCAGATAGATTGGAGAACAATGACCAGGAATGACTTAAATCTTTGGATACCAAACGGCATCTTCAGCAAAAAACTGGGGAAAAAAACTTACCAACTGTTCTTGGGTTTCTCTCACTTTATATGTCTCAGTTCATGCACAGAGCAGCCTGTGGCCGTGACGCCAAAGGAGAAGGGGGTTAATTGTCTCTTTATTAATGGTCAAGGATGAAACTTTACTTCGAGGGCCAAAACCAAGGGCAGTGAGACTGTAATTTGTCAGCAGGAATATATTCTCTCACAAGTTGTGCTGTATGTAGTACAGGTGTTTTTCACCTCTAAAGTTAACGCACAATAAAAAGCCTTGCAATTCAGCATGTAATGATATGCCCCTGCTGCAGCCCTCTGATTTTTAACCCTAGATTAAGGACTAGATCCAGAGTATTGGCAACTATTCATGCTAGGCAACAACATTTTTGGAAAGTCCCTTATGGTCCAAGAGCGACTCAGGAGTCATGTCAGCTGTGTGGGTGTTAAAACCATTGAGCAACCGTTGTTGCTCTTATTACCTCCAATATCAGCACAAGGAGGACCACCATCACCTAATTCAAAAAACAGTAAGTGTAACATGACAACCTCCAAACAAAAATTAGTCCCAAAAGAGCTTTACCTCAAAACTCATGTACTAGGTGGAAACCTTAACACACTTCAAATAGGGGCTGTCAGCCAGAAGAGTTCCAGTACTTCAGATCTGTTTTACGCAGAGCCACCTCCTATCAACCCTCTTTTAATTCATGTTGCACCAACAGAAGTTACCTTAAAAGCGGACAGATTGGTTTCTTTCATACACTGAGTCAATAGCTTCACTTTTATCAGTGCATGATTGGTCAGTGTTTTATTCATTGCTGTATTTAACAGCACAAGTAAGATAATAAATTTGCATTGGGAGGGAATTAAAATGTAATGGTAGGTTCATCAGTTCCATCTGTGTTTGTGATCTAAATAATAAAAGAACCTCTTTCTTTCCAAATCCCTTTTGTTACTCCTATGAGATTCATTTTAGATTAATCTTTTTTTTTTTTCTCTTTTATTTCCAAAGGACATCCATTACCTTGCACTAGATAAGGGTGAATTGGCACTAGCTGAAGTGGCAAAGAAAAAGGCTAATGACATTGATGCAGAATCAATAACTACTAGAATTGGTAAGAATTAATGGCGTTTAAAAAGCCCTTTTTGTTTTAATCAATACTTGTCCTGTACAACACCATGTTATATTTGTAGGGGGGTTATTGTTTCAATTGCATTGTTTTCTTTGAAAGTGAGACAGTATTTTTATTTATAACTAAAGACGGAGGTTTATAAAAATAACATAGCTTTGCCTTTCAGTACCTACGTGAGGATTGTGTCAATGCAATAGGTACAAAGCAAAAAAGATTTATGCTATGGCTATATGGAAAAGTTCAGGCTGTACAAACTGAACTGAGTGCAAGAGGTAAGGGACTGAATCTGAAAATCTTTGTTCATACCAGCGTTAAAGGCCAGGTATGGCAGTCTCATTCACCTCTAAATATTTGCTCGTGCACACTGTGCCAATAACTGGTGTCACATCATGAATGCTTTGGCAGCATTCGGATGAAACATTTACTGATGTGAACACAGGCTCAGATCCTGGCTTTAAAGTAACAGCTTTGCGTGCAGTGGGATTCTTGCCGTTCCATAAGGAATATCGATGCAAAAATTGCAGGGTTAGACTAATAGCTCAAACACAGACAACTTTTCAGGCAGGGGAACTCATAAGTCATTCACTTTCTCCTTGTGTTTCTTCTGAATTGTCATGAAGAGATGTATGCAAATATGTAGACCATTCTGATTTCAGGCCTATAGCATGAACCAAGCAGAAGTGGTCTAAGTCTAGGTAGCTGACCTCCAGCAGAGAAAAAGTAGACAAAGGGAAAAAAAAGAACACAAAATGTTTGTATAAAATATGCACAGTGCTGTTTTGCTTATTCTACTGCATCTTTGAATATTGGAGGAAATCACTGATCTTTTGTCCTTGTCCCATGCCAAGAAGTAGAATATGATTAAAACTCAGAAGGAGTCACAAACCCTTTGAGATCTTGGGTAACATAGAATTCTTTTAGAACTGTCTATCTCAGTGTTTACCCAGAGCATACAAGCAAATGCCATTCAAATATATAGAACTGCAGAGAGGTGGTATGTGCGTTTATGTGGCTATTGCTATATATTGTATAAATCCATGACTTTCAAGGCTATGCAATACAGTATCACCTCCTTCCCTCTCCAGCCGAGTAGAAATCAAGCAGTGCCTGTCCTGAACTCTTTTCTTCAGGGTCTTTCATTTTCCAGCTTAAGTCACCTCGAGCATTTTTTGCACCACAACTGGGCCTTTGGGCAAGCCCTTTCACCACTAGAATTGCCAAAAATGACATTTGTTTAGGTCATCTGTTACTGGGCACTCTTTTAAAGTGTTCGGTTACATCTCCCTTGCTTTCTCTTCTCTTACTTCTTAGGTAGTCATCCTCTGCACCTCATATAACTAAGATACCTAAGACTTGTATCTGATCATTATCTATTCTCTTACACTTAATCCAGAAAATTTAAGCCTTAATCTGTGTCTTCATTTAATTCCTTGCAAACTAACGCTATTACTAGATTTCTGAAGTTAGGCTATTTTTAATTTTACTGAGAGTCTTCTATAGTATTATAGACATATACGCAAAGAGAGGGATAGGGAAGAAACCTGAGGTGATCACAAATGTCTTACTTGCATATCAGATGTAATAGACGTTACTACAATTCAGTTATAAATGTGCAGGCACGCAGTCTTCCCCTTCTTCAGAGCAATCCTACAGTTACCTCTGTAATGCCCCATAAGCATAAAATATTAAAGTCATTTTATATGATAAAGTGTTCTCATTTGCTGAATAATTAAGTATCAGAATGATTTAAAATACTTTTCAATGCCCCTGGGACAAACTGTCACTGAGATTCAGTTTATAAACAGTAATGAATTTGCATCCAATTCATTTTATATGAAAATAAACAGGAATCTCCCATGAGTTCATTTCACTGCAGATTGGATCTCACCTTAAATACATGAAATCCCAGCCACAGGTTTTGTTTTATTATACTTTATTCCAACATCCTTTCTTGATGATGGTTTTATTTCATAAACTGTTGTTAGCAAAAAAGGTGTCATGAGGCATGAAATTTGTGGACCCAGTGAAAACAAAAGATAACAAGTGCTTTATATGTAAATTACTATATTTATCTAACATTTTGAGAGGGGGAGAAAAACTCATGCCAGAGCCAGAAGCTTTGAAATGCAGTTTCAAACAAGTCTCTGTGCCCTAGCCATCTCCTAAGCCCAGTCCTCTTCATCTAGTCCCTGCTCTCTGGGGCTTTCAGCCACTCAGGTCACCAATGGTCACACTTCCCAGATCAAACCCCAAACTTCCTGAGCACCCACTGCAGGCTTCTACAAGAAGGCAGCAACCTAAGCAAACAGAGGCAAGAAGGTGCAATCAGTGCTATTGATAACAAGTTATACTGAACACCTCCCTAGATAATATCTGGCCTCTCTACGGCATATTTCATATATATATTACAGTATAATATTTTGTCCTAAATAGTACAAATGTGAACTGTTCTCATATATCAACATCTGATGATGTTTCCTGACCTAGCCCATCCTCAAAACTCAGCTCAACACTACTTGAAAATAACATGAGGCAGTGCTCCTGGCTGATTCCCAAGCGCTTGAGAGTGCTCCATCTTGCCCCAGATATATTTAATTTGTCAAGATATTTCTGTGTACAGGGCTCACTTTAAACACAATATATTTCAAACTCAGACTTCTGGAAAAGTTTCAAGCTCCTACAAATAATGTAGAATGACAATATAATTTGAGCTGAAATTTATAATGTCATCCAGAGTTCTATAATCATTGATAGATTCCTCACATATATCAAGATTTGTGTCAAGATAAAACTAAAAATAGATTGATTATTTTTAAATTTTCTGAATTTTAGCTCTTCTCAGTTCCTCACATGATTGCGGTTTGCTATACACCATTTTGAAGAAGCCACCCTCAAAGCTAAAAATGTCTGGGTGCATGCGGTAAAAACACCTGTAGACCTTCAGAGCATAGTAGTTTGGTGAGAATACTGCTGAACAAGATGAAGTGTCAAGTAAGCTTCCTGCTATTCCCTGCTATGGTTTTGGCAGAATCAGATATTTTGTTCAACTGATTAAAATCTTCTAAAGAAAATTATTCTCATAAGATTTTATGTTTGACAGCCTGTGAAAATGCATCTTGAGGCATGAGAAGATTGAAGTAATGGTACTGTACATCTCAGAGACTGCATTAGCTGTCTCCTCTTTCCCCAGTCCCATTTGATCAGCAGACCAGTGGCCATAGATATTGTAGTTTCCTCTGCCAAAGATTTTCTGTTGAATTATTTCTGTAGTAGATCTACGAGTTCCTTAACGAGGTCAGGGTGTTCTCATTTAGCCTTGCCTAAAATGTATGCTGTGCACCTCATTTCACTTGATTAAAACAGAGTGGACTTTCTTCAATATTTACAATATTTGTAGGTTACTAATAAATTCTATTTATGGGTGTAACCTCGTATATACGCTCCTGGAACAATATTGTCCGTGGTGGAAGAGTGTGTCTGTTCAGTGCTGTAAACTGTAGGTTGCTAATGTAAGACTTGAGTTGCAAAGAACTGACATGGCACAGCCTGTTAAGAAATGCCATAACTAATAATGATCACGGAGGTGAAGAACTCAGCCTTTCAGACATCATTGCTCAATGAATATCCAATGAAGAGCATATGTAGTCAGTGTCAGAAAGTTTCCCAAGGCCAACTTCCAACAAATTACATTAGGGCCTAGCAAGATGATTTTAACCTTCAAATCAATAGCTTTCACCCAAAAGGGATTCATGTTGTGACAAGACAGATAACTGCTGCATAGTTGAAAGGCAAATTGGGAAACCTTGTATTTCTATTTAGAATTAAATGCAGAAAATTAGTAACATTAATGTTTAGGCAACATTTCTAACAGAAGTATCTTAATAAAAACACTGACGTTGAGATAATTGCATTGTTCTGAAATGCTAGATGGGACTGACTAACATTTTGGTGGTTCAGTAATGTCTCATGAAAGTGCTTGAGGTTTTTCCACTTAAAAGAGAATTTTAAAACATTTCTGGAAATACTCCATATGTTTTCAAGTGAGATAGGAAATCTTATCAGTTCTCACAGAGACTGAGGTCTAATTTCCCACACTGTTCATAAAATGACATTCAAAACGTAGGGGCCCTAAACGTTTCACCTTACTGGCAAGGAACGTCATCAGTTTGAACCTTAAGTGGAGAATTTATTCATTTCTTCTTAGTTCTGTGATAGTATTTTATATTGAATGGCTTACATGTTCTTTGTGATAATTAATAATGACACATGCTATAGTGTGTGTCTTCCTTACAGTGTGTCTGAGATACCAGTCTGGTCTTGCATACAGTCTGCTACCTCCAAATCACTTGTATATACTCAGATCTTCCCCTATGCCTGACAGACCTGGCGAGCCTGCTTGCATTTCAAGACCATGTTTAGAATTGTGCCCATTTTTGTAACCTTCTCTAGCCCTGCATTAGCCTAGTTGGTAACATTTGTTCCTCTTCTGATCCATAATGACTCCTTTCATCTATCAAGCAATAGACTTCTTCCTTACCCTCATGTACCCTCTCTGATGCTGGTGACAAAGCCTTCTTCATTTCCTGCTCTTCCTTGGCACACGCATCTTTCTCTTGATATCAAGTTTCAAGTTAACTGAGAATCTTAGCCTTTTATTTCATGGCATGATTTTTATTTCACTGTGTAAAATGTTTATGGCATGCTTAAAAGGTATTATCCAACACACAGATGAACTGTGATCTGGAAAGACTCGGGGGACACCTGTCTATGCTACAGTTTTTGGAGGTTTGCTCCCTTCAGTGTAAGTGTTAGATCTTCTATTTATTTATTTAGATTTTCAGTTTAAGTCAATCAAAACCTCTGGAATCAAATCCTTTGCTTTTATTTTTCTAATAATGTGACTTTTTCCCCAGAGAGCCAGAAAAACATTTTTAATGAAAAATGTTTTTTAAGTATGATTGGCAGTTAACCTATGGCAATAAATTAGTTTCAACAAGCGCTTTTTTAATTTTGTGCCACACAAGATGAGTGTCTTTGAAGATCCATAGTAGTTTGAAATGATTTAACTGTGCTTATGTGTACACTCTCTTGCACATATCAAGTCACACACTGCATTTGATACAGAGCCCACTAAACACAATGAAAAGATTTCCACCATCTTCAGTGGGCTTTGGATGGGGATTTTAGCAAGTAAGAAGCTCATGTGTAGGCCTGGCATTACCAGAACTCCTGCCCTCTACAAAAAAAAATGACAAAGAGCCCAGTCTGGAAGGATGCTCTACTTGATGTAGACTGCTTGAGTCCCCTGGTTTCAAGAGGAGCTAGTATAGTGGCACCCAGCACTCATGGCACGGAAGCCTATTGCAGTGGTAGTTCTGAATTCGTGGCCTGGCATACCTTCCTCATTGGGAGTGTAACAATATGTTCCCGCATAACTAAGTGGATCTGCTGAATCTTCTTCTTTATTCTGATGTTTAGCTTTTTGTTAATTACATTTTTAATTTTTCAACTAGTAGTGATTTTACTCTTAGAGGATTAAGTAGAGGATTTTACTCTTATCAAGAGGTTACGGGCACTAATTGCTCCCCTCCTTGTGTTCTTTTCAAGAAGTGGAGTCATTTGTTTTACTTAAGGTCTATAGTAACGCCAAACTATTTTTGGCTCCACCTCATCTCACCTCTCCGCTTGCTTGTGTCATGATGTCAGTTTTGATCTATACCTTCCCACTGCTAGACAGCTTTGCCTAAAGACATAATCCTCAGCCCCTAATAATTATAACTACATCAAAGGCTAGCTGGTTTGCTTAGCTGCAGAGGTCTACACAAAGATCTGTGTATCATCACTTGAAAGAGATTTATAGTTTTGTGTCAAGCTTTAGAATAATCATGGCATTCCATTTTTTTCCCTTCTTTATCGTGACATATTCTTGCCCACTACAGGACCTGATTTAAAAAGCACCAGACACTATTCTCCTTAATATTTTAATTTTAATGATCCTCATATTTTGTAATATCTGTCAGCAGTAAAATGATGCCCTATTTCGTATGAAAAAGTCTTACCAAGACATCATAGATTAACCATTTTTTGCCTTCATTTTAAATGATGTGTTGAGTAGAAAAAAAGAAAAATCAGTAACTGGAAGAGCCAGCTTTAGGGAGTTGAATTTTTTGTATCTATAGCCACAAACTATGACTGGTTTATAAACAAAAAAAATTACAGTATTTCCAAATTCTGGAAATTGAAAGTTGTCTGTGTCTGATCTGTATTTATTCTACTAACAATTAGGTTATTGTAAGGTATGTGAGGTCTCTCATCTCAGATCTTTTCAGTATATTTCCATCTTATCCCTATAACCTCCAGCAAAGTTGATGCACGTAGACAATAGAGAATGGATGACACTAATTACCAAGTAAACAACTTATTTTCCGTGGCAACATACCAAGAAGTAAGTTACAAAAGTGAAAACAATTCACAGAGATATTCCTTGGGTGAGGATGTTACATGATAAAGAATAGTTCAGCATAAAAGATCTCGAAGGGATGCCCATGGCATGGTATTGAAGTAGAGAGAAGCAAGTCAGTAC
Organism: Gymnogyps californianus; assembly: GCF_018139145.2. Taxonomy (NCBI): domain Eukaryota; kingdom Metazoa; phylum Chordata; class Aves; order Accipitriformes; family Cathartidae; genus Gymnogyps; species Gymnogyps californianus. Next base: position 11,852,270 of record NC_059473.1, read on the forward strand.
TCAAGTATCCATTTGCATTATAGCTAGGAATTTAAGTAGGAATTTGACTTCTCAGCACTGACTCCATAGACTGAAGTAAATTTAAATAAAAGGCACGCATAGTTAAAATAACTGTTGAAACAAACTATCAAAGAAATTGATGCATGGAAAGTGTCTTTGCATGGAGACTAAATGAATACCTTTCTGGGAAAGAGGTTTTAGCCAAATACAATTTATGTATTAGTCAAACACAAGTTTTTCTGGCTCGGTGTAGGATACCTAGATGAAATTTAATGGCCTCTAATTCACTGTAGGTCAAACTAGATGATTTACACTATATCATTATAGTATAATATTCATATGTTCTGGATTCCAGTCTTGCCTACAGCTCTGTGAAAAAGCCCCTGGTAAATCTCCCATTAGCTTCAAAAGGCCCACATGTAGGCTAAAAGACTGCAGTTAAAAGCCACATAATGTATATTCACACATCTCATAGTATGCACACGTGTGTGTACATAAGTGGGTGTTATATTTACACATACACAGCCAAAATCTGGCCAGTCATAAAAGTAGCTCCAAATCTGAACACAAGCGCTAGATTAATTATTACGTATTTATATTTTGCTTCATGACATCAGCAGCCACAGAATCCACTGCTGCTTTTTTTCTGAAAGAACAAGAAATAATCACAGCAGGAGCTGCTTTCATAATTGCTGTAGCTGGCTGAGAGCTGCGTATCTGTATGTTCACGGTGTGTCAGAGGCATGTTTGTCTCACACACCCTAGAGCCATCCTTCTAGTTTTCTGATAGGGAATTCGCCAGTTGCATTTCTACGCACCGAAAAGAGCTGGCAAACACATATTTGCAAGGCAGTTGGTATGTGTTTTGTCCTGTTTGTTCTGCGTAACGTAACGTGATGTGACAGGCTGCAATTCATCACATCAGTGGCATGACAGCAGAGGAATTGGAGAAGAGGTATAATGGTGGGCTGATGCGAGGTGTCAATTTAATGTTTGATTGTAATATTTCAACATTAAGTCTTTTTATAATGGTCTACTGAAGAAGTATCACCAAATATTCCCCGTGCGGGTGAGTTTTAGAAGTAGTGATCAGATACAGCATAGTTAACATCAGAAGGCTGTAGATTCCTGTGCTCAGAAGGGCCAACTCCTGTAAATATGAGAATCTTTGCACATCTGGTTTCTGATCAAACAAACAAAAACATTGAAGGACTATTTATTTATTGCCTCCTCTTTCACTACACTCCCCAGCCACACCACAGGCCCTTAAGTGGGGATACCGTAGAATTGCCCATGGCAAAATCAGAGGTTGAGGCTGTTTTCCTCCAAAGACTCCTGCACAAGAGACTGCTTGACAGTTCACTCCTGAAAAACTCCCGCAACAAAAGCGAAGGTGTTTGATGACCTGATGTTAGTTCTTGTTGAATGCTTTCAGCCTAACAAAACCAAGTTCCCTGTTAAAATCCTGTCTCAGGGCTGGTGACATTCTAATCAGGATATGGCCAGTGAAAGCCGTAGGGAAAAGCTCAGCAGGGCCCGAGAGTAAGCTTTGCACCCATCGCTATTGTCAGTCTTGTACTTCCAAACTTGGCCAGAAGAAGAAAAGAAATGGGCTGTTTAAGAAAAAGCATTGGTGAAAAACTGATAAACAGCACCTAATACAAGGCAGTAAGTACATCCAGAATTAGTGACTTTTTTCTTCCCTCCACATACACTCTGTATTTCATTTCAGGTATTTGAAATATCTTTTCCCTAAATATCCTTCCTCTTGGTTAGTCTGCATTGGGACTGCTTTTTACTTTAAATCTCAGTGCTGTGAGACTGCTGCAACTCATGAGCTCATGCATGAATGATATCTGCCCTTCAATAATATTTTTCACAGCATTCAAGATACCAAAAGTCCTGAATCATGCTAGATTTCAAACTGTAAAATTCAATCTTAAAAACAGATTGTGAGGCAGCGTTGGTTATCTCTGCAACGCTGATATTATGAAATGGCAAAATATTATAATATGATGAAAAGATATCATTAATAATAGCTTATAAGCATGTACGGTGATCATTATAATTAGTTACTTACTGCAGGTACACTGCCAGTGTCCCACCTTTTCATCTTTATGATAACCAAAGATGCAACAGCCACTTGATTTCTGCCTCCTGCCCAGGGCCTGGCTGTAACACCCGCCTTCCCCGGGAGCTCGGGCTCCCCAGCACCTGTGTCCCTGCTTCTCCTCTGCCCTCTGGGAGGACACAGCTTCCCCCCCTCCCACTTGCCCATATTTAAAGTGATCCCTTTCAAATGTGTCTGCAAGGTTGTATTTGATGTCAGCACGGAGGCTTGCCGTGCCTGACTCCACCAGCCCTGTCTGGACGGTGCTCAGAGCTCAGCCTGACTTCTCATGAGGAACCAGTGGCAGGAGTTACAAGGACTTTCTTGCTGTCCTTCACCAGTGATGGCTCTGAGCACAGCTCTGAGTCCTTGCATACCACAAGATCAGTAAAAAGTCAGGGTATAGTTCTCACGTAAATTAGATCCCATGGATTAACCACTTAAATGATAGTTTAAAAATTTTCACTGTACAGGAATGTGGAAGACAATATTCTTTCCTGTAGAATTGTGTTAAAAACATATGCATGACTTCTAGTTTTTTCATAACAACTGCTAGCTTATATTTTTTGCTTGATGTAACCTACCTTCTGCTACATCTTACTATGGTTATTCATATACCTCTGCTAAACTTAGTCATTTCGTTTGCTAATGATCTTACTGCTGAAAATCCCCCCTGGAGATATCCAAATATGCCTGAAGTGCACCAGGTGAAAAGCAGATTCTGGGTTCGTCCCAGAGACCTTCCCGAATAACCCCAGGACTTGTTCTTACATCACCTGGAAGCGTTGCTGCTCATGAACCATCAGGAGCCTTACATGAGCTCACCCTCTGACTCTGTCACATAACCCATGGAAGGAAGGATTTGGGACCCGGTCTAAACTTCTCCTGAATCATCACTTGAAGTTCATTGCTAAACTTCACCACACCCCTGCCTAAATAATACAAACTTTTATTAATCAGATGAAAGATTATGGCTACAATTAATTATTTATTTTACTACATAGGATGCATTGTGGCCAAAGAAAAACAGCTACAAAGTGGCAAGATATTTAGCTCACAGCCGCGGATATGGATCCTGCGTGGGCATAGTCTGCTGCAATGTAAGCCCAGATTGTCCTGCTGACTGTGCTGCTGTTGCCTCTTAGGTATGTAAGGGAAGAATTAGGATCACAGCACTCCACTCTGATCACCGTAATAAACAGAATTTTAACAGTAAAACATTCCGGAAAAATTCCTGATTTCCTCAAAAATTCGTGAAGGAAGCATGAACTTTAGTCAATGCTTTGTTTTCGTATATTATTAACTACGCTGTCCCAACTTATTCCCTTGTGTCTTTGAGAGCTTTGCTGCCCACTCGTCGGGATCAGAAACAACACAGCAGGTCAGGGACTGGATGAAATTAGACCTTTCCAGCCATCACCAACCGATTGGATGACTTTGGCCAGCTCATTTTAGCCTTCAGTGCTTTTGTTTTCCTTTGGGGACTGTGTGAGCTCTCTGTGACGGGCTGCCCATCCTTTCAGCAGCATCTGAGTCCCATACCACAGCCCCTCGCTCGTGTCCTGCTAATTCGGCACTGCACCCTCAGCTTCTCCCCGCTGGTGTCGCATTTCCAGCGCTGCCCTCCCAGAGGTTAACCACATAGTTGGGTGAAGTCCATTTTCTAAGCTCACTTATTTGCTATAATTTGAAGGAATTTTTACAACATAGGGTAAAAACATACCCCTGAGAAATCAGCCGTGATACTCTAGTTCATATCTGCCATTAGGTGTCAGTGTGACAACAACCTTGATACACAAAGGCTGTTCTGGGGCGTGCAGGAATGCCACCCCATCCTAAACTTCTCATTTTCGACTCAGGGAAAATACAATATGCAACTGAAAGGAGGGAGAAGGTTGAAGAAAGCAAGAAACATTTTATTTCAGGTTTTTCCATCACCTAATTGAAGTTATTTGCTAACAGATAAGTGTGTTTGCATTTCATTCAGTGTGTCTCAGGTTCCCGGTGCTGCAGTTGTCAAAGAAATGTAATATTTACAAAACCAGGACAAGAGCTTCTGCACACACTGATCTGACACCCTATTTTGGGGCAAAAGAAACAGTCAATACTATTAGTAATTTGCAGTCCGCAGGAGGTAAACTGCTTTGCCCATATGCAAATGTTAAATTATGTAAGTTGATGCCTGCCGATGTTGATGCTTATAGATGGGTCCTGCACAAGTCGGTTAAAATACTGTATTAGAAAAACAACTAAAAGTTCCACTCATTCAGAAGAAAAGGATATAAAAACTTAAAAACTAGTTTTAAAGCAACTTTTTCTGTCTGAAATACTACCTTATTTTGGTGTATCAGTGGTACACATGATGCAGAAATAGTAAAAATATGACATATATTAAGGAGTTTGCACTTGTTTTTAAACAAAGTTTCAGGCACTTCCCAAAATGAGATGGCAAAGGTAGCAAACAGGTTTTGGTTACACGGGAGTTTTGAAAGTCAGTACAGTTTTAAAACAAAAATCAGTTTTGGGAAAAAAAGCATTTTCAGAAGAAAATTAATTTAAAAAATATTCTCCATTTGCCTCTAGTATTGAGAATACCTCAAGTACTTGTAGGATAGCATTTTTTTGCCTTATATTTGGAACTGGAAATGTTTCCACCATTAACTTTAATCGGATTTAGATCAGGTCAACATAATGGCTAAATCAGCTTGGCCTTCACTAGGATCAGGGAATCTGTTGTGCAAGAAGATCATTTGGATTCAGCTTTGCCTTCCTCTTTTCCCCTTTGAGATGGAAGAGATTGTGAGCATCGCTTAAATTTGGTGGGTTTTTTTTTATATTGATAGATTAAATCTTGAGTAGCACCATGCTGCTGTGATAAGCATCTGAGCACGCTGGCTTTTCTTTTAGCTACTTCCAGTTTTCTAGTAACTGCATGACACAGGAGTGGTTGGTCCTGAGCACGCACTGCACAGCCCAGAGTAATCCTAGCCAAGGCAAGGATCCTCAGGTACCATCTTTGCTACAGTTCCCCAAGTTGGATAGCTGCAGTTCTCTTTAACAAGAGCAAAGACTTCCAAAATTTGGCAGCCCTGCCCCGCTTCAAGTTGGAGGTGGGGAAAGAAAAATCTCATGTGCCAATTTGACCTCGTCTTTATAATAGATAATTATAGGCATTAGGAATAGAAAAGATGCCTGATTAAATGGCTCCAGCCACCTGCTAATACAAGATTGTGAAGTAATCCTTGACCATTTTCATATTAAGAGTTGCCACGATGATGTTCTTCCACTCCTTATGCTACTCAGCTTGCCTAGAAAGCTGTCTCCTATACTTTAGTTTCCTTGCACCCTATCTCTCTTTCGCTTTGTCCTGTCTTAAATAGCAGTGATTAAACCTTTCTTTGTATTGGTACTGGTGGGGGCTTGAAAGTTCCTGCTATCCTACACATCTATTTTGACTTCAGAAATACACATTTAAGAGCTCCTTATTTTTACGTGTGGTTTCAGACCAGGTTCTTCTTCTTGTTTGTGGTACAAAGGGAGCAGATGAAAACGCCAGCTGGGCTAGCAGTTGAGAAACCCCCAGCACTGGCCATTGTAGCTGGGTGTACCCCCCGCTCCATCGGGGCCCCAGGGTAGGAGTAAGTAGAGGCTCCAGGGCCAGGCACAACCTGCTCACATGGCACTCTCACCTAGAGTTAGTTTAGGTGTGTCCAAAGGTAATTTTGCTGATTTTGAAGCAAAATCATTAGTCAAATAGACCTGAAAGCAGCAGAGAGCTGTAAGCCTGCTTTAAACTGAGCACTGTTCTTGCAGAGAGAGTATTGCTTCAAGCCACTCTTTACAGATCAGAAAGAATCGTGGTGACAGTTTCCCTCTGACTGATCCCTTCTCTCTGCAGTGGGCTGAGTTCCCACCTGCAGCCTAAACCAGTCCAAAAATGTCCCACAAAATGTGAAGTGCAAGGAAGAGTTTCCACCCAAAGTCAGAGAAGAGGCAGAGGGAGCAGAGTCAAGCTTTAAGGAAGGACTACAAGGACGCAGTAATAACCAGGTAGATAGCAAACATCTCTGGGTGATGCACATCTGTGTGAAAAGGACTGGTGGTGGCACGTAAGGAAAGAAAAAGATCGCTGCAGCAATGCAGGAATGTGGAAAGACGCTTTGTAAGGGCAGACTTTCCCTATTGAACATTAATTGCTTTCCATGGATACAAAATGCACTTTAAGTGATGAAAGGAGTAGCTGACAAGCAATGCTGTATTCAACAGATGTCAGAGAATGCAGTCGAGGTTAATTACCTTCTCTTAAAAAAAAAATAATGTTTTTTTCTGAAAAGGTGAGCATCTGTCTGAGACAGAATCTTATCTCCAAACTCCTGTTGTCTACTTCAATGAGAAGAGGAGCAAGAAAGGGAATGAAATGGGGTGGTGAGGGGACTGCAGCAGGAGCCATGGTGATTTTTTTTCCCTGGCATCAGGCATCAGCTCTTTGCATCACTTCCCATGGACTTTCCTCCTGGTTACCTTCAAAAGCACAAGCAGTGCCAGGAGCTGCCCACAGCTCCCTCTGGGGCTCTGAGCTTCCAAGCGGCATCTGCAGCTGCTGCTCCTGCTGATGGAGTTTATTTAAATAGGCAGGGAGAAGTATTTGTGTTTGCAGAAGGCAGCATATAGTGTAAACTACCTCTGTGAGGTTTAAAGAAAAAAAACCACTCTGGTATTCATGCCACTCTGTAATTGAGGGATACCAGTCAGATGAAGATCTTCCCAGGAAGTGGAAGGAATAGCCTGGAAATGAAAAACCTGCTGTTTCTACAAGGTTGCATTTCCCCTTTGAAAGGGCGTACGAAGCGTAGTGTGTTCCCTTTCCAAAGCTTTATGTTTTCCCTCTAATGGTAAGGGATGGGAAGGAAAGTGTCAACCCATCAGTCAGGGTTTTCAGATGCCGATAGGTCACATCAGCTTTTAAGGCCTTTGGGCACGTGAACCACAGAATGTGCTGGTGGTTATCAGCAAGTCTGTGCAGCAAAGAGCTGGAGCGGGTGAGTGACGGGCTGTAAATGCCTATCAGGGAGGACCTGCCCTTCTATCTGCTTCAGTGGCTTTATTAGCCACACCTTTCTTGTAAATTGTAAAGTGTCAGTCAGGGTGCTCCAGAGATGGTTAAAACAAGACGTGCTCTAATACCCCAACTTCTTTTATGTTCTAGTGCCTTGAGGTGCATTTAGAAAATGCATCCAAGTTTTATCTCATATTGTAGGATTGAGCCAAGAGACACTGAACAGAGCACTGTATAAGTGTCGTTAAGAGAGCTTAGCAACAGGATGTCAGTATGCATATTGTGTGTCTATATATATGTATGCATGTGTGTGCAAACACACATCACAATAAAGTTTTAGACTTTGTAGGTTTAAAATAACATGTTGGTACCTACTGTGTAGCGTGTTTTCTATACATTGCACCAGTGTTGCTAATTTTCTATGCAGATACACACACACACAGAGACCCCATAAAAACTTGGCCCCCATTTTATGAAAACTTATCCAAGAAATTCCCAACTTAGTATCCTAATTCCTAAAGCACAAAAGGTATTATAGAAAGTCAGTATTTTTAAAGAGACTGAAAAAAACATATAAGCATTTCCAGTTTTGGTACATGGAAAGCTAGCTCCTGTTAAACTCTGCAGGTATTAAGCTCATTGATATTGGAGTAAGTTTAGTCTATACAACCTTCCAGCATGAGTAACACTTTTTTTCCATGAAACCCACTGACTATGAGCACATTAGTCTGGCAGAGGCCGGAAAGCAATACTGTTTTGTAATCTGGGCTTTATTTACAGACAGTATTCCCATTTTTCCATTATTTGGGTTAGGCAACTAACTGGTCCCAAGTTTTTCTTCATTTTTAAGAAAAAGAAAAAAACCTCCTTTTAATAAGTGTGTGCTTCACACTTTCAAACTTCAATAGCATAGAATTTTTCACTTGATCAGAAAGCTGATTTAATTTGCTGCTAGGTTAAATGTTAGAGGTTTCAGTCTTATGACCATGAATTCTCAAATTAAATTCAGTGCATTGCTTAAATTTCTAGCTGCAGTGCATTTAGCCTAATTGCTTTGGTAAGTTGGGTGCTTAGTAACTACTACTCTTCTGAATTTTCGTCTTTAAAGGCAAGCAATGAAATAAGCCTGAGGGGCACAGGTGGGCTAGCCTGCTCTTTGGGATTCACCTGTGGGGTCTTTGGATATCTCTTCCAGTCTGACCGCATCCTCAGACCATGTCTGATGAGGCTGTTCTGCTGACAAGGGTGAGCATTTAAACACCTGTAGGTTTTAGCCATTTAAGCCCAAATCAGTTTTGAAGCAATAAGAAAGGCTGAGCAAAATGGTTCAGATTTCAGTCAGTTGTCAACTAAATGTGTGCACTGGGCCTTTAAGTATTTGGCCAGACACATCTTGATTGCTTAGCTTTTGTTTTCGCCCTTGGAAAGTCAGCTGGATAATACCCTGTAGCCAAAGTCTATTCTGTGATGCTATAAGTGGGCTGGGCTGGGGGGTGAGAGGGAGAATTAACAAAAAACAGTGTTATATTTATGTATTTCCTGATTTTTTTGAGCCAAGCTATTTGCAGTCATTTGCAGTTTCCTTGCAATGCTAAATATAAAAATTGTAGGGACTTAAAATGATCCCACTGATGCAGTCTTTAAGGTGGGCTCTTCTCCTTGGGGACGAGTCACAATGCAAACACGGGGGTGATGGAAGCAATAGAGGAAACTTCCACCAACTGCACCCAGCAGGGGCAAGCCCTGAGAGTCTAGTTTTTTCTTCTTTGTTTACAGCGTTTTTAAGGCTTTGAGTTCTCACGCAGCATATATGTCATTAAATGGCTGATGCCTCTTTGCACACGTTGTTGTGATGGCCTGTGGCAACCTGAATTAATTGTTTCAGTAGTTGATGGTGGTTACTAGCCGTAATTATTATAATTTGCATTTATAAAAACATCTTTCATCTAAGGATCTCAAAATGCTTTTGCGCACATTTAATTAAGCTTCACAACATCCTGTGAGGTAAGTGTCAAGAGTGTTGTTGTATCCATTTTTACGCAGGTTTCTCCAAGAAAACAAGGTCAGTCTCTCACTTGACTGATATTTGGTTCACATCACACTTGCACAGGACAGAGCAACTAACACAGCTGCAGGAATTAAGGGTGCTGATCTGGGTCACTTTGCATCTCCCACATAGCTCTTGCTGCTGCCACACTATGTGGACACATGCACTAAGCCACCACAAACACAGTCAGAGCAACCTCAGCCCAGATTTCCAGTCTGAGATGGCCCTTTCTTTCCCAGGAGCACTCCAGCAGCAGAAAAGTCTTGGGAAGAAAAACAGATAAGCACCCTACATATTGCACAAGATGACATAACCCATCCTGCAAAGATCTGTTCTTTCTACAATTTTCTACCTTCACATTTAAGCCTCTCTTTGCAATCTGCGCACAACAAGACATTTCTACTGCAGCCAAAGCCAAGAAACTAGCTGCAAGCAACGTAAAGTTACCCTTTATCAGTCACTCGCTTGTTCTAGAAGAGGCTGCACGCACTTCATCTCCAGCCCCTACCAGTCTTAGACCCAACCTTATGGGCAATCAACACTTTTGAGATCTACTAAATCCTAGATTACCACTTGACTGTGGTATTTTAAAGTGAGGATCAACTCAAGCAAGATAGACTTGGAACTTGAGGGGACAACAGGAGGAGACAGTTTTCAAAAGCTCATTTCTTTTTCAAACATATGACTATGTTGTTTAAATTGAACCTGGCTCTCTCTAAGCTCTGTTGATCACCATATTAGCCCTGAGGAAGATAGGTCTAAGTAAGTGTTTGCAAATTGAGTAAGAAGTCCTGGGCTATACCTTCACAAGTTCTTTACCATCCCCATCAATTTATAAGGGCTTGTTTACATGTGGCAATGACCAGATTAGCTATTTTGAAAGAACTCTGCCTGTGGATGCACTTATTCCAAAATAAAAGCCACTTTGCTTTTCTAAATTAAGTGGACTTACAGGTAGAGAATGATTATTCTGAATAACATGAGAAAGAAAGTAATTTCATTCCTAAGTAGACCATTCAGCAGGAATATTCTGAAATGAGCTGTCTGGCTAATTTCTCACGTTGATGCTTTTTAAGGCACTGACATAGTCGCAGTGTCATAAACAACTAATTTTGTTCTCAGTGCATCCTTTTCCCAGAGAGGGTGTGCCAATGCAAGGCAAGAGTCAGGTTGCCTTTGTCAAAGGTCTTGCATACTTCTCTGTCTACCTGGCGTTATTTCTGCTTAACCTAACATCATGAAATCATTTCTGAAAACATTCCTGCTTTTTCTAACACCAAAAAGTACTGATGGAGCACAAATGGAAGAGACGTCAATGTGTCCTGCTCCACTTGTAGGAGATGCCAGTAGCAGCAGAGGCTTTGTCCTGGCTCCTTTGGAGGAGCACCCCAGTGAAGCCCAGGGAAAGTTGGTCCCGCTCCCCAACTTAAGCATGTCTGGAGCGTCCTTCAGGGATGGTATTGCTCATCCCCGATTCTTTTCAGTTCCCCTGAGTCAATGTACAGAATTTATTCTGGTCCACGTCTCTCTTGTGGGGGGAGGAACGCCTGGCAGCCAGAGGAGAAGGTCTGGCACAAGAACATACGTCATTTCATTTTACCTGATGCTGTCTACTTCACTTTCAGCAGAAATAGAGGACAGTCATTGGGCTAAGCCTGCATTTTACTGAAGCTTACTTCTGCTTTTCCTGTCCTCCAAACTTGTTCATGTCTACTGCTGCACAGAAAAATAAAATGCAGTAGTGACCTGGGGCTTGGGAGAATACAGTGCCATGGGAATCACAGCATCAGGCCCACGGAGGGGTTTTTTCTTGTGGCTACCAGAAAATCTTCAATAACTTCAAATCAGTACTTTTGGGGTCTGTTTCTTTTTTTGGAAGAGAGGAGGTAAAAATTCTGCTTGTGTTATCTCATATTGCAGAAATCGAGACTTGATGGGCACTGTATTATCCTTTTTGGACCTCAGTCACTCCCAAAGATTCAAGATGAACTCTGCCTGCCCAGGCACCAGAGTCGGTGCCCCAGGGAATTTCTTCATCTCTAAGGGATATGCAGGATGTGTACTCGCATGCCCTTGCTGCCTCTCAACTCCAGCTGTACATGCAGTTTTGCTTTAGGAACCTGTACCTCCAGTATTGCAATATCTTTTTTAGTCTCTGTCATCAAGAGTTTAAATACAGTTCAGATCAGGCTTAGTGGCCCAGCTCCAAATGAGGAGAATTGCTGCAATTCGTTATCTTGACAAATTAACTGGTCTGAGGCAATTCCTTTTTGAGAGAGATACAATTAGCTAACTCTTGAACTCTAGCCTTGCTCCAGCACTATGGCATAGTTATGCACCTGCTCAAAAAGTGTTGATACTACAACTAAGACTTTCCCACCTGTAAATGTAATTCCTGTACAGCCATGCCTTGCTGTCCTCGTGCCACTCTCGTACCCCACTGTAGTGTGGGATAATGATGCAGACCTCATTTGTAAAGGACTCTGACCTCAGCTGATTGATTAAAAAAACGGCTGTCTGAAGACCAAGGTGATCTTGTTGTATAGCCTCTAGGGGAGGGTCAGTGCTGGAAATGCAGGGTCCTTGTCACAAAACCACCAGAAGGGCCTGGCACGGAGAGTGTTACGTCAGAGAGACACATCACCAGTTGTCCCATCCTCTGTTTTGAGTACAGCTTCCTGGTCCAGTGGAAAAAGGCGGCTTTCCTACCCCTAATCCACTGTGTAGAAAACAGTAGCCCATGCAGACCCACAACAGAGATTTTCTTTGGAAAAGGAAGCATCCTTCTAATGGTGTTTTATCCCTGGGATTTAGGCAGGAGTTTCTAGCTGCAATCCCTCAGTCCTTGCATACCTGGTGAAAACTGGGTTGCCATCAGGTACAGTATCCCCCTCCTGACGTGGACTGGAGCTGATGCTCCAGGGAAGGCAGAGTGACCTCCAGTCTTGCCCTGGTCTTGCCCTGGTTTCCCTCACCTCCTGGCTTGGGGGAGCAGCTCCTTTCTACCAAGCAGTGAAAATACATCCGCAGCTACACATTGTTTTTCCAACCCAATGTGGGCAGATGCACTTCTCATCCCTTTCCCTGTGGAAAGCAACTCCTTCTGCCCCTCAGCTGTAGCTCACCCGTGGGCATCGTCTTCCCTTGCACAAGAGCTCCCGGGTGCTGACAGATATCCCTTAACTATTCGTCCGAACCATTCCCTTTTGGAAACTCTGGGATAAAGCTGTCCTACAGAAGGCTTGTGTTTGCCTAGCGCCTCTTTGTACGGACTTTGTGGCTGGGAGTTTCCTTGAGCTCCTCTTTGAACTCCAAGCCTTCAGCATCCAAAACATTTAACCCTCAATTTCTTTTCTGCTTTATCAGTTTGGCCAGCTTCCAGCTGGCAGCATTTATTTGCAGGCTTCCATTCTGCATCCTGTGTTTGCAGATGTATCTCTCTTTCAATTAACCCCCTGAAATGGTTTTCTTCTCCCCTGAGCCTACCTACCTCCAGTCTGGCCAGCACATCTCCCTGCTCTGGATGCCTGGAGGGCGGAAGCTGGGAGCAGAGACGCTTGGTCCTTGGGCTGGAAGTGCCAAGCAGAGGGTGTGCCCTGTACACGGGCGTCAGGAAGAGCAGCTGAAGGAACACGCAAGTTTGGCAGTGCCTGCTTTGCCCATTGTGGGTTGGGGCTTGCAATGCCAGAGGCACTTTTGCCTCTGTGGAGTCTCTAGAGCATCACTTAAGAATAGTCAGGTCTTCCCTGAATGCTTTCGCTGACATGCTCTGGAGCACACACCCACATTTCCACTGCTGCAGCCTTCACCCCAAACAATGGGAATGTCTCTGCTCACCAGCAGCTTTTGCCCAGCTTTCCTTTAGAACAGGTATTTCTAGATAGTCACTTAAAATGAAAAAAAAAAAGACAAAAAAAAGACCTGGTCTAAAGTACCACTTACCAAACAAAGAAACTGCCTAGTCACCAGGAATGTCCTCCCTCCTGTGCCTGCTGTAATTACTGAGCAATAGCAGCAGCCTTAGGTTGCTCATCTCATGTCTTGGCACTCCAGGTTGTTACCATGCATCAGCAGCCGAGAGGAGGGCCGCTTGCCTGCTGCCAAGATTACGAGGCAAACTTCATGTGGTTCGGGAAACCCGATAAAATCTAGAGGTGCAAGATCTCTATTGCTGGGACGCTAATCAAGCCTTTGAAGTGAAAGGGCCTGGAATTGAAGCAAATCCTTGGTTATTCAGTCTCTTTCAGCTGGTCACCCATCACGGCTTGGTACTACCACATCTGGATCACCCTGTAAGACACAACTTTTTTTTTAAATTAAATAATATTGGCACTGCTAGGGTAGTTCCTAAGGAACCTGATTACTTAGGCTCCAGGGAGATATAAAATGAACTCTTCAGCCTATATAGTGGTTAGCTTAATTTTGTGTATGATTCTAGCAGAGCAAATGAGTAGTAAAGATTGAAATCTCACCTGGAGCTAGTAAAGACTTGGCATTTCCATTTGCAGAAAGTTTTAAAGCCAGGTTTCACTGCAAGCTGCAGAAGACTGCTAAGTGAAATATAATTGTCTAGGCTACAAAAAAAAAAGAGGAGTTGTTTATAAATGTTAACTACTTCTTCAGTTTTAGCACACAACTTTTATTTTAATTCTTAAATTTCCTGGCACACCCACTGAAACAGTTTTACTGCTGCTGATATGCCTAATATCCAACTAGTGAAATAATGACATGTTATGCTACCATTAAGGGTTGCTTCTACTTAATAGTGATTGAAGTGCCTTATCTTCTCAGGTATCAAATTGTTAAATTACAACACAAATGGGATATATTCTGATTTAATGTACCTTTTCCAGCTCTCTCAGCAGTAACAGCTGTTCTCAATGAGTTTTAAAAGTACTATGAAAACAATACTTTGACAATTTATATTTGTCAAATGAAAACATGTCAGCACTCGGAATTAACAAAACAACACAAGAATAATCTAAAAATAAGAAGCCATGGAAAACTAGACCAAAAGAAGCAGAGAAGTGTAGAGTTATGTTTTTCCACACACGCAAACAAAGCTGTGTGGTTTCCCTGCAGGAATTTGTTGAAACTAAACAATTTTATTAGAATCTGTTTATTTAGAAAGACATTTTCAGGAAAACAATTGTAGCCAGAAAAAAGAGCTGACCACACTCAAGTCAGGAATGGAAGTTCCCACTAATTTTGATACGAAAAGAATTTTACCCAGTGGCTTTAAAAATACCTTCATGTAGTTTGAGAAAACCTGGGGTAGAGTTAAGGTGGAGCAACTTGATAATGCGTGAGATCATGCTCAATCTCACGCCTCCTGCAGTGGTTATTTGCCTTAAAAAAAAACAAAACAAAACAAAACTCAAAAGCATAAGAGCTTGATTTCAACGGGTCAAAATAAAAAATTAAAATAAAAATTAAAGAAGTCAATGCATAATAAAAGGAGATGTGAACTTATTCACATGGAAATAGCTATTCTGGTAAAAAAAAGAATGTAAATGCCTAAAAAAAAGTGTGATTGTTTGGGTTATTACTAAACTATACTGTTTTACAGCACTCACTTTGCTTAACCATTTGCATTTCTTCAGACCCTTGATTTGTTTCTTTCAGAAAATGTCTGCTATTTACTTCTTTTTTTAAAAAAAAGAGCAGTATGTGTGAAGTCTGTGTGGTTCACTGGGAGTTCATTGGGATATATTTGCAACTCCTGAAGCAAAAAAATGGTATTTTATCTTTAGAAGGAGTTACATTTTTTGAACTTACTGAATTTTTCAAAGATCAGCATGAAGAGTTCTGATTAAATGCTTGCTTCAGCGTTTTAAAGGCTTCTTGTGTCCCTGTTGCCTAAGGAGGTCGTACATTACGATTGCTCTGTAAACATCAGATTGTACAGAATTGGCTCTGCATACCATGCCAGGCACACAAAGAAGAAGTCAAATGGCTTATCTCTCGCTTATCAACTAGTTTATTTTTCATGCCCAAAAAAGGCTGTATTTTTACAAGAGCAGCTGCTGCTTTGTAAATAATTTAATGGCTTCTATTAAGTAGAGCTGTCAATTTTGCAAACAATATTAAAAGAAGATTTTCATTTTACCATGCACGTTTTAAAATGCATTTTTATCCCTGAAAGTCCAGTGGAGGATACTGGAGAATGGAAACAGCTTCTGATTTGCAGACACAGATCTAAAAGCGAATAGGTACGGTTAAATAATGACACATATAGGAGCAGGGAAGGAACACCCGTGTACGGTGTTCAGAGAGCATCCTGCTCATTAAAGCGTAGGAAAACTTTTAGTGGACTTGTAAAGAAATGTATTTGGCTATTTCAGACAGGCACTAGATGTAGCAATAGCAGCTATCAGCAAATTTTGGAAATGCAGAATGTACATTGTGCGGTTGTGTGTGTACAACATTATCCTAATATTGATCAAGACAAATAGGATTTCGTAGATAAAGATTTTTAGCACAATATAATTCATATTATTGCATCTGATAAATGACTTTAATGATTAAAGTCAGCTGCGATACCAACTGTCAAGTTTTTGAAATTCAAATTCAGATTCAAATCCCCGATCCTAACATGATAAGCAAATACTAGGTTAGAATTAAAAACAACAAGAGTTTATTGTGCAATAAGCCAAAGGAAGATCCCAGATTACGTGAATACAAAATCTTAGGTGCAACTTGTGATACCTCCAATGCTAGCACAAAGTCGAGTCTTTATTAAGCACCAAACCCTAGCCAGAGCCCTCATCTAGATGTGAGGACCACCACCCTCTCCCAGCTCTATGGCGTTGTTGCCAAAATCCATCCCTTTTTAATTAAATGTGGGATATGTTGCCTCTGATTTGGGAAGGGCTTTGTTGTTTAAACAGTGTTCCTTGCGCATTTGTTTTTCCTGCTGTAGCACTTCTCACAGGGAACACAGTCCAATGTCCCACAACAAAAATGTTTGTTTCTTTACTCTAGAGCTCATATCTGATGGTTTTGTGGCTTCGAACCACTCCTGGCATCTGATCCTATCTAATGTTCTACTGCAACACTGCAGCTGTATACCCAGACTAGAATAGGTTCAATCCTTGTAACTTGAGGTCAGTTTTAGATATTTAATTTAGATATGAAAGTGCAAAGAAATCTATTTGCACTCCAGTGGCTAAGAACCCCCCTCATCCCCCAGTTTGGGCTACAAGTGTGCTTGCATGTGACAGAGTGCTCTGTTTTCCATGAGGTTCCTGTGGATCCAGTAGCATTATTTAACAAGGTGTAGCTGTGCTGCATCCACAGTGCAAAATATCAAAGTCAGTGGCCATGGTTATAATTGCTCATAGCGTTCATCGTATTAGAAATATGCCACACAAGGACTGGGTACATCCAAATTGTACCCCAGTCCACGTTACAAAACTGCTAGGTCCCACCCAGAGCATGTGCGTGAGTTAACTGAAGTGATTGACATAAGAGGGCTGTGATTTATTCAGATCTAGTTCTCAGGAGGTACAAGAAAATGCAAATTAATAGTATGATGGAAAGAGATCAAGACAAAGCTGACCCAATCCTATTTTGTTTCCTTTCTCAATACACACTCCTCTCTCAGCATCTCTCAGGGTTTTACGTTCTGAAATGCCACTGCTCCTTGGAGCTAGGTCAGCCTCAGGAGTGATGTCTAAGGAGAAGCCATGGACATCATATATTGGTGAAAGTTTGTAACTTTAAGGGGGTAAGTTATGTAGGCCGTAGACATTACTGAGTAGGTGGAAAAAGAAAAAAAAAGAAAAAAAAGATACATTACACCAGTTTGACTCACACTGTATGTCTTAGCTTTGACATTTAGAAAACTAAAAGGTTTAACATTTCCCTCCTTAAAAGCTAAGGCCAAGTGAAGAGGGAGGCTCTTCAGGACCGAAGACTGTTCACAGGTGGAAGCATGGCAGTAAAAGCTGTGTTCCCAAGCAGAGGCTGTCAAAGTTTGTCCCACAAGAGCTGCGGTGGATTTTGCCTACACACACGTCAACAGGAATTTTGTTTAAGCCCTTCCCCAGACTTCTTCACGCATACCAAAAGCAGTTTCTCCTGCACCTTTTTAAGTTCTCCATATTGCTCCCCTCCTTCTCTTGGCTGCTCACTCTGCAACAGGCTCCAAGAAGAGGTCTCCAAAACCGACTTTACTTGCCCTTGAGTTGAGATTCCTAGACGTAGAGCATTGCTCATACACCTGTTTTCTCCCGTCTGTGTTTTTTCTCTCTTGGGATTTTTTATTCAAGGTAGAGGAGAAATTGCACCAGGGCCAGTTTAGCTCCTTTATTTATTGTAACGTGGTGTGCATGCTTGGAGGTGTGTTGCCCCTGACCGAGTTGGTTGTTTTCAGCAATTCCCCACATTGCTCCACGTGTGGGAAACGGCAGCACAGGCGGAGAATATCAGTTACCTGAGAAAGCCACATTGGTTGCCACACTTCACCCTCTCTCACACCGCAGATGCTCATAATATTTAGGTAGCATGAAGAGTAGAAATAGTCCGCAGCAATCTTACGGCGTTAGCTTTTTAGGACTCGGAGATTCAGAAATGCTTACAAGTAGATTTGCCCTCCTAAGCAGGTGAGCATTCTGGGTCTCCAGCCAAAATGTAAACTAGCAGTATGGCAATGCTCGCAAGAGCATTATATTCTTCGCACTGCCCATGGTGTTGCCATGGGTATCGTGCAGATTAGCTTATACAGGATCCAGGAAGGCAGAGAACAAGGGGAGAAAAACAGGATTAAAAAAGAAAAAACGCAAAAGGGTCTTACGATTTTGAGAAAAATCTTTTAAAGTCTTTATCTGTAACAGGATTTTTTTCCTTAATCCAAACTCTGCTAGCCTGGGGTTTGATTAAATTTTTTATTTTTTTTTTTAAGTCTCACACCTAGAATATGCAATTCCTCCTCTATATTTTTAAGTGGTTCAGGTATTTTCAAACAATTTCCTTCCCCAAAGGGTTCAGACTGGAAGTTGGGAATTGGAAGCCCCTCCTTCACCTACTTGAAGACTTCAGGTCTTGATTGTGAACCAAAATATTTTTAAACAAAGCTAAGGAAAGACTTTATTTTTAAAGGAAGGAGTTACACATACCTTTGTGGGGGAACAGTCCAATTCATAAGACCTTGATCCGTGTGGCAACAGTGAAATACTCACACGCAGCAGCCTTTGGCAGCCAGCTAGACCTTCTGTAGTTGACAATTTAGAGAAGGCATTTCTTCCTTGCCAACTAAAGCCAACACACACACACTCCCTCCCTTCCAAAAACTCTTGGACTTGTTATTTTTGCTGGTCGTTAGCTACTTGGCCTCCTTTTCAAGGGGAAAAGTCAAGAGTGAAACCTGTATAAGCATATGGTTTTCCATTTGATTTGATCCATTACAAGAGAGGACACGCTTGTCCTTATTGGCATCTAAGAAGGCAAACAGTTGGCAACTTGGTTGGTACTTTTAAATTGAGTAAGCCTGATATCATATCTTGATTCATCTTAACAGAACTTCTGGGGCAGTCAGACGAAGATGACCCATCTCACGAATCTTTCATTGACCGATCTTCAGAGCACGGAGAAGAGCGCGACCCACCTGCTCCCAGTCCAGCCATCAGACTGCCAGCACAGAGCTGCTCCCGCAGGTGAGCAGTGCAGGAAAGGGCACACAGGCAACTTGTGAGTCTATCAAAGACGTTTCATAAGGCCAAGGAAAATCCTGTATTTCCGTAACAGAAGATGGAAGGGAGGGGGGAACAATTAACTAAAATACTTTTGAAATGTATGTTTGATATTCTGAACTTCCCTGACAACCTCAGTTGTCATCTGCATCATGACTGTAAATGGAATAAAACATAAGACATTAAGCAGGAACTAAGAAAAACTTGGAAGCCAGAAGGACATGGCATGGACACAAAGCAATCTCCAGAAACACAGTTTGCGAGCATTTAACATGCACTAGCACAACCATTTTCAAATAAAACATTCAGGCGAATACAGCCTTCCTTGATGAATGTGCAAGAAGAGAGAAATACAGCAATGGAAATGCAGCGAATTAACAGTTACAGGTGGTAAACAGAACTTTTAAAAACCTAACATGATCTTTACAGATTTCTGTAAGCTCATCACTAGCCTGTGATCAAAATTCCTGGGATGACCTTTCGAGAGTGCCCTGCTTCCAAAGTTGATTAAAACCTGGAACTTACCTGTTATGAGAGAAACAACAGGTCTGATGACTGGGATTTTTTTCAATGCTTTTGTTGCTAGTGAACCAGCACACCACCTTGCAATGGGTGGGAAATTAGAATGAAACAGCTCTTCTGCAAAGATTAAAAAAGCATTTATTTCTCGTATTTTTCTTCATACATTCTTGATAGAAAAGAAACAATTATTTGTTCCCAGTAAGTCTATAGATGCACTTATTTTTTTTTCTATGCCTACTGTATGTAGGAACATTTTTAGTAAATCTAGTGTGAGTACAATGTTGAACTTCCACATTGACAAATCATCCTAACCATTTGTATATAACTGTGCTAAACACTCTTCGTGTGGACAAGAAACACATTTCTTTCTCCTTCTGGAAATCTGTATATTACCTAGTTTTCCATCTTTCCTCACATGAAGAGATTGAGCTTTTGCAGTATTAGATATAATATCCATTATACCAACTGCACACCACTAATGAAATATTTATTTTAAAGATAGCCTACAACTTTTAGGATACAGAACACTGTCTAAAGCTTTCAGAGATATCTAATGGATTTGGAGATGGGGCCTGCTTTTAAAAATATAGTGCACAATTATTCTGTCTTAACTTTCAGGGTGGAGATAGCACCATATTGATATGGGCAAATAATAAAGACAGTAAGATCATGCTGGAGACTGTATTGACTACAGAGGACTTTCCAAGTCCTCCAATGAAAGGAGCTCCTTTAACAGAGCACTAGAGCAGAGACTAATCCCAACATGCCTCTGATCCCAAGGTATAAACATGCTATCCTCCCGTCAGCTCACCTTTTCCCTTTTGGAGGTTGCTATGACTCACACGTCTCTGGCAGTCCCGCATCTGCCTTCATCAGGCGTCTTGGGAGAGAGATTGCAGGGTTCAACTTTACTCCTACTCCCAGGCTCCCCGGCGTGACCACGTTTGCTGCGCCTGCCCAGGTGGGTCACCAAAAGTTGCTGAGCCTCACGAGTGGCTCCTTGCAATCGCCAGAGCTGCATAAACTGCTGGGATTTCCCGAGGCTTTTGTTTGCCTCTTGCCAGGTTGGTGAATATAAAGCAAGCTCCCCACCCACGCGACCAGCTCCTCTGCCTGCTGACACCAGGTGCTTGCAGCTGACCTCCCCCAGGAGAGGCCGGAGTTTTTGGTGGCCTCTTGCAGAGCTGTGAAAGAAAACTTCTCACAGATCCCCTGGCTGGCCACAGCCGCTTGAAGCCTGCCAACGCGAATCTGAGTTTTAAAGACACTCCCTGTGACAATGCCAACTGGCTGGGAAGGTCACCTGCTGAGGCACAGGTGACTCCAACAACCTCTTCTCTGTGCTTAAAAAAAACCACAGACGGTTACAAGCACATAACTGTGGCTTGTGTTTTGCCTCCAGTTTCACAGAGTTTGTTTTCTATAATACATCTGCTGCCAAGTCTGCATCAGACTTCTTCATGTGAAGAAATTTCTATAAAGAAAGGAAGGGTTTGAGTGTTGGGAGCCTACATAGATAGGGACATTCTCAGTTCTGCAGTCATTGCAATGTTTCATCTCTCTGGCCAAGATACTCCAGCATTACTAGTAACCAGATCTGGCTGCCTAAACTGAGACATCGGCAGAAGACACTTAGTTTATAATGGGTAGATGGTTACGCAGCACTTGAGGAAATTTCTTTAAATTGATCCAACATGTGAACCCAAAATTAAATCGTATTTGCTTTCTGCTGCCTCAGTGAATTCACTTGAAAAATGGCGACAACAACGCCTTACTAAATCGCAGTGAAGTTTATGAAATCGCAGCTGTATAGTGCTTGCAGCTGAGCATCTTAGTAGTGCACAGCAGCATTATTATTCTAACCGATTTCCCACATCACAAATTCACATCTGACATTTCCACTGTCCACTTCTTTCCAGCCTCCAACCACTACCTGCAGTTTCAAAATCAATAATCAGGACACATTCTCTCTCCTGTAAAGGCCCTTCGTCATTCATTAACTTGGTCATTTTTTGTTTCGTTATTGACTTTCTCCATTTCTCATGCTGTTTAACGCTAGTCTTCGGTGTTTATGTATTCTGCTCACCAGTAGGAAAAATGTACATCCTGAATCATTTCCTATTTACTTCTGAAGTCTTTCCCCTCAAGAAAAACAAAAGAAGAAAATTTCATTTTTGTAATGTATTTACTGTTCCCTAACCCCATGCACAATACAGCCTCCTGTCTTGGCCAAGTCACTTCAGCCACGCTTTATATGTATTACTGTAGGCAACTTGTTGATTTACCTCCTCAGCATCATTTAAATCCTTGAGATACTGTCTCTGAGGACTTGATTTGTAGTCTGGGGAGCAAGGTTAGTCTGTAGCTTTTGTTTGCTTCATCCTCTGCACGTTGGCATACCATGACTTCCTACAGCAAATGTCCTTGCTGGTGATGTGACAAGAGTCAGTTCAGATCTGGACTCCTAAGCATTGCTCCAAGTTTAACGTGAGGGAATGTACTGCTGCTCTCTTTGTGACCTTCCAGGTCCTTGCCAGTGCCGATGGTTCATTTCTGTTGTTATCCGGCACAAGTCCCCGCTGGGTCACAGACCTGAGCTGAAGCAACCTTGAAGCTGGATCTAACTGAACAGTTGAATCTGCTTTGAGAAGAGCATTGGGCCAGATCACCTCCAGAGCTCCCTTCCAACCTAAATAAAATCTGTTCTTTGCAAGTTGAGCATCAGTGTTCGGTGTCATTAATCTTGCAGTAAAACCCTGACAACCTCATCTGTACAAGTTAATTGTAAGTCAGTCACACAAAGCCAGCAGCACCGCTTGTGCATTTGGCCTGCATGAATTCAAGTACTCCCAGGCTCTGCTATCTTCTGGGTAGCAGTGGTTCCCCTAATCTCTGTAAGACACCACGACGGGATTTTGCAGATGTTTGGCAAGAGTACTTGACGGCTGCTCTTTCTTCTTTCCCAGAGTCTTTTGTTGTCTGCCTTGGCTTTACATCTTTGTACCAGCTAGTCACACCAAACCCATGAAATCAATTGACCTACATTACTGCATTTCTAACACTACCACCCCTGTCAGACCCAGATACTGTCCCAAATCTGTATCTCACCCAAGTTTCTGGAAGCTCATCTCCAGCACATACCCAGACTTCTTTCTTTCTTGTATTTCAACTTTGACAGAACCTTTGTTTTGGGACAGCTGAGGCATATGTCATGAATTACACCTAGGCAGAAGCCCTGGGCAAGGGCCCTGTGAAGACTAGCAGAAGACGTTTCTGTTTAACTTACTTAATAAACCTTGTTACTGACTCCCCTACAGGGAGCCTGACATCTGCGTATGTGTAACAGAAGCCCAGTTTTCAGGCTGCATGATTAACAAATCACTTCAATTAACTCTTCACATCATCATCTCCTTTGCCTAACAAGGAAAGCCATAGCCTGGGATGGAGACAGGGACAGAAAAGGCTGGAACCAAAATAATAATTCATGAAATAGTTTCAAGGGTTTATTTCTTTGAGAACTTATTCTAGGCAAAGTCTGGCTTCTCTTCTTGCCTTGACAGTCAGAAAGCAGAGAACTTAGTTTGAGACTAAAGTATGTTTTACAGATGGAGAAAATTGGCTTAATTCCATGATGTTTTATGAAAGTAGCAATAGTGTGACTGTCAGCGGAGAACTGTAGTCAACTTTCTGACTGTGCACACACACAGAGAGTAAGTTGTGGGCAATAAAGATTTCAGGACAACACTCCAGATATAGAGGCATTTTATTTGCTGCATGATTTCTTTCACTCTAACATGAACAGGACAGTTAAATACCACCAACAATGCACAGTCCAGTGAATAATTTTACAAGACAAAGCTCTCATCTCTGGCTTACGTTTGCCATTGACTATTGCCATTCTCTCCTTCCAAGTGTCAGATATGTTATAGCCTAGCAGGTCTTGTCCTCTCATTATTCTTGTTACCTATTTATGGAAACGTTTTGATGAGCATAACCCTTTTGCTGCCTGTAAATGAGGAAAATATTTTCAGAAGTTATGGACGCTGTTGTTCAGAGGACCAAGGTAGCATACTGATCCTCTCGGCAATGCGTTAAAGGAAATGATTGACTCCCTGTGGGGCAGCTTATTTCTGGATGAGTCAACTAGTGAGTGCCTGCGATCGTGCCAGAGTTCGGCACGTAAGAGTCAGCACAGAGCTATGGCTGCACTCACTCCTCTGCCATTGACATTGGTAACTGCCGTGTGGCTTTCCTCCCCATCAGTGTGTCATTCTGTTTCCTTACCATAATGCATTGTGGGTTTAAATATCGTGCATTTGTTTCTAGTGTCAGGATGTGTGTGAAGCTGGGTTGGAGGTTTTTTTAGCTTGTCCCCATCCCCCAAACCAGAACTACTCCTATTTTAATTGGGATATCTCTTATTTTAATACAAGTGTTTAGGATAGAAGGCAAAAGTATGTATCATCACAGTGAATTTTATCATCAAACTTTCCTGTTTCTTATGTACTTAAAAATACACGTTTTTCTACTTCTCTGCAAGGTTTTTATTTAACCTCAGAAGTGTGTTTGTATATTTTGAATCTGTAGCATCACTGATCAAACCTCAGGAAGCGTTAAGAGAAAACTGCATGACAGTTTTTCATATCTGTATACGTTGGTTATTAAATCAGTGTAAAGAGAGAGAATTAGAATTATCCCACTGCATTCCCTTTTGTGTGTCACGTAAAAAAAACCCATTAAACGGATTTCTTACTCTTACTCCACTGTTTCGTGCAATTAAACAAAATAAGCATTCGTCACCGTTATGGCACTTCTGTTTGTTCTTCCACCATCAATTATCTTTTTCAAAAGTCCTCTTTAACCAGGAAGCAAACCTGGTCTTAAAATAGCAGGAATATAGGCTGAGAAATATGGTCTGCCACGGGTCTAGGCGTAATCCTACAAGCTGCTCTATCTGTCCTAGCAATTTTCAGTTCCAAAGTAACTCTATTAAGAGGCACGCTGCAGGGATGTGGCGATGTGGTGTAGGAAATTCATCGTGGAAGTGGGATCCAGCAGCTCAGCAGTGCTAATCCTGCCCGGTTGCTGCAGCCTCCCTTCTCATTCTTTGCCATTGCTCAGCCCCGGTGAAGGCAACAGGAGCTTCATGTGCATCGAGATCGGGACAGCGGGCAAATATGTGTGGCTCTGTGCAAAGCTGCACTCTCAATTTCTACATCTGTAAAACTGAGATAATACGTTACCAACTTCAAAGGGGTGTTGGGCAAATTAATTAGTCAGTGTGCGTACAGCACCTTGAAAATACAAAATTAACTCTTATTAGTCCATAAGTACTCAAGATGCATCGAGGTGCGCTCTGTGGCCTCTTGATTCCAGACAAAGGTCCTCTTGATTAAATTAGATTGCTAACATATTAACGCGTTAGCACACTTGAAGAAAGAAAAGTTTGAAAAACCAATTTGGCTTCGTCACATGAGCAGCGTGTATACTTAATGGAAATTTTTCCAGCATTCACAAAACAAAGAAAAATCAATAAAATGTCTGCCAACTGTTCCACTGAAAACATTTTATAATCTATAACACCGAGCATCCTGAGCCAAGATAAACCAGCATTGCTGACAGAAAATACTGACAATTATTTTACATTGATTCAACTTGGCCCAGCCCAGACTGACCTTGTTTATTCATCTCAGTCTCTTAATTCATATTAACTTGGCATCAAAATGGGACATGTGGCATGTGGGCTGAAGACCCATTTCTGTATCTTAGACTCAGATAAATGTAGCGCATTGAGTACTTCAGTGCCTTGAGCTCTTAGGTAGATTTATATGCATTAGACAGAACTGGTTAAGTTCCTTTTATCCCCGCTGGGCTTTTCATGTCTGTTGACTGTAAAACTAGAAGCTCGGTAGAGGTAACATCTTCTTCTAAGCCTTCGGATATACATGAAATCCTCCCAGTACTGGTCAATTTTAAAGACACATCCAAAGAGGATGGAGGGTTTTAAGCTCTTTTAAAACATAAAAATAGAAGGGTTATGGCAATTTGGCAGCCAAAAAAGCAATTTGCAGGTCTCGGCAGAATCCGAGGCTGTGTGTAAGAAAGCTGATCAAGACACTACGGAGGAGATAATGGGGTCGAAGAGCAGAAGAATCCCTCCGTTTTTGCAACCAGCATAATCTGGTCTCCAATGAAGTTTCTTAGTTTCTTTTGCTGAACCAATAAAGCTTAGCGTGATGGGCGAGTTGCATTACTGCAGCTTAAAAATGTCTCGGGAAAGCTGATGAGGAGAGTTGCTTTTAGTTGCTTTACAGAAGCCCAGCTGCTTGCATAGCTATTGCCCAACTGGTAGTGTGAAGACAAAGGCGCAGGGAAAATCTGAGCTTTTTCTTTAATTATTTATGTTCTCATCAGTAATAAAGGGCTTTTTATGCCTGGAATGTATTATTTGTATTATCAAAGCCGAGCGAGATTTCGCACTGTGGCAGTTAACAAATTGGGTGCTGCACAAAAGCGTTTACATTTTCATTCTCACAGCTACACTGCTGTCATATCTGAAAGCCACACTCGAGTAAAACACTACTTGAGTCAAACATGACTACATCCACGGAGGAGGAAAAACCACGCAAATGAGGAGAATCCCCCCCAAAAGGGTTCCCAGTTGGCCTGGCATGAGAGGTTTAGTTTATTTTCTCTGTTCGACGCGTTCTTGCCGAAGGCAATGCTCCCTTGGACTTCGCTGGGCACTTGGCAGTTTGTGGACAGCAGGACAAGCGGCGAGTTGGCAAGCCAAGATAGCACAAGATGACCTCCAAAATTCCAGTTCCACTGCCTTGTGAATGGATTGCCTTTCCACACGCCTACCTAAGCAGAGATTAATGATGAGTGAAGAAACCGAGACTAGCAAAACCAAAAAAAAAGAAAAAAAATCCATCTGCATTTTCCATAACACATAGCTGGTGTTTTCCTCCCTGCAGCTCCTTCTCAACTTGGATTTCAGTGATGGAAGTGGTGTGGGGACAGGGTTTAACTGCAAAAATCGCAGAAAATCAGCGCTGCTTTTTGGGTCCGACATCCTTCTCTCCCGCACCCGCCCGACCACCTCCATGCAGGGCTGCCGCAGTGCCAGGCGCCTGCTACATGAGTTGCACATCCCCAGCCTGTCCTGCTTAACAAAACTTTAATTGCTCCAAAAAACACCAGCTTTACACCGCATCTCTGAACGACAGGATGGTGCTGGAGTGACTGCACAGCCAAATGAGTGATCCTAGTGACGCTCAGTCAACAAACATACTGGCATCTGATAAAGAGCTACAGTTTGTAGCCAGGGAATTACACAGGCTGCTGTGTACTTGAAAAGATAGAAAACAAATGAAACAGCTTTGCTCTGCTATGCAGTGTCTCCCCAACTCTTCAGTCCTTGCTCCCTCCCCTCCTACGACTTCTGTTTTGTTTTCAAAGACCCACCAGCCGCAGACAGGCAGAGGACACCGAGCGTAAGCCTGGAGCAGATGGCCACGCCGCCTCCCTGACAGAGAAACCCTTTTCCAGCAGCCACGAAGGTAAGCAAAGGAGTCTTTTTCAAATATGCACAAGGTGATGAAGCTAGAAATAATGGTGATATTGATATCTTGAAAAAGAACTTGGACCTAGGAAGAAAAATAAGGCAGTGGCATTGCAGTGTAAGCTTGGTTTGTGTATACCTAGCAGGGAGAGGCATGAGGACTCAGCTACCGGCTCTCACAACGTAGAATAAATCAACTGATTGCATGAATCTCCTTATCTTGCAGTGCTATTCACAACTTAACAAAAAGACAGGCAATGTGTTTATTAGTTTCGGTCATTGTTGCTCTGTTATTCGGTGTGCAATGGCCGGCAGCAGAGCCTCACCAGTTACATGGCTTGTGAAGCAGCATTTTACACTGCTTCTGCAGGGGGTTCTGGAGTAAACAGACGTGGCCGTCTTGCTTCAGCAGTGTTTGGTATCTCCATCGTAGCAGAGTCAAAGTAGTGCAACAGTATAATAGAGGAGTAGTCCAGCATGAGAAAGTCATTGTTAAAGAGTCATCCTGTAAACTCAGCCAGGGAGGTATATGTAAGAGTATTTGCACAAGGGGTGAGATGAGGACTTCTATCTTCTGCCTTGCCCGAGTGTCCTATCACTATACCATACATGACAGGTACGTAGGAACTGAGCCAGTCTCCAGGCACACTGACACGGAAAGTCGAGGCGTAACTGCGGTTCCTATAGCCACAACTGAAATAGATAGTTTCAAACAAGCCAGCTACGGGTGTGCTTCCACATTACAGTAAAGCTGAACTAGCAGCTTGCCACCATTGAAACGGGAAGGTCCTGCTTCCCCCTCACCGCCTTCTTCTGCCCAAGTGCATGGGATCACAGAGGGGACTGCCAGCATATTAACCCAACCAAAAAAAATTATTTTTCTTTCCCGTGGGCTTTTGTCCATCCCCTGAACCAAACTGCCTTGCCTGGGGATCAGGGGACACCACAGACAGAACCAAGTGAGGGGCAGAAGTGCATTGCCTGCAGCAGGACTTCTTTTTGATATTGGTAGCTGTTAATTCGGCTCAAGCTGTAACATGAAGCCTCATCCTCAAGCACCTCCAGCAGCAACTTGACAGGACATGGGCTGCAAAACCCTCCCAAGACACAAGACGAGCACTCAGGCAGGCAGCCCCTACCGAGCTCCACCACCCTACAGCTACCCCGCTACAGATAGAGAGGTGTGCTGCAGCCGCGGTTGTGTCACAACATGTGCATCCCAATCCTGCAACAGCTCCCCACCGAGCTGGGACGATGTGGGAACCCCAATCCATCGCTGGCTTCTCATCTCCACATTGCCCTATCTGCAAAAATCACAGCTGCTTTAACTTGGTGTAGTGTTTGAAGGAATATACATATCCTACATGTATAGACTTGTATAAGCAATATATTAAATATTTTAATTCATCCATTGAATAACAGGCTATAAAATAGCTGTGTCCTATCAAAAAAATGAGAGTTACCTAATAACATACCCTTGTTTGTTTGGGTTTTTCAGCGAGTTAAACAGAATGTAAATAACATGGTGATCTTCTTTTGTTTTTTTGAAGGAAATTTGAGAGCAGTTCCTTCAGAGCAGGTAACGCATTTCTGATTTATTTTTTTATTTCTGCTTATTATTATTTACTCTATTTTGCAGCTTCCTGAAACTCCCTGAGCCTGTCCCTGCAAGCTGTCTGCCTGCAGGGCTCTCGCTGAAATTGGTAGAAATACTCCTATACCACGCTGCTAGAGCGGGGCTTCGTCTGCGGCTTTGAATTGAGCGCAGTGCATAGAAGTCGAAAATTATTATTACCCGATGCCTGTTGGATGGGACCTAAGAAAGAACTTATTGTCCTCCATCCACGTTCATCTTACACAAACTAGCTGGCGCTCGTATTGGCGCTTTCAAGAGCGAGACCGCTGTAGAGAGGAGTGAAATACTAGCCTATGGTTTCATGATTGCTTTAAGCTGATTTAACTGCAAGGTGCTGCCAAAAAACGGTGGACTGCCCCTTCCCCCACCGCCAGCCTCCAGTCCTATGTCCTCCTCCCTCTCCCGTGCTGGCTTGGGTGCTTGCACACTTCCAGCCCACGAGAAGCTCACCGGGGCAGGAGAGGAGGAAAAGACCTCCACGTGGGCAGGTCCATGTGCTCCAAATCCTTCAGCTACCCCCGTCTCCCGTGGGGATGTTCCCTCCCAGCCTGGTTTGGTGCCCCAGATGGTCGGGTGTCAGTGGGGGTGCGTACAGAGCACATACATAGGGCGATCCTGTCTCCAGAGCTGATGAGTCAGCAGCGTGCAGCACCAACTCACTCCTTCAGTTCTACTTTAAAGGAAAAAATAAAATAAAATAAAATAAAAGGTGTCTCACAGCAGCATGGATGAAGGCACAAGAGTGCCTGTATTTTAGCCACCTCCCAATTACAGTTCTTGTTGAAACTTTTATTTTTGAGGCCAAAGTATTCAATGTTTGGCCTCTGTACAAACAGATCATTAAAAAAAAAAAAAAAGAAAGGAAATGCTTCAACCTCCCAGTGGAGCAGGATGGCACTTATTTATTTATTTCATTACAAAACCAGCCTGTGCCAAGTAAAATCATGCTCTAAGAGCTGTTCTACCAGTCCGAAGCACTGGAGAACAACAGGCGCTGGCCCCACCTCTGCAGCCTCCTGTGGGCCCCTGCGCATTTTCACTGGGTGGAGGATGGGGAAAGGCTGGGGAGCGGGTGACAGAGTTCGCCGCACCGGGGTCGCCCTGGCGGGAAATCCCCGTACTGAAAGGA
This sequence comes from Gymnogyps californianus, assembly GCF_018139145.2. Classification (NCBI taxonomy): domain Eukaryota; kingdom Metazoa; phylum Chordata; class Aves; order Accipitriformes; family Cathartidae; genus Gymnogyps; species Gymnogyps californianus. The sequence continues at coordinate 11,882,026 of NC_059473.1, forward strand.
TGTCCCTGGCAGCCTTTGGATGGGTTCGGTGGCCTCAGGATACACAGTAAAGTAAAATATAGTAGTGGTGACAGACTGGAGACGTTGGTGGGATTCCTGGGTTTGCAGCTGGGTTATTCAGCAGGTAGCTAACTGCTCCTTCCCTGAGCTGCGTGTAAGATGCTCCTTGCCCTCACGTAAGCAGCTGAATTAATAAACTGAGAAGTTCATTTGAAAGCTCTGGACTATCACAGTAAAATCCACGAGTGCAAATGTACAGGCTCTATAATGAGAGTGATACAAAGAAGAAAGCTTTGCCATCACATCATTAAGGACTTACACAAGGGAGCGGTTAAAGCATCCTTTGGTTCCAAAAAGTTACTGCAGCTGAGCGGTCACCATTGCTAAAAGCTGCTGGGTCAAAGTGTGACCTCTGCGACCCCAGTGGAGGTGCCCTGATTTCACCACACATCGCAGAGCAGCTTGTGCACAGGAAAATGGGGCACCTCCATCCTTGCCGAGCTGCTTTGTTTCTCGCCGGACCGAGGGAAGGGAGGCAGCAGCTCTGATGTGCGCTTGGGCTGCAGAGGGAAATGACTTGCTGGGTCAGGGGGAGCCTGTTGTGCACACCAGGTTTTTTGGAATGGAAAAGCCATCCATGCAACACTAACTTTGCACTTCTGGGAATACGTTTCCAACACTGTTCTGTCTTGAGTTTTAATGGCGTGTGGAAATTCAGAAGTCTTGCAGCAGTTGGGTACCAATGCAGGAACCAGCACCCAGCAAATCAGAGCACCTCCATCTAGCTGGACCAACCTCTGGCTTTAGTTCAACCCATCCCAAATCCAACCCAAACCCACCATCAGCAGCAGCTCTACACCTGGACACCACCACCAGCCTGCTGCATCGGTGCCAGCATTTGATGGACAGCGCGTCCCCGAGGTCCCACTTTCACCCTCCTGCTCCCCCGGGCTGGCGTCCCTCCACCACCACTTCCCGCACGTTGCTTCAGAGGGAGCCCTCACAATACCGGGCTCGGTGCCACGCAAGGGGAGCACACCCAAAACCCAGCCCTTCTTGCACAGTCAATTCTGCAGGAAGATCTCTGCAGCTGCGAGCCGGAGAATTTGCTTTGCCCCCCTTCGCCAGTTCGTTGGCGAAAGGCTGGAGCCAGAAGTGACCAATCCCCAGTGCAAATGACCATGGAGGCCTCAGTGGGGAACATAGCTGACACAGACCCTATCTTTTATAGGTGCATCATAATGCACGTCTTCCTCGCTTGCTGCCACTCTCAGCTATGAGGAAGCTTCTCCTCCCTGAAACTGTAAAGATCGTGCAACAAAATGTTCCCAGTCACCTGCCAGAGCAGCTGGCTGTCACACAGCCAAACAGCGCTCAAGCAGTTGAACAAGATTTGTTTTCTAGAGGAAAGCATTAGCCCTACAGCATGCAAGAGCTGGCTTAGAGGCAAGACCGTGCTACTGTGGGGGCCGCCCGTGTCCCCCCGAGCCGTGCCCGTGGCTTTGCACTAGCACAGGGCACGTGTGTCCCCGCTGCAGCCCCTTGGTGCATGGGTGATGATGGGCGAGGGCTGCTGCAGTGGTCTCAGCTCACAGGTGGGACAAATGCAGACTATGTGACTTTGCCAAGCTGGTTTGGGACCAGCGCTGGCCAGGGGATCCCATCACTGGGGACAAAGGTGGGGACAGTGTAGGTAGTTGCCGGAGGAGCGAGGGTAAGCTGCAGCTTTTCTTGCCCTGTGCGTGGCTCGGTAGGGTACGGCTCTTCAAGCAACGAGGGCGAAGCAAATGAGAAGTGAGCATCCCATCCGCAATATTTGGTGGGGTCAGGATTTGGTGTTCATGTTCAGTCCTGTCTTCCAGGAAAGGCTGGAGATGGGATGGGGGTAGCCTCAAGGGCCATGCTGCTCCAGAGGTCCCTCCTGGCCTGCATTATTCTGGGATTTGATAATCTTGAGCAAACTATGTAGGTTGGTTCAAAGAGTCTCCATTTAGCAGCACCTAGCCTTAGATGTGCAAAACTAAGCCTCCAAACACCTCGGTCACCAACCTTGGTACAAACAAGACCCTTTGGAAAATGTGAATATCTCAACTGCTCTGTCGTTTCTGGACTGGAGACTGATGTTATTTATGGCAATTTGAGGTGCTGAAGCCAATGGTGCCTTATGGCCACCAAATGGTTGTTTTAATGTATTTAACTCAGCTAAATACCTATCAGCCAGAAAGGTTAGATATAATGCTATCGAAGGGAAACAAGGCATTTCCAGTGAAAGGGAGCAGTACCTATGGATCCTAACAACAGGCATGTCCTTCCACATAGCCATTCTTGCAGCCTAGAATCAGGAGTCTCCACCTGAAAAAACAGGTGCTTAAAATAATTCCCCGTGGCTCCTTCATTTATTCCTCTCTCTCCCACTCTTGTCCTTTCCCACATTCATCATGCCCTTGAGAATAATCCCCAGGAGAAAAAGCGTAGCCTCCTGGGAGCTATACGGCAACGCAGGGAAGAGGTTTCTCTGTATTTCCCGCTCCAGGAGACTAAAGGGATCCTCCATTCCGCCTCAGACCTGGGGAGACCGAGCAAACCACTGCCTCCATCCTGCTATCCCTCCAGGTCCGAGATGGCTTAGTGGCTTTTCAATTACAGGGTGTGCCTTCCCGTACCGCTCCTCCCTTCGCCTGCCGGAGCGGGACCACATCATTACCATGCAAAGCCCCACGATCTGAACTCTCCAGGGCACAAGTGGATGCTCTCCTGTCAGGATATTCATGTTTTCCTTCTCTGGATGACTAGCTGCTCATTACCATAGGCAGCAGCACTGCAATGCTGGCTTCCCCTGTTCCTGGACAGCCCTCTTCCTGCGCTATGAAAATCAACTCTCGTCAAATTATTATGGCTTCTTTTATTGCCAGGGTGCTACATCAGAAAAGATGCAGATGTCAGAAGAGGGCTCCAGTCATTATCGCTCTTCAGCCTTTGATTAACATTAAACACCTCTACAAACTTGATGCCACATCACAGACTTCCCACGCGACACCACCAACTCTGCTGTAGTGTGACCAGAGAGGTTTGCAAATAGGTTTTTTAAAAAGTATTAAAAAAAAAAGAAAGCAACTCGGTAGGTCTGCAGAGCTGGGTTGGTGTGGGATGAGAGTTCTTGTTAACCTCTCCCCAGACAGAGGCACAAATCACAAATCTAAAAACCTGGGTCAGATACCTATCATCTGATGCACTCAGAACCCTGAGCCTTGAATAACAGAGACCTACCCAAACAGCTTTGAACTCTAAATGGTCAAACATGGGGCTTTTTTCCTCCAGCCTGCCTTCACCTTCCCACCTATTCCCTCGGTCCCCAGAGCAAGCACCAGCAGAAACCCCTCTGCATCAGGCACCGACACAGCTCTAGGGAAAAAAGAGCCACCCCTTACCTTCAGCCGCTGATGCTCCTCGAGGTTTTACTGCTGTGGGTCCCCTGCAAAAAAAACTTTCGTATTTTTTGGAGCCTTTAACAAGTGCCGAAAAGCAAGGCACATACACACAGCCCCCCGCCATGAGTAAGGCCACTCATAACCTCCTTGAAGACACCTCCCTAAGCAGCAGTCTTGGCGGTGAAGCTGTGCTTCGAGTTTCAACACTGGAATAACCCGGTGGGGTCTGGGATGCAAGCGCTGGTTCGGATGGGACATCGGGGACGCTTTCTCGTCATCTTCAAACCGCCGCCGAGAATTAACAGGGGGTCGTATTGTGGCAGAGACACCTCCCGCCATCTCCCTGCAAGGGAAGTGCCAAGCGACGGGCTGGAAACAAAGCTCAGTGTCCGTACAGTGCTCATTTTGAGCCGTCGCACTTTTACTGCTCCCTCCGCGCTGAGGTAGGGAGGTTGTACGCAGGAACGCTGTTTCGGAGGGTGATCGCTATCTCTGTGGTGAAATGCACATGCCATGAGATGGAGCTGCTGCTCTGTAAAGGTTCCTTATGAAGCTGCGAGAGTTGTTAGGGGAATTTTTTTTTCCTCTTTCCTGAAGTCAAGGAGCGGCGAGTCACTCACATGAGTCCCGTCCGCCCTCGCCAGCGCTCCCGCAGCCTGACACAGCCCTGACAGCCACCTCCTGGGGCCGAGCCCACCCCCCTTCCCACGCCAGCCAGCCTGTCTTGCCCTCTGAGACAGGACAAACACACTTTTCCCTTTGTTTTCAGCTCCACACCTAGTTTTTTCTTTGCATCGTGAAGGGCTGGCTACTCATCTGTAATTGAAAAGAAAGCAATGACTCACTAGACTACAGCACTTTCCAAGGCAAAGTATTATTTCATGCATTTCGCAGGCACGCTAGCCTGTGTTATGAAATAACCTCTGTTTGTGGCACATCTTCTCCCCATCGTCATGTCCTTTGCAAAACCAGAGGTTGGGGTTTCCACCCTGCACAGGCACCGAGTGCAGAAAGAGGAGCGCGAATTCGTGCTTAAATCACGTATTTGCATTGTGTGAGGAATGCAAAATGCCATCCCCACGTAACTTTGAAAACCTGGCTCGCTACCCGCTGGCGGTAACCCAGCCTTGTGGTGTTCGCCGTATGTTTTAATTAAAAGGTAACAGAAATCTAAAGTTTCACTTTTGCCAATAAGCTTCCAGGCACCGGGGAAGGGGGCTCCAAGGCAGGTGGAGCCTCGGCTCCCAGCCCCTCGCATCCCAACCCCGTGTCCACCTCACGGGGACGCCGTGAGCGGTCGCTGGAGCTGCAGCCCCAAGAGCGGCAGGGGAGGGGGGGGGTGTCGCAAAGGGGCTTAAAAAAAGGGGAGAGGTGCCTTACCTTGAACCACAAGGCAGTCTCCACCACTTTAGGGCTCCATCTTCCATTCCCAGGCCAAATGGGGACAGTGTCTGCAATTGTCTCTTCTCCCTGGGTTGGGATGGTGTTTCCAATACCTGTGTTCCCATCCTTCATTGCCTGTCCCTGCAGCGTGCCTGATCCTGCCTGTCTTTCCCCCCGCAGGAGGCTGGAGACAGCGGGTCTCTCAAAGTCGTGCACTTCGGGCTGGTGTGACTGAGCTGCGGAGCAAAGAACGGGAAACCTCACCGAGGTGGTGAAGTTCTCGGAAAGTCCTTCAGCGAACATCCAGCCAGCCCTGGATCCGACCACTAGCAGAAGATGAAGCACCAGGCTTAGAAAATATGCTGCCCTTAGACCTCCGAATTATTTCTGAGTTAGCACGAACATGTCCATGCACGAACTGCCCCATGGTTGCTTATGGAGGGCAATTTGGTGACATTTTCATCGTGTAATTGCAGATTCCCATTTACCGTACAAATGCAATGCTGAAAAATTTGGGGGGGTTTCTTGGATGAATCCATAAACTTCTCAGGAGAAAGTCTGTAATTCTCTATGCATTATATATTTTAACAATCTTCACTTGGAAGCAGATTTGAATTTCCACTTAAGGCTCTGAAAACCGTCCTATTGAGATACTAGCAGATAAAATCTTCACTCAGGATACCTCTGTGAAAAAGGAGCTTTTCACAGTCAGCAGCGTTTTTCGAAGAATGCTCTCAATTTTCATATCTAGATATATCATCTTAGTTGAATAACCATTATTTTGCCTTGAAAAAAAGACGCGGAGCCTCTTAAACATCATTCCATTGGAGTCCAGATTTTAATCTGCCTCCTCTAACCACGAAGAGAAAATGCACTGAGAAGGTAACGTAACCTGTTTCAGCCCTCTAGTTTTTTTCTGACAGTGAAGAGAGGGGCGAGCATCATCGCAGGCCTTTCTTCCCACCATTTGATGGGGCGCAGCGTGTACGGACGCAGATTTTTGTACTCTGTCACAGGCATGTGTGTGGGTTAAGCTTGAGCTTTTTCGGGAGCACTGGGTGGTTGCAACCCAAAGGTGGTGAGCTTCTTGAAATCGGTTTTGTATGACGAACAAATTTGTACGATGAATGGACTGAAAATAAAAGCATAATTTAAAAAATAAAACCACAAGCCATTAGAAGTATTTTATTAACAAAAATTCTGCATTTACCCAAATGAAATATCTGTGCTCACTGTTGGTCAGCCATTTTCCCCTACGAGCCAAAATCCTGCTGAATTTCTGCTGCACGACGGGCGATTTTGATCGCACCAGAAAAACTCCCAACCCATTTTGGCACTTCATCCGAATCAGCGCCTTTCCATGAGTATATTCGGAGGAGACTTTTTGCTTTGCAGGCTGAACGGAGCGAATGGGCTGCAATGCATAGGTTTTTGTACACTCAACAGGGAAAAATTAATAAAGAGAGCTTTGAAACAGAGCAGGCTGCTGCATCGCCTCCCCACGCAGAGCCGTGCCTGTAATGGCTGTGCTTCACGCAGCACTTGGAGGGGAGCGCGCCTTTAATGTCCTATAGATTTAAATTTAATTTCTGATATACACACGGCGCAACGACGGACCGCGGCAATCGCATGCTTGTTCTGCATAAGATGCTGCGATGCGTTGCTTTGCCGTACAGCTATTTTGCTGAATTGCAGCCATATTTCTGTCAGTACAAGTGATGGTCTATATGAGGGATTAATCTGACACCAGACAGTGATTCTTAATCCTTCAGTATATCATAATCTATTTACTTTGCATGCTAAGAGGATTTCAGCTTAAAAATATACAGGAAGTGATACTAGAAATGTACATAAGATCCAGAATGCCGTTTCTTAAAATTGATGTTTTTCATAAAAAACAGAAATCCTCTCATGGCTTTCTTGGAAAAGTCCTGTCTGTCCTGGAAAAGAAAAAGTGTTGAATAGGGTTTTAACTGGAAATAGGCATATGTTTTCCTTTTTAGGCTTCAGCTCTCTGACCATTTTCACCCTCCTCCTTCCCTGCAGCTTTTTGTGCTCAACCACACGACATGAAAGAAGAGCTCTCCAGTATAGCAGGTTCCTTGGCTGGGAGTTACACCGGCAGATTTTTATTGACAAATTCAAAACAGGTTTGGAACCGATGTGGGCTTTTACGTGCGTTAATTGCTACTCAAAGTACATGAATGAGCAGTGACTGGCTAACGTAGAGGTCAGCACAGGGAAAACCACAAATGGTCGGGTGTGATGGCTCCTTATTCAGCTGTAATCGTCTGTTTTCTTTGCACCCTGCCAGAAAGGCTGTCTACAAAATAACTGTAGTAAGCCGTGTTAGTGGGTATGTCTCCTGAAACTTGTAATTTATAATTTTTTTTTTTTTAATAATTTAATTCACGCTCGGCCATAACACTTTGCGTCCCCAAAGCACATCCTGCACGCGAACCGGCGGTCGGCCACCCCAGCCAGCAGCAGCCCTGCCCAGCCTCTGCCCACCTCTGCGTGGCCGGGTACTGCTAAGGGCGTTCAAATCGTCGCCTGTCGCAGCTCCCCACCGCACGCGGAGGGTTCAAAAGCAAAGCTTTCCAAGCGGGGACTCTACTCAGGGCAAATACTCTGATAACAGCAAATAGATCACGAATTATTTCAGGTCCATGAAGCACCAAGCATAAAAACTAACGTCACCCCAACCCTCCCCCCGCCGCCCTGCCAAGTCCTGGCCCTTGACTTACAGGCAGGAAAGCACCACGTGCCTTTGGAGCAGGCGCTCACGTGCAGAGGCAGCTGCCGGCACTCGAGCGAGAGGCAGGAGCTTCGCCGGGCTTGTGGCGGGTAAGCCGGCATCTCGGCACCGCGGCACCAGCCCCTGGGTCACTGGTGCGCTCAGTGCGGCACCGTGATCCAGCAGCGAATGCTATTTAAAAATAAATAATACTAATAGTAGCCGTGCACCCAACAGCCTTCTTGCTTGAGACGTGAGGCACTGAGTCACCCGGGTGGCTGTTTCACATCCGGGCTGCCCAAAAAAGCCCCGCGATCCCGCCGGCGCCTGCTCCCGGAGCCGGGCACCAGGCAGCCAGCACCGCGGCGGCATGCTGCTCTACCTGCCAAGACTTGTGCTCGGGGCGGCAGCGCCTGTTCAAGCCTTGGGGAAGCCCACGGTGGGAGAAGTTTGCTCCGCCACCCAACCCCCAGTGCAGGCGTGCTGCTGGCAAAATAGGGGGGGGGTTCTGGGGCCCCCCCAAACCTGGGCACGACCCTCCCCGGCCCACGCTCGCCTGCCAACAGGCACAAGTCGCGTCTTGCCCACGCTGCTGGCACCGACCCATGGATGGCGGAGGGAGGATGAGGCCTGACCACGCTCAGCTCGCCGGCAGGCATTGCACTAGTTAGTCACCATGCTGTTTTTCCAGGGGGTTTCTACCCAATAGAAAGAAAAAAAAAAGCCATTTTAGTTGTTTTCCAGCAAACCAGCTGTTCCCGCTCAAGTCGTGCTTGTTGACCTTCGAAGAAACTCCAGGGCTGGGAGAAATGCAACAAAAAAATACAAAATGAAGCCAGGCATTGAGGGCAAAGCCATTATTTGATGTGATCTGGAAAAGGTCTCCTCTGCGCCCCCGCCGCCAGCTGGGCTCAGCAACTGGCCCCGCTGCCGTGCTCCGGGTCTGCACGAGTGGGACAGGAAAATGCCTAAATTGTGGTGTGGGGGATGCTGGAAGCCACTGGGCTGTGGCACCAGGCGCTCCTGGGTGCTGGGTGCCCAAATCCGGGGGGATTCCCCTGGTGGACACGAGCACCCCTTGGAGTCCCAAACCCCAAAGCAGACCCCGGGCCCAGCCGCACTGTGGGGCGCTGGATGAAGAGGTTTAGGACCATGTCACCGGAACTGAAATTCAGGCTCCCCTGTTGGCGGTGTGTCTCAGCATCGCTGAGTTACTGAGTTACAACGAAACACAATTTTTAAGGAGGATGAAGTGTGTGTAATTTTTGTTTAAAGAAGATGAAGGGGAGGGGGGATGTTATACACCTGCTGGCTGTTGTCTCTCGGGTGCTCACTAAATCTGGGAGGGCAACTTTGCTTCAGTTTGTGCCCAGCACAGATTTTTTTTTTTTTTTTTTTTTTTTTTTTTTTTTTTTACAGCTCCAGAAGGGCTGTGATAACTTTTTCCCTTTAAAAGGAGAGCTTGGGGATGCATAGGCTGGTGGCACCCAGACCCAGCACGCGTGGTCCTCCCTCAAATTGCCTGTACAGCCACCCTTTGGGGTGATGAGTGCCTTACTGTGCTTGCAGAAGAGAATAATTATTTTATATGTATAGATATATATAAAAATACTTAAATATATCTATGTATATATATGCACTGAAGGAGACAACAAGGAAAAGAACCGTTTAAAGAAAAATCCCCTAAAATAGACTCGGCTGCACCCGTCCCCTCCCATCTCTCCCTGCTGCACCGTGCGGGTGCTGGAGGCCATCGGCCACCCCCCGCCTCGGGGCTGTGCCGTGGCCGTGACCCTGGAAGGATGCACGGGGCTTGCACCGGTGGCACCTGGGGCTGACCCCGCTGGGTTTCCCGCTGCAGCCCATTTCCCAGCAGCCGCGGCAGCACATTGCCAGCCCCGTTCGCACCCCACCGGGATGCTGGCGGGGGGTACAGCCGAGTGCAAACCCTCCCCAAAGTGACCACCCGGAGCTCGCCGGTACCTCGACACCTCCCACCCCCCATGGTCCCCGCTGCCCCAGGGGTGCCTGGGGACACCAGGGATGGGAGCACACAGCACGGCCCCAGAGCTCCCAGCTGCAGTGGGCACTGCTGCAAGACCACAGGGAGGAGGATGGGAATTTGGGTATATGCCCCCCTCCTCCAGTGCATCAATGGCCCAAGCAGAGCAGCAGTGGCCCCGGTGGTCCCCTCGGCCCCAGTCCCGTGGGAGTGGGAACGGCCCCAGCACCAGCGGGCAGCCTCCAACAACTGCGGGGAAGGTCTGGGAAAAAAAAGAGGGGAAGATTATCTCGAGAAATAATTCATCCCTGCCTTCCCTGGCTGGATCGCAGCTGGTAGCGGCTGAGGAGAGAAACACCGGGCTGGAAGCACGGGTGCCGAGCATCCCTGCCTGCAACCTGCCTGCACAGGGGGGCAGAGGTCTGTCTGTGTGGCTGTATGTCCGAGTGGCCCTCGCACCCACCCCACCACCACCCAGGCCTGCCTGCGGGTCCCGAGTTTGTGGGGCTGCCCCACCGGGTCGGGGGATTGCTGTTTCGGCCAGCGTTTGCCCATCCCGTGGGTCCCACTGGCACTGCAGTGCAGCAATAAATCAGTAACCAATTAACAGCGTCACTTAACATAAAAGCAGGTTCCCAGCCCACAGCCCACAGGGTGGGTCCCCCCTCCAGAGCACGAGCAAACTCATCACACACACACCCCATCCTGCTGGGACCCCCCGGGAAGTATTTCCCAGCACCTCGCTCCCCCCAGGGAAGTTTCCTGGGGAAGAGGAGGCAGGGGGGAGGAAGGAGGACAGGACACTGCCGCATTTATTAGTTTGGATTTTATTGGGGTGGGGGGAAGAAAGGGGGGGGGGGTTTGCCTTACAGTTGAAGGGGTAAGTGTGGGGTTACGGCATCAAAAATCACATGTACACGGTCCCTGCACCAGCCCGGGGCAGGTAAGGCAGCCGGGCACACAGGGCTGCAGCCTAGACCCGCGAAAACGCACCAACCGACAGAAGGGGCTAAAAAAAAAAATAACCAAACCAAAAAACACACCCCCCAAAAAGTCGTGCCCCCCCCCCCAAAGCAGAGCTGCTTTTCCCTGCAACCCTCCCCCAAAAAAATAAACCAAAACTTTTTTTTTTACTGCTTTTTTTTCTTTCCTTTTTATTATTTTTTTAAATTTTTTCCAAAAGTTTTGGTTTTTTTTGGTCTGCACGTCGTGGATCAGCTTGGCAGCCCTTCCCTCCCCCTTTGCCTCCCCTCTAGGCACCCCCTTGGGCTGCTGCCTGCCCCCCCCCAGCCCCGGGACGGCACGGCCGAGCTTGCACAGAGCCCTTGAGGATGGACGGAGGACACAAGATGGGGAAAAATTCATTTTTAGGGAAGAAAATTAAAATAAAAAAAAGATTATTTTTTTTTTTAAGTTCTGTTCCATGTTAGACTCTAGATAAATGCCAACCCAACAGCATCAACTAAAAATAATCATGGTCACTGGAACGGACCTAGTATTTACATTGTTCCCGCCGCTCCCAGCGGCAAGAGGCTGTACAGGACCGGCGAGCCAGGGGCTCCCGCACCCGACGGGGGTGAGGGTCCCCGCACAAAGTTCGGGGGCACTGGCAGGGCAGGAGCCAGCCTGCGCCTCTGCCCCGGGGGCAGCAGGGGAGACGCTAGGCTTTTTATTTTATTTTAACTCCTCTTCTGTTGCGTTTAAAAAAATAATAATTATAATAAACCCGCTGGAAGGGCGCAAGAAGCAAATAAATATCAGTCAGTAGAGACGGGGGTGGCAGGACCCCCCCGGGGCATCGCCACTGCTAACGAAGAGGGGGGAGGAGGAGGAGGAGGAGGAAGAGCCGGAGCCAGAGTCCTGCCCGGGAGGTGGCAGGGAGACCCCGGGCAGGGGGTCCGTGGCGGCTTGGGGGGACGGTGGTCAGCCCCTCACAAGACCTGGAAGCGCCAGGACGCCTGGTCCTTGTAGTCGAGGCAGTCGGGTGAGTTGAAGTTGAGCTTCCAGGAGGCGGCGGCGGCAGCGGCGGGCTCCTTGTAGTCCAGGCAGTCGGAGGAGTTGAAGGGCAGCCCGGTGCCGCCGTAACCCTGATGGTGGTGGTGGTGGTGATGATGGTGGTGGTGGCCCGAGCTCTGGCTCAGCGGGTGGTGGTGGTGGTGGCTGGGCACCGAGGAGGGCCCCATGGGGCTGAGCTGGTGGGGATGGTGGTGGGAGTGCATGGGCGCCAGGTAGGAGCTGCAATCCACGCCCCCAAAATAGGACGAGGAGGGTGGCGCGGGGTAACCCTGCCCGTACCCCCCGCCTTGGCCATAGGAGACGGGGTAGCTGGCAGAGGCGGCAGCGGCGGCGGGGCCGGCCCGTTGCATGCAGGACGCGGCGGCTGGCGGCAGGGGCTCGGGCACCGTCACCCCCACCGGTGCCGCGCCGGGAGAGATGGAAGCCGGGCTCCAGATGGACGACGCCGGGGTGCTGAGAGATGCCGGGGCACCCGCTGGAGCCGATGAGGCTGAGCTGGAGGAGGAAGAAGAGGCCGAGCTGGAGGCAGCCGCTGGCGGCGTGAACTGCCCGCTGCTCTCCGAACCCGAGCTCTCACGAGCTGGCGAGGATTTCTTCTTGGCTGGACGGCTCTTGGCCCCACCGCCGCTCTGCTGCTGCTGCCGGCACTTGGCACGGCGGTTCTTGAACCAGACCTGGAGCAAGAAAGTGGGGTGCAGGGGGATGAGCAGCGGGGCAAGGAGGGGCGGCAGGGCGAGCAGGGGGGGCCCCCAAAGGGCCCCCGCTTGCCCCGCCGCCCCTCCTCGCCCCAGGAGCACCCAACCAACCTCACCCAGGCACCAGTTCTCCCAGCACCCACGCCCAGCCATTAGCACCGCACTCCCCCACACCCCAAAAAAAAAAAACCCCGCCCTGTCTAGCACCCAGGCCACCCCACGTCCTGCCCCAAGCAAGGATGCCCAGGGCCAGCAGCTGAAGTGTCCCAGCTTGTGCATGTCCCCGGCGCAGTGACAAATATGGTTTTGGGGGATGGATCCTGCGTGGGGTACTGCCTGCATAGCCCACCCCACTGGGCATCATCATCCAGGGAGCAGCGCCGGAGGGAGCACCCCTGGGAAGGACCCAGGTGGTGGGGCTGCTACGCCCTGGGGCAGGTGGAAGGGGGACAGAAAAATATTAGTAAAAATAAAATTAATAAAAGAGGATAAAAGAGAAAAACAAACACCCCCCCCTTTGCCTGGATGCCCCCATGGTGGGACAGACAGCTGGGAGCCCATGCTCATCCCAGCCCTGAGGAAACAGGGATGAGCGTGGATGGAGAGCCGGGTCCGAGCGGCGCCAGCCGAGCCGGGGTGCCCCTGCATCCCCCTAATCCACAGCGGCGCGAGATCCCCCCCGCGCAGGTCTGGTACCTGGACTCGGGATTCGGGCAGGTTGATCTTCAAGGCGACCTCCTCCCGCATGAAGATATCGGGGTAGCGGGTCTTGGCGAAGAGTGCCTCCAGCACGTCCAGCTGCGAGCGGGTGAAGGTGGTGCGCTCCCGCCGCTGCTTCCGTGGGGTGGCTGGGGGTGAGCACCGCCACGCTGGTCATGCTGGGTCCCCGCACACCTCCCGCACCCCCCGCCCCGGCACAGCGGGAGCCCCGGCACCCCTGCGGCAGGGGCCTGAGAAGCATTCCCCGCTCTGATCCCAAAGAGCGGCGGTGCTCCCCGCACAGCCCAGCCCCACGGCAGCCGGGCACTGCCCGCCCGGGCCGGACCCTGTCCTGCTGCGGGCAGGGCGAGCGGCACAGGGCTGGGGAAGTGTCAGGCCCGGCCCCGGCGGGAGCAATGAAGAGATTTCGTTGTGTCGAAATAAATCTACTTTTTTTTTTTTTTTTTTAAAAGCTTTTTTATCTTTAAAAATCCCCACAGGAACGAAGAAGCCCCGGGGACTGGGGGAAATTCAGCTGGAACTGGCACTGTCCCCCCCACCCCGCTCTCCCCAGCCAGGGGTGCGGGCAAACGGGGGCACCCACCCCACAGCACACCCCAAACCGTACGGCCCCACAGGCTCCTCCAAACCCGCCCGGGATGGAGCTTTTCCCCTTCTGCTTGCTCCTGGGCAGGCGCCCGCTGGGGCACGGGCGGGTGATGGTGGGGATGGGGAGGGGGTCGCGGTGCGGGGCACTCACCCGGGTACCCCACGGAGGGATGCAGCAGGTCCATGGCGGGCCCGTCAGCCCCAGCCCGTTCATGCCGTAAGGGGGCTGTTTAAGGTAAGACATCATGCTAAAAGCCGGGCAGGTTTCCTTCAAAGTCCCGCAGAAAAAAAGAAAAAAAAAAAAAAACAAAAACAAAACACAACAAAACCAAATGTATGAGGTAGGGAGGGGGGGAAAAGGAGGGGGAAAAAAAAAAAAAAAGCCCCAACAAAAGGAGTCCCCGAAAAAACGCCAAGCAAGAGGCAAAAAAATTAAAGCCAACAACAATTAAAAAACGGAGCACAAAATCGGCGTAAAAAGAGTTTTTTTCGTTCCGTCCCGCCGTCACCGCCGCGAGGTCCTCAAGCGATCGCAGGCAAAGGGAGGCAAAAAAAAAAAAAGGAAAAAAAAGAAAAAAAAAAAAAGAAAAAAAATTAAAACAGCAACGAGGTTCGGGAAACAAAAAGGCGGATTTCTTCCCCGCGCAGAGGCGAGGCCGGAGCGCCTGGGGAGAGAGCGGAGAGAGGCGGGTTAGGGGTCCGGCCGCCCCGAGTCCTGCCGAGGGGCGCCCCGAGGTCTGGGCGGCCGCGGGGCTGCGCGCACCCCGGCGCGGGGGCACCGGGCAGGCGGCCTTTAATTGCAATTTTTTTTTTTTATTATTATTATTATTATTTTAAACGAAAGCGAGTTGCGTGCAAGTGCCGAGAGGCAACAGTGTCCGGCGATGGGGAGAGATAAAGCAATTATTTAAAAAGATAATTGGATTAGGAATCAAAAGGAGGTACCAGAGGAGGGAAGTATAATTAATTTAAAAGCGAGCAGAGGGGGACGTTTTAATTAGAAATGGATAAGAGTTAAAAAGGGAAAAAGGGAAAAAGGAAAAGGGAGAGCGCAGGCACCCGAGCGGGCGGCAGGCGCCGGCAGCCCGGGCCGGGACGGCGGCGGGGCCCGTCCCGGGGCTGGGGGGCTCCGGCAGAACCGGAGCGGGGCGGGGGGGGACACAGGGGACCCGGCGGCCGCCGGCTCGGGAGGCAGCGGCCGGGCTGGGTGGCAAAAAGCCGCAGATAAACGCGGAGTGGAGGAAGGGGCGGAGAGACCCCGGGCGGCCCCGCCGAGCCCCGGGGGCGGCCCCCGCTGCCGAGGCCGGGACACCCCCCCACCCCCCCCCGGGGGCACCGCGGGCATCCCGGCCGGCGGGAGGGGTAGGTTTCGGGTGGGGGTGAGGGGCACCCCCCGGCAGGCCGGGCGGCAGCGCCGTGACCCGGCGTTGCATAACTTTGCCGGGGAGCGCGGCGGAGCGGGACCGTCCCGGGCAGCGAGAGGGTGAAAAAGAGGGAAATAAAGGCAAAAAAGAAGAGAGAAAGAGGAAAATCCCGGGGCGGCCCCGGCCCGGCCGTGCCCACCCCCCCCCGCACACGCACCCCGGGTGCGGATGCCGGGGCCCGCTCCGTCCCGCCGCCGCCCGCCCCGTCGGGGAGCGCGGTGCCCGCCGCCGCCCCCGCCCGCCTCACCTGCGCGGCCACCTGCGGAGCGACCGCCGCGGCGGGGGCTGCGCGCAGGGCGGAGCGGGCGGGGGCTGCGCGGAGGGGGCGGGCGGGGGGGGGTGTGGGGGGGGGGTCAGGCAGGTGAGAGGCGGGCTGGGGAGGGGGGCCGGGGGGAGGAGGGGGGGGCGATGCCCGAAGCCGGGCCGCGCACCCCCAACTTGTCGGGGCGCCCCGCGTTACCTTGCCGGCGGCCCGCGCTGTCGGGGCGATGGAGCCGCGGCCCTGATGAGGATTGATCACCTACCCCCGGCCCTATCCTTGTATGTGCGCGCAAAGCATCTGCGTAACCAGCCCGGCGCCAATCCCCGGCCGCTCCCCGCCTGACTGACAGCCGCCCGGGCAATGGCAGCGCAGGGCGCCGGCTCCCTCCGCGCCCCCCCCCCCGCCACCCCCCCCCGCCCCGCTCCGCTCCGCGCTCCCCCGCGCACCCGGCCCGGCCCCGGCGGCGCGGAGAGCTGGCCGGCGGAGTAAAGGGGTGGAGGGGGTGGGCGCGCAGGGCCCCGCGCAACCTCCGCGGAGGGGATGGAGGGGGTGGGAATCGTTAGAGAAGTTGTGCGGAGGGGGGGGGGGCGCCCGTTCCGCGCAGCTGTGCCCCCTCCCCCGGGCAGCCCCCTGCGCTGCTCCGCGACCCCGCTGTCCGAGGGGACCGCGGAAAAGTTTCGGCCGCCGCCTGCGCCGGCGCGGAGGGCGCTCCTGGAGGGGGCGGCGGTGTGGGGAGCGGGGGGGAGCGGGGTCCCGGCCCCCCCCCCCCCGGTGTCTGGAGGCTCGCCCAAACTTTGTGTTTTAAAAGAATAATAAAAAAAGCAGCGGCCGCACCTTTCCCCGCGTGTCCTGAATTCAGGGGCTGCTCCGCGCCGCGGGGGGCGAGCTGGCGGGGGCGGCCCAGGGGCGGCGGGGAGAGGGGCGAGGGGGTGGCACAGGACCCACCGCACCACTCCGCGCCGCTCCGCACCGCTCCGCGCAGCCCGACTCGTTGCCCGCAGCGGCGGCCAAAGCGGAGCGGCGCGGGGCCGGCGCAGGGCGGCGGGGTCGGTGCGCGGGGGGGCGCGGAGCGGGGAGCTGCAGCCGCGCAGGCGGCGGAGCGGTCCCGGACGCCTAACGAGGGCTCCGGTGCGCGGCTTTTGTTGGTCTCCCCAAATCAACTCCCTCTAATTGCAGTTGGAGCTGAAAGCGAGCTAATGTTCAAAGGCGCTGCCCGCCGGCCCCGACCAAAGCGCGGTTTTCCTTCCCCCCCCCTCCCCCTTTTATATTTTTTTCCTTCTTTTCCCCTCTTTTTCCCGGGCGAGGAGGGAACCGTCTAATGCGGGCGGGAGGGAGACGATGGGCCAAGTGGGGGGGGGGGCGAGAAAAGGAGGTTTACAAGCTCCTCTGCTCGCCCGCAAAAGTCAGCGACACGGGCACTTCTCCCCGCAACAAAGGCGCCGCGGTCCATTCACAAAAAGCAAAGGGAGGAGGAGGAGGGAGGAGGAAGGGTTTGGGGGGCAGTTCCCCTCCTCTCCAGCCCCCCCCCCCGTTTTGCCCCGGTCCCGCCGGGGCAGTTCCCGGGCCGGGCTGCACTCCCCGCGCCCCCCGCCGCTTTCCCATCACTTCTCCCCGCCGGGGCAGCCCCGGTCCTGGCGGGCAGCAAGCCGCCCCCCGGGGCTGCCCCCCCCCCCCCCCCCCCCCCCCACACACACACACACCAGGGGGTATCTGTGCACCCCCCAAACGCCCCCCGCAACCACCGCGGTTGCCCGATCCCCAATTGCGGGCGCCTCCCCGCAGGCTCGGCCGGGGGCTGCGGGCAGGGCGGGCGCGGGGCTCGCCGCCCCCCCCGAGGTGACGGTCCCGGCTCACTCCGACCCCCCCTCCCCTCCGCCGGACGGAGCCTGCGCCCTCCCCGCTGCGCCCAGGTAAGGTCGGCGGCCGGGCGGGAGCTGCGGGCGGGCAGGGGGCTGGGCTGCGCGTCCCCCCGGGCCCGGCGGCGGGGAAGGGCAGGGGTAGGGGCAGGGGCAGGGAGGGCAGG
Source organism: Gymnogyps californianus (assembly GCF_018139145.2). Classification (NCBI taxonomy): domain Eukaryota; kingdom Metazoa; phylum Chordata; class Aves; order Accipitriformes; family Cathartidae; genus Gymnogyps; species Gymnogyps californianus. Next base: position 11,899,304 of record NC_059473.1, read on the forward strand.
GAGGACCGGCCACGGGGCGGGGGGGCTCTTGCGGCCGGTTCCCGGGCTGGGGGCGGGTGGCGGGGGGACACACACACTTATTTTTCCCGCAACCCGGGGGCTGAGTTACTTTTTTGGCGTTAAAAGACAGACAAGCACCGGCCCCCCGGGGTGGGGGGGATGCGCGCCCGCGGTCCCCCCTCGCCCCCCCCGGAGGCAACCCCAGGCTTCGGGGCTCAGCAGCTCCCGGTGCCCGGCCGGGCAGGCAGCGCCGCGGGCTTTGCCGCCCTCTCCCCTCCCGAGCCTCCGCTGCCCTCCGCGGCCGCGGAGCCCTCGGAGCGTGTCTCCCCCCCTCCCTCCCTCCCCCAGCCCCTGTATTTTTGGGAGAGGGGCACGGCGGAGCCGGCTGCCCACCGCCCCTGCCCTCCCGGCGGCGGGGCGCTCCGCGCATCCTCCCCAACTTCGCACGGGGCCAAACCCACCGGCGGGCACCGTGGCAGCCCCCAGCCCCCCGGCCCCGGGCCGGCACAGCCCGCGGGCACCGGCGGCCGCTCGCACAAGGCCGGGCGCTTCCCTCCTCCACGGGGGATTTTTTTTTTTATTTTTCGGTGGGAGCGGGAGGGGGCGGCGGGGAGCGGGTCGTAGTTGCACCCGGAGCCGCCGGCGATGGGGACGTCCCTCCCGGGACGGCAGCCGCGTCCCCGCGGAGTTTGGGCTCCCTCCGGCCCCGCCGCCCGCTCCGCTCCCCGCGGCCGCGCTCCTTGCGCGCCCGCGGCCGCAGCGAGGCTTTGGCCGCGCATCCCCCGCGCCGGCCGGCGGGCGGCATCGGCCCCCCAGGGAGAAGTTTTACCTCCTCCTCCCCGACCTGCGTTTTATTAAAAACAAACGAAAAACTTTTCCCTTTGGTGGGTTTCGTTGCGTTGGCGCAGCGGCGGCGGCCGGGGCGGCGGAGCCCCGCTGCCCCCCGCGGGGTCGGGCCCTTCCCGGGCCCCGGGCCCCCTCCCCGGCCGGCGGAGGGAGAGAGGGAGGGAGGGAGGGATGGAGGGAGCTTCCCAGGTAAAGAGGACAGCGGCAGTTACGGTAAGAAAGATTCGGCTTTTATTGAAAATCTTATATATGACTTGGTATTGTAATAAATAAACGAGACGAGCTTCACGAAGGGACGATGCGAGCGCGGGACACGCGTGGGGGCACACGGACGGGGCGGGCTGGCGGGGCGCGGGGGGGGGGGAGACGCGGCCCGGGCGCAATAAATAACGCGGAGCGGCGGCGCGGCCCGGGCCCGCGGGGGGACGCGGGTGGGAATCGCCGCGCTGCGCCGGGCCGGGCCGGGCCGGGCTCTGCCCCGGGCCGGGCTCTGCTCCGGGCCGCCCCGCTCGCAGCCGCTCCCCGGGCTTTGGGCTAACTCTGGGGGAGAAACCCCCCGAGGAAACCAGGGCAGCTCAGCTCTATTCCTGGGGAAATGTAAAACTGCTGAAATAAAACACTGGTAAATACAGCACATTTTTAATAATAACTGGGGTGGGTCTGACCTAACTATAAAATGTAGGTAGCTTATTAAGTATTACATATGGCAGGACTAGATGAAACCATTCCCAATGATTTTTTTTTTCCTATATCCCCCTCTCTAATCCTATTACGACAAAAACGTATTTATTTCAAAACTCAGCCCTCCTCCAGCTACAGAAACCAGGACAGACTTTATTTCTTCTGCTCCTTCCGCACATCTCCGGCATCGCCCGCACGCCCGGGGTCTCGGCGATTTCATTTCAAACCCTTTCGGCAGGAGAGCTGAGCCCACAAGGAAACCACGGTACAACGCGAGTTCGCTTGAATGGAAACCGAAAAACAACGGAGCGGGGCCCGGCGCAGCCTAGATCTGGCCTAAGAAAATGGAAAAAAGTTTAATTTTTTTTTTTTTTTTCAAAACGTCTTCCCCCCACCCCCACCCCCCCCAGTCTCATGTCGGCATTTTAAAAACGTAAGAAAGAGCCGCGCTGCGATTTCGCCACCGCTGCGGGAAGGCCGCTCACTGGAGGACGCATTTCTCTTCCTTCTTGGCCATCTTGCCTTTGTTTTGCTCGAGGGTCCTCTCCAAATGCTCGTCCTCTTCCTCGGCCCTGCGGAAAGAGGCGGCGGGAGGCGCGGTGAGGGGCTGCACAGGATGCGCGCCCGCCCCGCTCGCCTCCGCGGCCGCGCCGAGCTCCCCCCCGGCCACGGCGCCCGCGGACTTGGCCCAAACTTTCCGTGGGGGCCGTGGCGGCTCGGCGGAGACCCCCCCCCCCGCCCTCTTCGCCCGACTCACTGCTTCTCCTGGGCGTCCAGGTCCCTGACCAGCGCGTCCCGTTTGTTAACGAGAATAACGAGTTCGTCCAGCAAAAGCTGCTCCCGCCTCTTCTGCGCCTCGGTCTTCTGCCAGTCTGCGAGAGAAAACCAAAACAACAACAGCGGTGAGACGCCGCGGCCGCCACCGCCGGGGCGCAGCCAGCCGCGCCGGGGGACCCGGGGCCGCTGCGGCGGGGAGCCCGGCCCCGGCCCCGCACATCCCGGCCCGGCCCGGCCCGGCGCATCCTGGCACATCCCGGCCCGGCACATCCCGGCGCAGCCGCCCAGCTCGGCCCCGGCCCGGCCCGGCCCGGCCCGGCCCGGCCCGGCACATCCCATCCCATCCCATCCCATCCCATCCCATCCCATCCCATCCCATCCCGGCCCGCTGTGCCCCGGCCCGCGGAGCGCTGCCGCTCTCCCCAGCGGGAGCTACCGCGGCGACAAGCGCAGCCCGCCGGCGTTTTGCCTCCCTGCCCACCTGGCTTGGGGGAGCTCAGCAGCGACTTTGGGGTTGTTTGGGGTTTTTTTGGTTTTTTTTTTTTGTTCCCCCCGCCCCACGATTGTGTTTCCTGGACGGGCACCGACATTTACCAAGTTTCCCCTCCTAGGAGGAAAGCCCGTTTCCCTGCAACCCGGCTCTTCTTTGCTAATTCCTCACTTGCTCTTAGCAGCTGGAGGAATCTCACACTGGGCACCATATGCTCCGCAGTAACTTTAAAAGCAGGTATCAGTTAATTAGCATTTTCCCCTTTGAAGTAAAAATACACTTGCTACATAATATCGCGGGGCCCCTTCACCCCCGGCGCTGGCAGGCAGCGGAGGACGGGGCCGCCTCGCTGTTCCCAAAGGGATTTTCCTCGCCCCGGCCCGGCCCGGCGGAGCCCCCGGCCCGGCCCGGCGCAGCCCCCCGGGGCCGCCCCGCAGCCGCCGGCTCTCCAGGCAGACCTAAGGGCTTGTCGCTGTCAGTCAAGGCCCAGCCTTCCCCGCCTCCCTCATTAAGAAGGTAAACAATGAAAAGCAGGAGCAGTAGATGATGAGGGAGATAGCAGGACAAATGAGGAGCGGGAGGGAAAGAGGACACCGGCTCCAAAAAAACCCAAACCCCACCGGGAGAAGCCATCGCCACCGGCCCGGCGGTGTCCTCCTCCTCCTCCTCCTCCCCGGCCGCGCTTCCCGAAGGCGAAGGGGAGAGAGGGTGCAGTCCTTTTGGCTTTCTCCCCGCGCTCTCCATTGCCCTGGGCGATCATGTTAAAACTCACATGGCTGGTGCTTATTCAGATAACCCGAACAATGCTCACCACCGGTTACCATGTGAATCTTCACAAACCCCGCAAGAATGCGGTGGTTCAAATCCCCCTGACCCCCCTCCAAAGCCAAATTTATTCAAGACAGCAAACTGCTCAGAAGCTTTATGAAAGCAAGTGGTGCTAGAGGGAATTCAGCCTTGTATTTACAAATTAAAAATTAGATGCATCATCATGCAATAAAGGTTGGAAGAGCGGCAGAAAGGCAGGAATGTGTAACCGCTTTTATCGCGCCCTCGCCTTCTGCCTGGGCGCACGGGCCCACGAGTGAGTTACGGGTCCACACGCACGCAGGGAAAACCCACGCCGACACGTGTGTGCCAGGCACACTTGGGAGAGCCGAACACGCACGGCGGTGTCTCGCAAGTGGGGAGGGATTCGGTGGAGTGGCACCAGAGCCCTTCCCCGAGCATCGGCCTGGCAGGGCACTGCCGAAACTTCCCAGGAGTTTTTCTTTTTCTCTTTCCTTTTCTCCTTCTCTGTATTTTTCTCTTTCTTTTCCTTTTTCTCTTTCTTTTCCTTTTTCTCTTTCTTTTCCTTTTTCTCTTTCTTTTCCTTTTTCTCTTTCTTTTCCTTTTTCTCTTTCTTTTCCTTTTTCTCTTTTCTTTTTCTTCCTCTCTTTCTTTTTTAAATGTGTTGCTTCCCCTCCACCGTTGCTAAGGAAATAATTTTCCAGGTGTACACAGATTAGAACTGAAGCTACCAGCCAAAATTACTGGTAATCTAAGCCATTTCTCCTGCGACAAAGCTGCTTTAATTTGGGCAGCAGCCTTTTAGGTGCTAATTCTCAAGGCGGTCTCTCGATTTCCACCGCTGCTTGCCCTTTTGCTCCTTTTGGGGAAGGCTCCTTCAGTTCGACTCGTTTAAAACACGCTGCTCTGCACCGCTGCAAATCAGAGCTTCCCAAAACCGGAGGCTTTTACCCAAATAAAGCCCCTGCATGCGCAATGCAAGCTCAGCGCGACAAAACCGTCTTGCGAAGGGCAACAGCGGTGAGCCGGGCAGGAAAGGAGGAGAGAGGCGGCAGAGAATTTCACGGGTGTTTGCTCCCCCCAGACGTGGCCCCCAACTTTCAAGTTAACTTTCCCCCCGCTTCTGCTGATAATTGTGCTGAGGCTCGGGCTCCCCGGCACATCTGGGCACATGAAGCTCTGGATGAAAAGGGACCTGAAATCCACCGTCTCTACCTGGACTTGAGTTAATCATTTTGCAATTTTGATGGTTTTCACTTAGTTGAAAAGCTCTTATTTTTAAAGCCTTTTTCTTTTTTTTTGTTTTGGCTTCACCCCCTAATTCTCCAGTTTCAGCAGCAATTTTAGCTTTCGAAACAGCAAACATCAGTCAAAATATTTCGGTACAGGTTCTGCTCAGTCCTTCACTACTATTTTTCTCTGCTAAGTCCCTTTCTAAGAGCTACAGTTTTTGTTGCCCCTTCTTGTAGCCCTGTGGGGTAAATAACATCATATTAGGACTTCATGGAACAAAACTGGGGTTTTTTGTTTGTTTCTGCATTTGCATATTATTAGTGTTTGAAATACGCCACAGGAAAACTTGCTGGAAGAAATATTCCCTTGCATTTTCACCTTGTTTCCCAGAAAAGGAGTCTGACTTCTGTGTCCCCCCCCCCAATAAATACAGTCAAGTAGCAATAGGTTCAAAGAGGAACTGGCGCAAAGTATTTAAATAACATTTTATATGTGATTACATTGCAGTTTTGTTTTATCCAACAAAATACTGCCGGGCTGCAGTTTTGGGAAGCATCCCTATGTTTAAAAAAGCAACTGTGTTCAAGTTTGATTCCTACCTGTTGTGCCTTTTAAGCCAGGATTACCTATAACACCTGTCACATATAGTTACCCAGGCTGACTGCAGCTCTGGGAAGCTACAATATGGGCTGTGATTAATTTGAAGATTTCAGAATAATACTGTTATAAAAGCTACACTCCGGACAAAAATAGGATTAAGCTCTGAGGCTGTACATGAGCTAAAAGTGTTGAAAGCTAAAGTCCCCGTGCCACCGCTCGCGATGGGCAGTTTAAAATGACAGAGTTCGCTAAATTCACGTTAAAGTAGAAATGTTTTCAATTATTCATCTTCATTGACTTCATATTGTCTTTTTTTTTCCCCCCACTGCTTAAACTGATAATTACTTTGAGCGAACAGGCGGCCGGTTCCCATAGAAATGCTTTAATAGAAATGGTCGAAAGTTCTTGTAGTAAAACCTTCAACCTCACCACTATAATAAATAAGCCCGGCACTTTGATGAAAATTAACACTAGTTTTGTAAAGAGCACATTGGGGGATTGCAGTCAGGTCTTATCTTTAGTTCCAGTCAACTAGCAATCCTGAAAGAGTTTGCATCATCATCAGAGCAGGCCATTTGATAGGATTCTGCTGCTGAACCTAATCAATCTATGGAATACTGTGGCTGTGCGGTGTAACAAAGCTAAAATAGATTTACAAATGGGGTTTTAGAGGATAAGCTCCTCCACAGGATTACATATTGATTTTAAATATAAAAAGCTTATCATATAAACCATAACTACAAAAATAGTGAACCTATGCATAAATCCTTTTAGAAGAGCACCCACTTCAAACTATAAGCCAAGAATAAATCAAGATGTACAAAATCCGAAAGAAGATCCATTTCTTGGGGAGAAAATGAACACACCACCCCAAGGTGTGCAAAAATGAACTTATCTTTTCTAAGGAGGCATTAAATCTCGAATGAAAAAAAAAGAAAGGAGCGAGAGGAAAGGTAGCTGAAAGTAAGGCATCCGCCACTCGGCCGCGGACGTGGTAAAAATCAGGCTCTGAAATGCAGCACCTTGTTTACACGAGCCGGCCGGCTCCCAAACAGACAGCCAAAATGCCTTCCCATGTGCGCAGGTTAAAACAAACCCAGTAACCTGTATTTTCTTTGGCCTGTCAGGCAGGGATTTCAGGCCTTTCTCGGTCAGAGCAGTCTCGGCAGTGGAAAGAGAGGAACACTTTCTAGCTGGAAGAAGGCAGCGCGTTAACTCTCTCTTTCTTATCTGTACGGTTAAAGGGGGGGGGGGGGGAAGTATGCCTTCTTTTACCACCCTCGGTCATTCATGTGTTCCGCGTGAAGTGCCGTAACACTCCAAAAGGCTATTCAGCTGCGTATGCCTCCATTTTAGCAGTTGGCTAAGAGGACACTGTCTCCACATCACTGAACATTATAACGGTCAGCACCTCCAGACGCCAGCGCTGCCCACACGCTGCCTGTGCAGGCAGGGCAGGCCGGCCGCCAATAAACCGCCTTTATCTGCGATCAGCAGGCTGCTACCTTTTGCAAGGCTCTCTTTTTTTTTTTTTTTTCCTGTCATCAACTAGCTAAGTAAATTGGTTGATAGATTTTTAAACAGCACAGTCACGCGTGGAAGAGTTAGAGCAATTTACCAAAACAGTAATTATCACCTTTCAAAGACTTTTTTTTTTTTTTTTTTTAAGTTCCAGTTTGGGTTGGTGTGTTCTGTCTCTCTTTTAGACATACAAACCGGTCCCATCCTGTTATACATATATATTTTTTTCCTGCTCACGTATTGGAATTGGTGCTGGTGAGATCTGTCTTTTCAACTCTTTCACGGAGCCCAAGCGCTCATTAGCAATCGCCTAAATGGCCTCGGAGCAGACAGCACCGGACTGTTCGGGCAGCCCATGCTTCTTGGGGAAATCATATTACAAACGGTGTGGTTTTACTGGTGCATCCCAAAAAGTGCATCTTTGCACCCCAGCGTATGTCGGACACGGAAAGCGATACAGTGCTGACGCACACATCAAGAGGCAAGGGTTCACAAATGTGTATTTTGAGGTTTTGCAGGCATTTTCTTAGGAGAGTTTCTCCTTTAATATGTTTTTTAGGTAAAAGCAGATAACTGCTAAAAGTTCTAGCAGACTAATAATCTTATTGAGGGTTAAAATGCTAAATGCAGACTTCATTGTATAAATAAAATATGCCAAAAAATAACCAAAATTTTCAGCACTTATATTTTCTCCCTAAACCCCTGTTTACCATATCACCAGTAGCACCAAAAAACCCCCCCAAAAAACCAGGGGAAAAAAAAGAGGACTTTCTTGGGTTTTGGCATCCCTCTCTGAACTTACAAAAAGAAATTAAAAAAAGGACAGATTTTTGTTCAAGTCAATGTGTGAATGGCATAGGCTGCTAGACATTCAAAGGCTGCTGCTAGGGCATTCCAAGACAGTAAAACATATAAGAGGCAATTAAACATTGAAACTTTGGATTTAAATCCAGTATCTCTTAGCTTCTCTCTGGTTTTAGAGCATTTTATGTTTTAAATATTTCATTAGTATGATTCCCAATTAATCTGGCTTGCCTCTGCAGAAAGCAATGTATATATTTACGACTCAAGTTTATCCAAGTGATATATATATATATAGTGAATGTAGGCTTATGCAAAAAATATAACCACAGACGGAGAGATATGAAAAAGCTACCTGAAACCTGCTGCTTTTTTCCTACAAACTTATGCTCCCAGTGAAGTCTCCAAACTAATTAGAATTGATTTATTATGGATCAGGTACCTTATCAGGTGAAGAAAGAAATTACCATGGACAGTCAAAGGGTTGAGAGGTCAATACAGAATAGAAAATCAATTTGCATTGATTAGACAAAAGGTCCATTTTACAGAGCCCAAAGGATTAACTTTTAAGCAAACATCTTTGAACTATAAGACAGCATTTGTGACTAAGAGGTATAAGCGGTGCAGCATTAGAAAACACTTAAGATATTTAAATAAGAAAATAATGCAAGCAATGGTTTAAGCTATCTGGATGTTTATTTTTTATTATGAATCATCCCCAGGATTACTGTACAATTCACTTGAAAGCCCTATGGAAAGGATGCAATTGTTTCATTTATCCCGCGTGTCAATCTTCCCATGAGTTTTCATTCAGGTAAGGTGACTAAACTCGGGAGAGTTGCAGAGAAGGGAGAAAATCTGTGCAAAGGATCACACTAATCCTGGTGTTGCTTGCGATGAAATATTTACTTGGCAAACGTAGTGTTTTACCACCAAAACCGATGAGAGTTTTTTTCCCAGTGAGATACTGTTGTAAAACAGATCTGAAACATTAGAAGGAAGGAGGCTCCCTTCTGTGGGTCACCCCTTCCATTTTCTGCGGCACCGAAAGCAGCGCGATGCCGCAGGAAGCCAGGAGAGCATTACTGCAACAAAAAATAATAAACCCCGGACAAATATTCTTTACCTCCTCATCACTTTGTTTTCAGAGTTTATTCCAAGGAGACCACATTTCTCTGTCCCATATCTTGAACTTTTTTTTTCCTCCCTGAATAAAACTTAAGAATGGGATCACGGACCCAGCGTATTTGCTGTGTGCTATCACTTGAAATGATATAAATATCACCATTAATTCTTAACTTAACTTCAGAAAAGCCTCCATGTTTGGTACTTTCAGGTAGCAACCTTCGGCAACAAGCATTTTCCTTCCCTCGGTACCCAGCATTGCTCTTACCTTCAATAGCAAGCATTGCTCTTAGCTCCCGGTTCAGCAGTTCGTAGCGCCTTTCTAGGTCATGTTCTTTTTCCCTAGGCAAGTTGCAAAAGTTCATCAATATGTTAATTACTAAATCATTAAACACTTAAAAGAACCTTTAACTTACATTGATTTTAGGACTCGTAACCGACTTTTCTCTTTAACTTTAAGCTACTCCAAACAAATGATACACAAACTTAAAACCTTGCTCAGGTGGCATATTCAGTCACAGGGCCTTTTCATTTTCTATAATGTCGGCTTTAATTCCCTCAGTTTAACTCTATTGTGCTACAGGACGTAATTATTTCATATTCATCCTTGGAGTGGCTGTTATGGAATGTCCTAAGTATAAAACATTCCCTCGGATCTAATGAACAAATTCCAGCATCAGCCTATTCACCAAGATAATATGACACTGGAAGTATTATCCTACATACATTCTGCCTTAATGAATAATGAAAATTAGACACGGGATTAGAAAGCTTAATATTTTGAAGGTAGAATCTTCTGTCAAGTTCAGACACGGTAGGAAATCCGTGAGCACAGGCTCTTCCCAGGGAAGTATGCAGGCATCTACACTAGGTGGCATTACTGAAAGAAATACAATCAAACCGAAAGAGGCTGGAAGAGAAGCGCTGAGGGCAGAACGCCTCTAAAAACGAGCAGCCTCTTCTCCCTTCCTTGTTGGTGCTAGCGAAAAAAGTTTATTTGTCCTTACTTTGCAGTATCGGTGGTATCATCGCACTGTGACTGGCTCACTAATATCCTTTCAGCAGTCTGGTGCTGCTGAACTAGCGATGCAATTGAGGATTTCTGCAAAGCAACTCAAATTTTGCTCTCTCTCCGAATAGTCTTCACCTGTCACATCTGAGGCAGAATCCAAATCTATTTGCGCATTTCTAAAATGTAATTTTATTCTACTGTTGGGCCATTGAAAATGTAACTGTGCTTAATATTTCTTTAATTTTTTTTTTTTTCACAGCTCTGGCTAATCTTGTGTTATTGCACGCTTCTCATTTTCAAGTCTGAAATATGAGAAAAACAAGTTACTTGATGTGTTCCACAAAGCATCCACACTACTCACTTTTGAGGGCATATTTTTGAAGTCTAATGGGAAGAGAGCAAAAAAGTTTTGCATTTATCTGACAGGTAAATATTCCCGTAAATCATCCTTTTGTAAATACATGTATCCATCCATACTTACAGAAGAGAAAGCTGGTTCATTCGTCTTATTAAGGCATTCTTCTTATTAACCAGCATGAACCATTCCTGCATCATAGCTTCTTCTTCTTCTGTGTTTCTTCCTGCAATCAAAATAATTTCATTACTTATGTGGCATTTCACAAATTGAGCTACATATTTCATTTCAGGTTTTGGAGTATTGGTCTCCAATATCATCGAGCATTACAAGGTGTACTCTCAAATGGTAAAAATATCATACGACTACAAGTCCTGCCGCCCAATCCTTGCTCCATAAATAAATCTTTGAAAGCAGCCATTCTTCAGCATACATTTTAGTGTTCTTCATCATGCTGACACCCTGACCTAAATAAATACTGCTTTAAAAAGTACTGTATCTTTTAAATTCTCCTGAAAGAACTATATTGTTGTGATGTTCCCAATGAAAAAAACCTTGCTGCTAAAAGACGTCTGGTCATCACAGGCTTCCAAACACAAAAACAATCCTTGTGGGCAAGATCCACTCCACCCATGCAAACCCAAGTGCAGTCAGGATGATGTGGTAGGGATCAAAGTAGCTGCAGAGGAGATGGTAATCTTGAACCCTTGGCCAAGGAGCGGGCACCTGCTCAGCTCCTCTGTGCTTATGGCCACTCTTCCAGACGATGAGCTGGAAAGAGCTGCTCCTCTTCTCAACCCGCAACCAAAGGAAGCATCTGCACAAATACAAATCGTTTGGGGTCCAGGTGCCTAAGGGTCCCCACGTGTGTATGCATGGACTAGCACCCCTTTCCCCAGCCCATGTCTGTCGTTGCCTCCCAGGCAGGATCAGGATCAGGATCAGGATCCTCCATAGCCTACCTGCAGTCAGCGCTACGCTCTACCAGACTCTATAAGACTCTACATTACCACCTCTGCACCATCAGGACACATGGGGGAAAGGCAGACAAGTGTCCAGAAGGCTCCTGACTGTCCTTTCCATGTAGCAGGGTCGCTCAGCCAAATTCCACTCTTTCCGAGCTCAGGGACTAGGAGAAACCTCATCAAAGTCCTTTGTGGAGACTGCACCTCTGTGGTGACCTGCCATTCTCACCTCTCAAGTTGAGCTGAGGAGCAAAGACTATATGGTCCTCATTGAATTATGAAACTCATGCACTTCTTACGGTTAAAATTAATCTGGGAAGAAACCTGGAATAGTGGCAAAGGAGCATGAACTGGGTCTTCTGAGTACTTCTCCCAGCTTCGACACTGCTTCACCAGGAGACTGTGGGCAGAGCTCCGAGTTTAAGCGCCATGTGTGTAATATGGGGATAATCATCCGTACTGATCTTGCAAGGGTGCTAAAAGTTAATTCTTTGATGTTTGTAAAGGGTTTTGCAATCTCTGATGCAAGGTGCTGCACACTCGGGGAAGCTATCTTACTGACTTAAACCATAGGATCCCTAGTTGCAGAGAAGCAATTTCCAGCACCAGAAGCTGGAAAGACACCAGAAAAAATATTGTTTTGCTCTAAAAGGAAGCTTTCAATTTCTGGATGGGAGCGTTTGAAATGCTTGCACGTACGTGCCTGCCACGCGCACATTCACACCCCAACACCACGGTAGTGTACAAGCCCAGATCTGCATGGAGAACCACCTCCTCACCCAGCTATGACCCTGCTGCGTGCAAGGGAAGGTCACCAGCCTTCTCCAAACTGTTTCGTTCCCCCCACCATGGCTTGTGGGCTTGGTGCATCCACACAAGGGAAGGAAAAGGAGATGAACAGGGAAGTGGGTCTGCTTGGGTTGGAGCTGGTGGACCCACACAGTAAGAAAAAGTTATGCCATTTGACACGCTCTTCCTTCTGACGTGAGACATCCCCCCATATCCACTTATCACCCTGGGAAGCTCCTGGTTGATGAAACTGTTCCTGGAAGGGTGCTTTTAGGGTACACAATTTGCAGGCGGCGAGATGGGAAGGGCAGAGCATCCTAAAGTGGGGCTGGCCCTGCAGCCTTTTTCCAAGCAGAAGCAGCAGGGTCCAGCTCCTGGACGATGGAGCGATGAAGGAAGAAATTTTTCATGTAGAAATGCTCCCCCCCAAGACCTCCACTTCTGGTTTTGTGCAGAAAATATTACACCACGGCATTTACAATAATATTCAGCAGTTCAGCACTCCCCCAAAGAGGATTAAAACTTACAGGTATACTTTGCTGTTAAGTTACAGATCAAAGGCTTGCCGTCTGGGTCCATCTAACAGGGTCTGCTTTTAGAAGCAGATGATAATCAATATTAGCAACCTTTTGTTGAAATGCACCAAGTAGCTGAAATTTATTTAGGGGAGAGGGCAAGAAAAAGGGGATAGATTGCTTTTTTTATCCTTGCAGAATGACCAGTCTATTCTGTGATGCATGAGATTGCCACGCTGCTGGTGAAAAAAAGTTCTCACAACCAGACATACATGGCTATAGTAACATTTTAACCAATTTATGACACTGAATTTGCTGGTTTTGGGGTGGTCTGGGATCTCTGGCTAAAAGATGCCATTATAAATGCAAGCTCTTGCTGCATTTCATTTTGCAAGCCTTGAAAAAGAAACGGGAGACAGAAATGTTTCAAAGGAGTTTGACTCAATGGTGGATCTGAACTTGAATTTCATGCCATGCAAGCTCAGGGTAAGAACATAAACTTCTTTCTATTAATGCATTCCTCCTAAATAAAGTTAGTTGCAACATATAATGAGAAAAGATCTAGGTAAAGCTTGGAGCTGTCGAGTTTGATCTGAACAGGTGCTTATTTTGATATTTCCACGCTGACACCAAAGCACAGGCAATATCCATAGAATAGGCTGGTTTAAAAGTGAGTTAACAAAGTCTTGATTGTTTTTACAGAATTTTTAATCTGTTTTTGTATTCGCTTTGGACCCATGTGATGCCCTGACACCGGTCATGTGATATCGGCTGCGATAGGCACAAATCCCCGGGCAGCAACAAAAGAAGAAAGAGTAAAAAAGAAAAAGCTGAGAAAAAGCTTGCAAGTTGGAAAAAGGCCAATTGTACCCTGGCGAAGGCCTTTTTGATCAGTGAAATGACACATGTGTGCAATATTAATACCAGTCGATGCTGATATTTTATTTGTTGACCATCAGCTTTTAAATTCTTGCGCATGGAGCTGAAACAGATTCTTCCCAGGCAAACAAAATAAAGATGAACTCCCATATGTAAGAAACTTAAATAACTCTTTTCAGCAAATACACTACCACTAGAGCATTACTACTTTTTTTTTTTTTTCCCCTTGGTGGAAGGATGCACGCGAAACACTTTCAACAAAGAAAAACTGAGTGTTGTTACTGCAGCTGTATTGCAAGCTAAACTCACATTTACAATTTCTAAATAAAAAAATTTAGAAAAAGCCTTTCTTCAACACAGTTTCACTCTGTAAAACCCTGCTGCTGCTGGGTTGTTTTTGTTTCCACTTTCCAAGTGTAAAACAAGTATTTAATTGACTTGCTACAAATGCTTGAAAATTAAAATTGGGAAAATATCTGTGTTGCTCTCGGGAACAAAAAAATACTGTACAGATTATTTAAATGAAGTGAAAAACATGTTTGAGAACAAATCGATCCCATGCATGCAAACCTCTTATCTGAGCCAGTACAAGATGATGAAAATCTATAAATAGCCCACAGATCTTAAAGTTAAATTTTTTTCCATAATACATGCATTACACTATTGTTTTCAATAAAAAACAACAACAACAACAACAAAACCCTTTTAAAGCTAGTAAGTTGGACCATTACAAATTAATCCTGACTTTAATAACTGGTTAAAGACCCCTTCAGCTTTATAAGTAACAAAAAATATTAAAGCCTGTGATCACAGCGAGCTTTTCTCATTTCTCCTCTAACCATTTGTTATTTAATCCAATACTAGTAATCCAATTTGTCCATCAGACTTTTAAAGGGCAGAATGCAACTTCCCCAGCTTAGACACTTTTCAAAGTACAATATATTTTTCAAATGAATGCTGGATGTTTCATTTTTTCCCCAACTGTTCCTAGCTCTAATGTATGAGGAAAAAAAGAACAAGATGAACATTGTTCGTACTGATTAAGTAAGAGCTCATTAAAGAGCTGTCAGTGCCGTACTTTGAATATGCATGAAGCATATAATCAGATCTAGTACCGTCACTAGAGGAGAATACGGTAAGTACAAAGGATTGATTTAATTACTTAGAGTGGGCTGTGGTGGTAAAGCAGTCTTGTTAGTGCAAAAAGAAAAGGAGGTTGTATTCTGGCACGGTTAGGGGAAAAAGGCAGTTTTAGCTTCTGCCACAATACCTAATCTCAGGATAAAGCACTTTACATTGTAGCTTAAAATGAAGACTGTCAGTTTTCTAAAAAGACCAGAATTCATCTTATCTTGTTTAACCTCACCTGGTTAACTATCTAGCAGAACATATTTATTCTCTTTAACATGTAATTATGCTTATACCTTTTTATCCTATAGTTCAATAATGACTTCTGAAAACAGTCTTCAAATAAGACCGCGTAGTGCTGCAAACATCATATGCATGCAAAATGCTCTGTAAGAGATTTGAAAAATGCAGAACCAGAAACTAAGACGAAACAGTAAGTACACGTGCCTTTATGTAAAAAGACAATACAGCTTTTAATGTTGGACTTTATTATTAGATAGGTTCTGAGGAGGATTCTGGCAAGGTTTCTCTAATTTGTTTTCTTTCTCCCCTCTTCCTTTCTGCTTTCTTTTTTTTTTTTTTTTTTTTTTAATCAATACATTCTTGTTTTATTCTTCCTCTAGGAATCCAGGGGAATTCTCTCACAGCAACTCTCAGTGCCATTTTCTAATTTCATTGTCTGGCTTGAGTGGTGAAGGATGCGTGCTCTATTCTTCTCTTCACTTGACATCTACCAGAACCCTCCTCAATGATTAGGAACGAGCCCAACACCAAGCCTGGAATAGACAAGACACTAAATTCTTCCCTCAGATACGAGAAACTCCTACTGACTTCTGAGTTGCGATTCTGCACTGTAATAGCTGCTGCGCATGATTCAATCGAGGCTGCAGCACAAAGTTTGGTGATTTTGTCCCTTACTGGGATAAATTTTAATGATAGCCGAAATAATAATAGCCAGAATTTTAATGATAGCAAAAAACGCCCCCAAACCCTACCCCCAAACCCTTTCTTTTCTTCTGCGGTTCATCACACATACTCAAATATCATTTTCCTGACTGTTATTCAAAATGAACTTGAGCCAGTTTTCATCTACAATGGTCAAGAATTACAAGCATGTTTATATGTTACCATTTTTTGAGAACAATGTAAGTGACTAGCTTATTTTAACGTTGTATAGCTTCCAGGCAGTCTTTTAAAAATACCTTTTCCTTCACATTCTTCAGGATTTACAAATGGATTTTTGTTTACACTGTAAGCTAATTATTTTTTAAATATTTAAATAAGAAGCATCTTGACAAATGTCTCTTCTGAATCAATTTGAAAAAACGATTTCTATTTTTTCTTTCCTTTCCTGCTAAAAATACTTCCAAACCCACCCCTCATGCTCAGCCAGCTATCAGTACGTATATGTGCCATTAGACCCACTATTTTTAAGCTGTTTGAGCAGCTAGTCATTAGATAAACCCAATATGGATTAACATAGTAAACCTGCACATTGCTAAGAAAACAGAGAAGAAAGTGCTACGAAACACTGTGAATACCACTTAAAAGGAAGAAAAAGCAGCAACATGCAGGGACAAGATCAGTTTACACTGTAAATGGATGAACACAGTAACTCCTCTACGCTTTATACCGTCGTAAATCTGTCAAAATAAGCCAATAGATTAATATTTTTTAAAAAATCCTTAAATGTAAATGTATTTAGCTGTTGTGCAAAAATGAATTACAACCTGCATAAGATAAATAATAAAGGATTTCTATCAGCATCCCAAACCAGCCCTTTCAGTCTGGCAAGAAATAACAGGTTTACAGAAATCACTTTGTATGCTGTCTTAAGCAGTAATTGTTTTTAAATTTTATTTGCACTGTGTATAGTGTGTGTGCCATGGTGTCCTGGTTAAACACAGAAACCTCCCCAAGTCTCCCCATTTACCTCAACAGAACTACATGAAAAACAACCTACTTAAGACAGAGTCCATTCTTCACCCATTTGCTGATGTTTACACACAGTTTTAAAATAGAATAGAAGAAGCTTTCTTCACTCAACACACTTGGGTGAAGAGGCCAGCAGGAGAATGCCAGCGCATGTGAACTAGAGCGGGGCGAATAACGACAAAAACTGGCCAACTTCTCTCTGCTCCTCTTTCTGGGCTATTTGTTAGTTGACAGAAGCTAGATGACCACCGAGAGCCGTCCAAACGCCAGCAAATTCCACAAATTTAACGGGAAGATCCTTTGAAAATGTACCGCACCGCCTTTATTTGCCTGCTGAGAAAAAAAGTTGCATTCACCCAATCATGGGGACGAGTTTTTACGAGTTTCTGTATTAGGAGTGAGCGGACAGATTGGCTTGTTTACCTGAAGGAGAACATGAATAGCAAATAAAGAATAGTTCTAGGATGTGTCTCATCTTGTCTTGTAAGAACCTGGGGAAATTCACTGAAATTGAAGGTGGTGTGTTTAAAACCGATAAAAAGAATGATCTTTCCTCAAAGCCTCATCATTTACCAGTAGAACTCATCGCCACGAGGCAATGTTGAAACTAAGAGCTCAGCAAGAATTAAAACCAGGTTGAATGTTGAATAGGGAAAGGCAAAGCTGTAGCAATAAATATTCAAACAAACAAACAAAAAAACACGGGAGGTAGGAATTGGATCCTCCTGCTTTAGGATATGAGCTAACCTTTAATTTTTAGAGGTTAAATGAAATGTTCCCTGGGGCCAGGTTAGCCTGTAACCGGCCCCTGCAGAGTTTCTTGCCCCTGCCTGGGTTCAACCTGTACCTGTCCCTCTACGGGACAGCGTTCTGGACCAGACCATGGGGCTGATCCGCTGTGGCAATTACAGCTGTACTGAAGGGAAACACGGGAAGGGATGAGAAACAATGCCAGGGGTTTCAGCTGACCAACCTCACATCGCTAACAAAGGCTGATGGAAGGTCTCGAACCCTTCAAAGTCAACGGAGGACTTCCCACTGATTTTAGTAGTCTTCTCATCTCACTCACTGTGAACAGTTTATGCACAGACTAGCTCTTATTTTTAATGCAAGTTACTGAATTTAACAAATACTTAAGCAGAAAAGCCTATATTCACAAGATATTTTTTGTAAAGGAGAGTTACATGAGACCTACCACAAAATGTGTCCAACAACTGAAAGCTACGGTGAAGATTTTTAAACGACTAGTGATCCACAGTTTTTCACTGAGTGAAACTGAGGCATCCCAAAAGAGACCTATTTTCTGAAAAATCACTCTCCTCTGCTTTCAGAGGACCACCTTTGGTAGAAAAGCTCAGAATTTTGGTTAAAGTAATTCTTCAAAGTTCTCAGTGGCAAAACAAAGCCTACAGTAGGCACCCCGCAGCATGAATGGATAGGCTGCTCCACCTTGAGCTTCAAGCCTCCCATTTCAGATTACCATGCCCAGCTTTCTCAAAGAATACTTCTTCCTTTCACTGAACGAGGACCTCCTCAGTTATTAAAAATCACTGAAAATTAACAAGAATAGCCACCAAGAAATAAACAGGATGAGATTGTTGTTTAGATGACACTGCAGAAGAGCTAGCGAGAAGATGAAGCCCTAGCACAATTTTCTGAGTCTGAACTGGATGGGAAAATGCTTAAGGAACATTAGAAAGGCAAATTCATGGCCACTAACTTGCTGTCTGAGAGCAGTTGAGAAGGAGACATTGATGTCCACACAATGGAGTCTCATAAAGGTAGGTAACGACTGCCAAGAATCTGCCAGGCAGAGTTACATTGCAGTGCATTGTCTGACTCTATTTCAGCCCCCAAAAGTACTGTAACCCTAACGAAATGGAGCCGCAGCCAAGGGAATGCCTTTATCACAAGCACACATCAAATTAGCATAATATCAAGCAGGAAACTTGTAATTTCTTTGGCTTCTGAAACATAATAAATCAGAAAGGCCATTTACAATTTTGAGAGCTGTGTAAACAGAAGGTCAGGGTTCTGACCACATCCCAGCACGTGCAAGGATTTATTCTACCTGGAGTGGGACTGACTCAGAGGAAGACAAATATTTGTGGCCTGTAGTCTTGGCAACCTAAAATTATCACAGGACCGAAACTTCCACAAAAGATGAATTGCCTGAAAGATCGCTGATTTTCTCTACATGACGAGTCAATGCAGCAGCCACTAGAATATAACAGAAAATCAACTGAAACAGAATGCCTGGGCTTGATAAAGATTACAAATATATTTTAAATGCGGGACCATCAATCCAGACAAAGAAAACACATAGTTTGTGGCCCAAAATTCAGACAATAAGAGGTAAGATTCAACTGAAACATCTGGAGAGACTCCTGTAAGACAGTGATGCTTCCTGCCTTGAGGACAGTGCCTGCAGGGATCCTAGCACTGAGCAGAACCAACACTTGTCCTTTATCACCCTCTGGTATTCTTTGTACCCAAATTTTCTCACATAGCACAACTTCAGAAGAAGCATGGGCTTGGGAAAAGTATACATCAGACCTTTGCTTGCAGCACAGGAAACATGCACCATTAACTGATACACTCAAACCTTTGAAGCTACGAAAAAAACAGTAGTTCATGCTTGGAAATCCACCAAGAAGGGGATGATGATCTGGCAGATGAACTATTTCACTTGCAGGTTGACAAGTAGAGTTGGATGCTTTGTTATGAGTGATAGTAATTTCTCTATGGCTCATAACTACTCCTTCGATCAGTTGCCTGTTTACTTGGCAAGTGATGGCTGGGTAAGATTCTGAAGTGAGAGGCCAGCTAACCTTAAAGTCGTTGGATTGTGCTCTACTAGGCAGCATACTATCCCGTTTTTACCAAATGTTGCCTTACTTCCTTCAGAACATATTCTCCTGGAGCTGGGAAGGGGCAGTTGACAGTATAAAATGACTTCTTTAATGGACAGGGCTGAATTTAACCCAAGCAACTGCCTGACATGAGATGATGGTTGGCAATGAATGTGAACTTGTATCGGTGTTAATGAAGATGCCTACTCTTACTGGGAGTCGACAGGTTTGTACTTCGGGGACCCAAAGCTTCCCAGGGCTAATTGGGCAAGTTCAGCTAGGTTGAGGTGTCCTGTGGCCCTACAGTTTCCAGTTTTGACAGAAAAGGTGTTTTTGGTGGTAAGCGGGAGAAAACCAACAAAAAATAACAGGGCTTTCTGCAGACTGCAGTGGCATCATGGGCTGGGAGCCCTGGGGTGACCAAAGTGCCTTTCTCCTCGCCTTCTCTTCACAGGCAGGCACTGATTGTAGAGAAAGCTAACTTCCAGGCATAAAGCCAAAGACTATGCCTACCACATGAAAGAGCATTTATACTGCAATACCACAAAGAAAGATGGAAATCAGTTAAAAGAACCAAGTGTCTGTTGGGTCTTGCAAGACTTCTGGAAGGCTCACAAGTCTATTCATAGTGCCTAGGGCTCTCCCAGAGTAGCCTCCTGCTATGCGGGCTGCGCTGCGCTCGGGCGCTCTTCTCCAAGCTGGCTTCAAGCACTTTGTCAACAGGTTCTTTTAAGGCAATGATGAGACTACAAGCCAGGGAAATGCACGGAGAGG
Organism: Gymnogyps californianus; assembly: GCF_018139145.2. Lineage (NCBI taxonomy): Eukaryota > Metazoa > Chordata > Aves > Accipitriformes > Cathartidae > Gymnogyps > Gymnogyps californianus. The sequence goes on from NC_059473.1 coordinate 11,919,371, forward strand.
AGGCCGACTTATCGTTCAGTCCTTCCAGCCAATGGCAATTCGGTGTTACTTTGAGAAAAAAAATAAATATGGTCATTGCTGCTGCTGAGCTGCTTTAATGGTTTAACGAACTTGGCCCGGGAAGGCTAAACACGCATGCCACCCACGTCTGGTCTTGGAAAGGTCTCCTCCTGGGAACTTCTGCCTACCAATGCACAGATCTAACACTGAAGAGATGTGAATTAGAGAGTCAGAACTGTGAACTCTGGGGTTTGGCATGGTGTGTTCATTCTGTGGGAGCTCCTCAGCTGTAGAAATGCTGGGTATTTGGAAAAGTATGGCCAGATGGTCTTCCTTTACCAAAAGCAAGTCGAGATTGCTTCACAGGAACTGCTCATGGGAGGAGATGGAGATTGGAGAGGAAAGAGTTTGCCAGTGACAGAAGGGAAACTGGAGAAAGGTTGACAAGCCTCAAGAACTCAAGAAGTTCTCAATCGCTCATAAAATACATGATTCTGGCAACTACAAAACCAATACTTGTGCAGAAATTTGTGTATGAAAGATCTGGACCTTGAAGACTCATGTCAGAAAAACAGCTTACTAGCGTGCCAGTTTATTTGCATCAACAAATTTTAATGAATGGCTTTGCCCTCCATGGATTCAGTACTAGCAGGCATTTCTACAGAGCTCTGCAGGCTTCAGGTCAGTCATGTCACACTTGGATGCAACGTAGAAGCACAGTTACCATATTGTAAACAAGACCTCGATCATAATGTCGTTACACTTCTTTCACCCAGGGTTTTGGTAGTTGCCAAAACTCCCATTACCATAACCCTGGCAGCAAGTTAACATTCCTGAACACTGGAGGGAGAAGCATCTCATCAAGTGCTTTATAATATTGCTTTGCTTCAAAACAAAGCAGTAACTACCAATGCATAGTTTTGTGAACTGTTATCATGTTACAATAAAAATCACTAACTCTTGTGCTTGTATCAAAAACCTTTTCTTCTGTCCAACACAAATTGCTACGAATAATATCCTTCTAGCCTCCTAATCGTTAGGTATTTCCGATAGGGAATGCTCACAAACTGGCACCAGCAAAAACCCAAACCAGTGTCCGATACGTATCATTCACTTATTCAGAATTTTTTGAAATGCTTTCACTCACTTTTTATGCTAAAAAGGTACATGGTAAAGATGCCTTCACCGATACTTTTAAATTTTCTATCTTGCCAGAACTGCCGTTGTTATACCGCCCTTTCTGTTGCTGTGCTTTGGCATGTGCATCTTTGTCCTTCACAATATGGTTGGACAACTCTCTACCATCCCGTGGTTTGGCAAGTTTTCAGTTCACCTGAGATTAATCATGCTGAGCTAAGCAAAACAACAGTGTAGAAAAGCAAGGCTGGCAAACTGCTATAAAACTTACGGTGTTATTAATTAATTCTTTCTGATGTAGGTAAGATATGAAAATATGCAAAGACTACGATGATTTTTTTCTCCTTACGTATATGCACCGATATTTTTCATACCATCTGCTTGCGAGCTTGAAGACAGTAACAAAAACAATTTTTAAATGGAGTATAAAGGAAAACTGAACGTTCATCATTTTCCTCCCCAAGCCCTGACACTGGTGAATACAAATCTGCATTTACTTTTGAGAATTCCAAAGAGAATTGTGAATTCAATTGTTTTTAAAAGAGAAAACTTGGCTTAGGGAGTAGGATGCCTCCTCCTAGCTTACCCCTCCTTCCTCCAGTGCAAATTTGTATTGCAGACTGGACGACTCCAGTAAGAAGCATTCAAGACGGTATAATACAGACTGGTAAATACAGCTAGATAATCAGGTTTGTGAAGGTGCAGAGCATATAAGGGATTTATTTTTGATAGTGAATCTATACACATATGCATCATCAAGCCCCCATTGAGAAGCAGACCACTCCAAGTGATTAATACAGCTAAAGGGGGCAGATAAGAGATCAACGACAAAAATCACCTGGTAAAAAAAGTAAAAGGTGTTGCATTAAAAGGGCTTTTACTTTGCATGTGAAACAATACCGAGAAACCTGTATTTTAGCACTTGTACTCAACAAGCACTCCAAAGTATGCCGGGATGAGAACAGAAACCCATCCTTTCTAATAATCTTGTGACAAAAGCTAAAAGACATCATCCTATTAACTACTGATCTCAACTGCTAATGCAGAGTACTTCCTGGTGCCTTTTATGTAGAATGCCGCTATTAAAAAACCACTAAACATTCACTGTGAACAACACAGAATCATTCATCTTTTATCAGCATCTCTTGTTAGAGGAGTATGAGAAGGGCTGAAGGTGTCATTGATATTATAGAGTGGAAATTAATCAGAAATTTTTCTCATATTTTCCTCATCACACTCATTTACTTTTGTACAAATTTCCCCCTGCTAAAAAGTTCATACCCAGCCCCCTGTTGTACGCTTTTAAGTTGAGAATATTCAACGAGTGCGTCAACTGAAAGGCACCAGGTCCTAACACAAAAAGCATTCGAAATTCTCATTTAGTTGTCTTTATTTTGCTAGCGCCATGTGGTCCTTGAAGATGTAGAAAACACGGGAAGCCGAGTAAAGATCAGAGCAAGCTCATTAGCATTCTGACAAAATTGGAGTGGTGGAGATGTATAGTTTGCCTAGTTTGTCGTTTTGAAAGCTACCGGTGGTAAGCTTTCTATTTCATTGTGCTTTTGTCTTTTTTGGGGGTTTTCAACGCAGCAGGGTGGTTGTTAGCCTAGGTTTTCACAGTGCATTGTGGGAACCTTGCCTGCACATTCAGCCTATATAGTATCATTTGAGTTCAAGTCAAAAAGTTTTTTTGGGTTTTTTTTTTTTTTTCTATTTATTTCATAATCACCTATACTAATGCATAATTGTCTGGCTGTCAAAACCCATCCTACCCGACACCTGGTTTATAAAGTTAAAAAAAAAAAAAAAAAAAAAAAACAACAAAAAAACCCCAATCAAATAAACTCTGAGCTGTATTTAAAAAGAAAACCTTTTAAACATGTTGCTAGTTTTCTTCAAAAGACAAGATAAGAAGAAATTAATTTAAATTCCACTGTTTACAATAAACTAGAAATGAATTTGAGAGAGATCCAGTTGATTAGAATTCAAAAGAGACTCTTTCACCGTATAAGATCCCCAATTCTATTTCAGAGCCTCTTGAAGGAAAGATGGGTTTATGCTCCAGAATTATGTAAATAATGAATTACCCCTTAGAAGACCTAAAGAAGTTATTACTCTGGTCATTTGTTTGGGTTTTTTAAATTTTTTTTTTAAACATAAGGCTCACTTTGAAGGGCTAAAAGGGCTACATTAATGCTGCTATTCGACATGAACGTTTCCAAGTTGCAATGAAATGGATAAAGGTCTTTTTGGATGAATTTATCTGCTAAATCCTTGTGGTTGCCCTCCTATCTCAGATGATGACCCAAAAGAATGTCAACAGCTCATTTCCCAGAGAGCTGGAAAGAGTCACTACGCACACCATAATCTGCACGTTCTCAAAGAACCGTTTCAAACATTACATTTCACAAGCTGTTTAAAGAGATTTTTTTTTTTTTTTTTCTCTCGTCTCCACTATCCTACCAGTACTTTGGACATCAGTGCCTCGGAAATGAGGGCTTTAACAAAGTTGAAACGTGACTTTTTACATATTGTGTTGGTGGGTTGTGCATATGTGCACACACGTACACGCACCGTGCAACACTGAGCACCCATGGATTCCCACACGCTTCAAATTCACATTGCTAAATTCTAGCCACACTATGGCAGGGACAAGTAAATGCTAAGAATCCAAATATATTAAGTCACCCCTAATTTACTCATTGGATTTTTTTAATATAATGTGCGTCAGGCTGCCAAAATCACAAATATCCCTTTACTAGGAAAGGATAAAACCCGGCTTGAAAGCAGTTACAATGGTCTAGATTCAGATACAGTAAATTTTACAATGGAGTGGGGATTAAAGATTTATTTACTTAACAAGGGGGAAAGGATAAACAAATATTAAGAGAAAGAGCCACTTTACATAAAACCTTCAAAATTCTTTCTTTTTGTCATGTGCTTGGGTAGAATCGTTACGTTTGTCAAAACAGCCTTAGAGCTGCACAGCCAGTCTCTGCCGACCAAGAAAAGCAAATGGTCAGGCCAAAGAAGGAACATTGGTCTTTAAAAAACAAAAAAAAGTACAAGCAGGTAAGTGCCTGAAGACAGAAAGCTCTGAGATACCCCCATAGCTGTGTGGATTGACAGATCTAAATTTTTCCATCATATTTGAAATCTAATTTCACTCTACGCCCATGTGAAATACATGAAATTTCATCACAGGAGATGTTGCAACGTTTAAGCTATACATGAAGAACTATATTCTCTCCCCAAATAAAAACACCCCCCAGCCCTGAGAATTAAATAGCAGGCATTATTTTAAGCTTAACAAAAGGCAGAATTTTGCCAGCTCCGAGACACCACCTTTATTTCAAATCTGCTTTTAATCACTCAGTTCCTTTTCACTCAGGTTCCAACTCTTAGCAGAGGCAAATAACCTGGAGACTGTTATCCGCATGACAGTAAAGGCGACCGAATTATTTTCTATACTTTGCAATGTGCTTATAGCTGCAAAATTATTTATCTCCTTCACTGCGTTCTACTACGAAAGTTTCCTCCAGAAGAATCGCCGGGACCAGCCATATCAAATTAGAGGGCAGTCAGGAGTGTCTAAGTCCAGCTTTAAAACAAATATCATAACAATTACTTAGCCATATGGAAAATAGGGTATGTCTTTCCTGAAAGCTTTTATATATTTTCTATCTCAAATTTCAACTTCATTAGAAACTATTTCTGACTAGCAAGCTGCAAGATTGCTAAATATCTAACTGTTAACTCACCATGAAGAAAGAGACTCTTTTGAATGGCAGAACTTTTCCAAGATGCAAATGAACAATAATCTAATTTCGAGAGTAAATTAACTGAAGGATTCATTTTAATATGTTTCAAAGTCTTCAAAATTAAGTGGCAGTTGCAACCTATGCAATACACACACATACGTGTGCCCACGCTCACGTACACATGCTAACACAGCACCCCCGCTACACCCAGCTCCCATCTTCAGAAGAACTCACATTGTACTTATGTTTAGGTTCCTATGACTTAAAGGCCAGATGTTTCACAAATGACCAACAATTGGAGGTTAGAATAAATTAATGACTGATTTCTGAGCTTTGATGGAATTAAGCATACTTCTTTTCTCAATGTGCCATGTGAATGTTCGCCCGTTAAACTTTTTTTTTTTTTTTTTTTTTGACAAGTGAGGCCACCCGGCAGAAAACAACTGATGCAAAACCCAGGAGTAATCCCTCTGTTTAGTTCAACACTGTGGTTAGCCTTAACACTGCCTCTATTATCCAATGGATTTAGAGAAACTTTCATTTATTTGTTGGCCTCAGTCTTCCAACTTTGTTGCCTTCTTTAAAGGACCCAAGACCCATTCCTATGTAAATACATTTGCATAGGGCCACAATGAAACTTTCTGGGACTCGGATTAAACTTGCAGAACTAGATAGCTGCGCTGTGCATATTTGTGATCTTCACGTAAGTACTTTCACAAATACATATGAGTAAATGAAGCTGATGTCAACTCTCGCTACAGGAACGCCTGGAGTTTAAAAGAAACCCTCCGTCACAAACTACGTACCAAAGCCCCGAACGCTGAAACAACTGGCAGACACAGCACCCAAATGTGATATTATAATATATATAATGAACAAAAACTCCTTTTCATTTAGGAGCTGTTAAGATTAGCACTTTATTTGCTGCAAAATGTCATCTTCTCTCCTAACCTGTTCCTGTTCCGGTAGGACAACAGGATCCCTGTTGTAAAAGTGATGATTCATAGCTACTTGGTTTTTCACTTGTTTTTTTTTCTTGCTGCCTCTGTTTATAAAGAGAACCTAGGGTATAATGTATTATTATATACTGTACACAATACAGCCTTCTTGCAGCCAATTCAAATATAAAGCTTTGCATCCAGCAAGTCTATTAAGAAACAGCACCAGGATTAATCCCTGCAATTACCACCCTCAAAAAATGCTGGTGGACACTCAGTGCAATTTCGCCATTCCCACATACAAAATGCCAGTATCTTAAAGGTTTACATTCTGCAAGAGAAGCACGATGGACCTAAAGTATATACTAAGGACTGGTTTTGTAATTTCACTGGCATTGATGACTGTGGGCCAGGAATTGTAACTGAATATATTCTTTTGGTATGCAATTAAGGAGATAACACCTTCTTCCAGGGGCTCAACGAACATAGATACCTAATTCCTTGTTTTGCGGTACAGTCTGTTTTAATCTAGTTTAAAAAGCTTCATATACATAACTTCTTTTTAAAAAAATTCATATTGTAGTGTTATTCAAGTCCACTACTACAATGATTAAAAAAATAAAGCCAGACATATCAAACTTAGTCACACAGAAAAATACACTAGCCACTAGAAAATGACTTGCATAACTAGAAGCATGTTAATGAAGACACTGGCACAAATCATAAACCAATTCTAATTTACACTTTATTTTCCTTTTTTCTGACCGTATGGTAAGCCTGTGCTGCCCCCTGTAAATACCATATACAAACCCAATTTCTCTCGTTGGACTAAGCACATCAATACAAAAGCAAATGAACTACCAAAGTGCCCTAATTAACAATTTTGCAAGTGAATGCAGACATCAGTGCCACACTGCAGCCATTAAAGTCTATTCCTTGCCATATCTGTTTCTGTTAACATTTCAATAGACCAATTAAATGACCTTTCCCCCCCTCAAACTCAATTAAGCTATTTGAACATCAATTGATAACTTACCATGTATTTATGCAAAATGTGCAAGCAAGAGATTCATTTTTTTCAATCCTAATGAAGTTTTGAAGAAGAGAAAACTATCTTAACTATCCTGTCCTGGTATTCCATGGAGAGGGGGCCAGGGATGGGATTTGCCTCCCAGGGGAGCCTGGTGGGCACGTTGGCATTGTGGCAGGCGGTTTGGAGAAAGCAGGTGTGAGGCAGATATTCTTCTTCCATGCCATTTGGTCCCTACCAGGCAGCTGCCTTGGGAGGTCAAAAGAAAGCGGAGACAGCCATCTCTTTCAGCTTGTTGGAGTATCACATCGCTGGGTCACAGCCAGCACACTGGTAGGTGGCACAGGGTCACATCAGCCAACTTGTAGATATCCAGAATTGTTTCTTTTTTCTCTTTTTTTCCCTTTTTTTCTTTTTTTTTTTTTGTCTTGAGTTTTTACATTCTCGTTCTATAGTGAAAAAGCAAAGGGGTGCCCCAACGCATACACCTTTCTGAGCATCACATGGTAGGTATGACATTTGACTTCAGCCTGCGTGCCCCATGTTAAAAGAGGTGATTTGCTGACATTTGCATTTTCCCAAGGGGCTCGCTACACCATGAATCTGTTTGTCACAAATTCAGGGGACTAGAGCGGAAGGAGTAAAGGCAACACTCTGAATTCTTTGCTCATGTTAAAGGCTAGATAAGGGTCAGTGTCTCCTCTTTAAGAGCTCGCCTTTGCTTCTTAGCACAGGTAAACAGTTCCCCCCCAGGGTGTGTAGATAGGGACTGAAAGCATGGGGATTTATTTAAAATAAGACCACCTCGATCTAGGACAGAGGCATTTTGATGCTGCTGCTGCTGCGACTAATTTAGGCGAGAAATATAAATTTGTTGGCTTCAAGAATAAAAAGGACGATGACAAATCTTCCAGGAAAAATAAGAAATGAGTATTTGTTTAGATCATTCAGAGGAAAGCTTTGTAAGTACCTATTCCCTCTCAGTAGACTTTTTTAGATCCAAAAAAAGCTCTAATTTTTAAACTACGAAGAAAGCAAGCAGAAAACACAGAAGTGGAGGGGAGGAAGGTATAAATTGTTTAGCCTTCCTTACGTCTCAAAAAAAAAAGTTGTACTTGAACAAATTAAAAAAAGCACTAAGCCCCAAAAGTAATCTTTCTTAAATTAAAAAAAGTAAAAAAACCGCCCAAGCTAAAAAAAAAATACCCCAGATCTTTTTCAGAATTCTTTGAAGATGGGTAGGAGAGAAAATGAAGATCCAACTCTAACAATTCTATTTGAAGTTTTAGTTTGAATCCCTTAAAAAAAAAAAAAAAAATCTAGTGGCACCCTGGGATAGTTCAACAAAGGCCTGGTTTCTGGGAAAAAAAGCATTGTCCCTTTCAGAATGTTAATCTGGTATATCACTTGCTACTACACCCCAGCATGTACTTTTGCTCATATCGACAATTAAAAGAATACATTTATTAAATAGTCTTATCACTGGATGTTATAGCTTGTAATTCATGCTAACTAGATAACCAAAGTAAATTTTATTTAAATTCTCATTTCTTTGTGAAACTTTGTAGATGGTGCATATCTCATGATTAACGGACAACGTCTAAAGCATCCCGTCCTCTAATCTTCCTAAAATCCCTTTTCATCCGATTGTTTAAGACTGCTTGAAAGGCTAACACCAAGCCTAAGACTACTGCACATTTGGAGGAGGGGAGCCTCTGTAGGTTAGCTAATTAAACTGTTTGTCTTCTGAAACATTTAACTGGCTTTAGAGATTATTCTAATTAAGAATGATGTTAGATGTATTTTTTAATGTAGCTATTAAAATTAATCATAATCCAGCAATCTCATGTGCTGAACTATGTAAATAGAGATGTGCTTGAAATCCTGCTGCATTTTCTTTATTTGGGAGAGGATCATTATGGATTCTACGAGACACGCATCAGCATCAACGTAATTTTTAATTAGGAATGCCTTGTGAAACTATAACTTTTACTCCATATTTATGAAAGGTAAATAACTGACCTCAGCATAGCCAGGCACTATGGTGTTTCCCAAGCAGTACAACTATGATAGGGGAATATTAGCTTTCATTCATACTGTACATCTTTTTCTCTCTATACTTCGCAGACCGTGTATTCAATTGAAGTGAAGGAAATCCATTAATTTTGGAAGGTCTGCAACTTGGCAATTGCAACTTCTCATGCTTTTCTTTACTAGACGTACAGCAGAGCTCTCACAAATATTGCTGGCAAGAAATTTT